>NC_034598.1:41568900-41570325 GCF_900095145.1 Mus pahari
CTGCCTCTGCCTCCTGAGTGCTGGGATTAAAGGTGTGTGCCACCACGCCCGGCTCCAGTTTTTCTTTTCTAAAACATTTGCTATAGCCTTTTTAATTTTCCTTTTTCATAGTTATAAACCTAATTTTTTAAAATTAAACAATTACACAAGGTTTCTCATGAGCAGCAACAGCACCCAGTCACTTGCCTTGCTCCTGTGTCACAGATAACCTCTTTCTGGGTTTGATTTTTTTTTTTTCATTGTATTCTGATAAAATAAAATGGGTCTGTATTGCTATCCTGAACTTGAACAGATAATGCCCTACCCTACACTGCAACTTCCTTCCCATGAAGTTGAGTGTTAACTCTCCTGAGCCCGCACCCCAACCTCCCCGTCCTCAATGGTGACTATGACTCTCCCAGCCTATTGCTAAGCCCTTCTTATACCTCAAAATACAGCTTGCTTCTCATTCCACATACTTTACATCATTCCTCTCCAAACACAGGGGCCCAGCTGCCTTCAGATCTGCTCAGACACCAGAGAAGCCCTGGCCCCTGGCATCTTCCTGGGCTGCAGCTCCTGGAGGCAGGACATCCTCTGGCTGGCCCCAGTCCCTCCAGCAGCCCTCACTCCCCATAGCAGTCCTACATTCCCAGAATCAGAAACCCCACTAGAGTAAAGCCCTACTGTCAGCCTGGGACACGCCTCTGCCACACCCCATAGGCTCCTAGGTCACTTCTTGGGCAGGATCCTTACTCTTCTGCCTGGGAGGGAGTTAATCAGGTAGCTGCCTCTCAAACAGGCTGTACCTATAAACATATGTATATGCATATGCATGCATATGTGTGTATATATGTACATATACATATTTATGGAAAACACATGAACTATACATGTGTACAGTACATACACAATTCACATGTACTGCTTACACACCTAAATGTATCCACTCCACCCTGTGCACACATGTATATGTATGTTTCCGTCATGGGGCTGTTGTGTGTATCTGTCAAAATTTAGGGATTTTGTTTCTTTGTTTTTGTTTTTGTTTTTCAAGACAGGGTTTCTCTGTGTAGTCCTAGCTGTACTGGAACTCACTCTGTAGACCAGGCTGGCCTCAAACTCAGAAATCCGCCTGCCTCTGCCTCCCAAGTGCTGGAATTAAAGGCATGCACCAGCACTGCCCAGCTTTTGGTGGGGGAGGATTTTTTAAAAGATTTCTTTTCATTATTCATTTATGTGTGAGCCTCAGTGCTTGTGTGTGCACATGTGCATGGTGCCCATGGAGGGCAGAAGAGAATGCCTGATCTCCTGGAGCTGAAACTGCAGGTGCAGTGAATTGCCTGGTATTGGTGCTGGGGACCCCCGAAAGAGCAGCAAGTGCTCTTGACCACTGAGCTATCTCTGCAGCCCTAAGTCGGTTGGTGGGTGGTGGGTGGTGGGTGG
>NC_034598.1:41570420-41580407 GCF_900095145.1 Mus pahari
TGGTGGGTGGTTGGTTGGGTGGTGGGTGGGTGGGTGGTTGGCTGACCCATTCTTGTTTGTGGATGCTGGAGTTGACTTTAGGCCATCACACATGCTAGGCAAGAGCTGTACCACCATGTATATCTTTAGCTCCATTTAGCATATCAGTTCTTTCAAAGAATAGACAGTGAAGGCAGTGACGGAGGCAGGGCTCATTATAAACCCTATTTGCCATTTGAGTTTGCCAGGTTTTCTGTTTTGTCAATAAAAATAAAGCTTGAAGGGAGCTTCGAGCCTGGCGAAGTATTGCATACCTGTAATCCTAGCACTTAGATTGAGGAGGAGGCTAATGAATGTGGTATAACAAGACAGAGTCTCCAAAAGGGAGGAGGAGGAGAGAGATTGATCTATCCAGGGTGCTAGTGGAAGTGGTCTGCTAACAAACAGGGCACAAGAAACAGGCAGCATCCGGAGTCACATGACCATATCCCTAAGCAAACTGAAGAGGTGATGTTACCCAAGGCCAGAGCACATAGTTCTACAGTGTAGGAATAAGAAAGGCTGAGATGTGATTTGAGTCCTTGGGGACTGGGGATAGGGTAGAGAAGTGCCTCTGCTCTTCACTGTAAGTACAGGGTAGCCCTTCGCAGAGCTTGACATCTGATATCTGATTTGATGGCAGTGTGAGGAAGGGAAACAGGAGTGACAGAGGCAGGTCACTCTGTCAGGAATGCTGCAGGAACTGGCCAGGGTCCAGGGCATAGCCAAACCCTGGCCCAAGAGACTACAGGAGGCTAGCATGCATGGCTATACAGCCTCCCCACAGTCCTGTACTCCAAATGCACACAGCAAAGTGAAGGGCTTACTATATGATGCCTGGAAGCTAAGAAGCTGGGGCAAGTTGCCACCAGGATCAGGACAAGAAGGGGCCACTCAGTAAGCTCTGTGGCAAAACAAACAAACAAACAAACACCTACATCTGTCAGGGTAATGAAATGCTCTGAAATTTTTTCCATCATTTCAAATGTTTCCAATTCTGTAAGTTCTCAAAGTAATCTGAATAAAATATAAAAAACAAATAAGCAAACTAATATTAAGAGAGAACAAAAGACCAATCTTTTAACCAAAGATTTGTTCTTTTTCTCACTTTTCTGACGTTAGCATAGGTGGAGAAAAAGGAGCTCTGAGACGGGACTAGGAGCAGCCGAGGAGCAATGAGCATTAGTTTTTGTCAACAAAATACAGCGGGATTGCAGGCTCACAAGCCAGAAAGGGATTGCAGGCTCACAAGCCAGGAAGGGCCCTCCGGGCCTTCTCCAGGGAGGGCAGCGTTCATTGGCTCTGGGGGGATAGGGAAGTTCTTAGGGAATGTTGAAATGGAAGCCAAGTGTTTCCAGGGCTACCGCTTCTCCTAGGAAGCTTCTGCTCCACACGAGCTCTGTTCTGGTTTGGCACACTGGCCAGGAATCCCACGGAAGCAACTGTAGTGCCCAATCAACGTTACCCATGGCAGCAGAGGCATTCAGTTCCTAGCAGCTCAGTATCTCAACAGCTCCCCCCTGACTGGCAGTAGAGGCCGCAGGTGCCCACTAAAAAGCTCCTGCCTTGACTTGACTTGGGCATTTGGGAGCTTCCAGAATCTGCCTGCCTGCCGAAGCCCGCCGGAACCCATTTGCTCACAGCCTTGATGGCGCAGGCTGTGCGGCTCACCCCAGGCTCTCGGCCTGGCTGCTTTGTCACTAGCTTTGAGCCCACTGTGCAGAGCAGACGGCTGAGGTAACTGTGATGGATTCTGGCCCAGCGTCCAGCTTTATTTCCAGCATGGGAGGCCAGATCAAAACTCAAGGCCTCCATCTGCCAGGACGATGAATTGGCATTAAAAAATGAAGGTGTTTATATGCCAGAGACCCAGAGGCCTTCCCTAGAGATTTCTGTGAAAATTGGAGATGATTGGCACATTTATAAAGGTGCTTTTCAGGCAACGGGGACTTATTTGGAGGTCCTCTCAGAAACACATTAGCAGCACCCATTTACAAAGCAGACTATCCAGCTCAGAGAGAACACAGGCTCACAGCCCCTTGTTCCACATTCGTTCCCCATGTGCTATTCTCACACTGTTCTGCACGGACTCAAAGGATGACAGCACCAGAGAGCTACCCTGATAGCACCTTGACCTCACTTCTGTTGCATGCCCCTGCACATTCACTCCTGCTGTAACGTCTCCTTGCAGCTCTGTGAACACACTGGGCATGCCTCAAAGCCCCTGTGTCAAAGCCCATGAGCACAGAACCATTCATCTACCAGCACCACAGGACTCACCCCAGGACCTTCTCTCTGCAAAGCCTTCCTCAGATGCCCACAATCCCAGAGTCTATTCTAACTACTGCATTGGTGTGGAACCAACACTACATTCTCCTTTTCTTGTTTCCTTTATGGCCTGGCATACAATATACAGCATTAGCTTATTGCAGCCATGTTTTGTGTCCTCCACAAGGATGTCAATATGCTGGAGGAGTGCCCGGCCTTTCCCAGGAACATCAGGCACATGAGTGAATGAAGGAACAAAGGGAGGCATTTGCCCCAGCAACTTGCTAATAAAAGCTCTCTGCATAATAGTCGGGACTCCAGGACTACACAAGCCCCAAGTCCCCAGCCTTTCCTGTCATCTCTCCTGGGAGGCTTGTGAATATGTGACCACTCTTCCCTTGTGACAGTTCAGGGAGGGCAGTGATCTGTGACTGTTGAACTCTCCACAGCCTCACAGGGCTGCTGTCAGGCCCAGTGGGAGGCTTGCCTGAGTGCTCTCATCTCACTACCATGGAGTCAGGTCTGGCCTACCACTTTGCAATCTCAGTAACACTAAAGTACCTTCCCTCTCTAAGCCTGGGCTGGGGGCGGGGCCTGAAAGAGCAATACCCATTTGAAGGAGCACTATGGGAATGGAGCTAATAACTAATGGAGATATCAGAGATAGCCAGCACAAAGCAGGTGCTTCATTAATATTGACAGCTATTATTCTTACATAGGTTTTCTATGATAAAAACTTTGTAAAATGAAAAAAATATAAGGAATCTCTCTCCAAAGCTAGAGACGTGTTTCAACTGGAAACGCAGCAAAGAGCAGTATAAGACCAAAAAAAAAAAAAAAAAAAAAAAAAAAACAATGAAAATTTAACCAATGTACATCATAATCAATTACCTAAAAGGAAAATCTTAAAATTTTCCAAAGGGCTGGTTGAGCTGAGTTTGCAAGTGGGGATGCTTGTCACCAAGCCTGATGACCTGAGGGCAATCCCTGGAACCCACACAATAAGAGAAAATCAACTCCCACAAGCTGTCCTCTGGCCTCCACATCAACACCATCACATGTGTACTGATATACATGTGCAAATATATGTGCATGTATATACATATACACAAATAAATGTGAACAATGTATTTTTTAAGCTGCCACAAAAATAAAAGGCATTAAAATCTACTTCAGTGTTCTAGCCTAAAAACAAACAAAAAGAATAATTATAATTATAGTAGCCTTTATACCATTTGAATATATTCCATAATACCACTGTATACTTAAAATATACATAAACAATAAATTTTATATTAAAATAAAAAACATTATGCAAAAAGGATGAACACAGACATGGTAGATGGGGGATGTTTTAGACAGAAGAATGCAACCCAGAAGCAAATGGAATGCTATCCCTGACTAGTGAAGAGAAAAGCCATCAGCGGCCAGGATGAAAAGGACTTTCAAATATCAAAGGAAAATTCTGAATTTTTCCAACAAACAAAAACTAAACTAATTCCCAATCCAACATGCCTGAACTACAAATAGCATTAAAAGAAGTCCAAAAAGCAAAAGGAAAGGAAGGAAGGAACTTCAGACTTAGAGGAAGAAGAAAAGATATTGGAAACAGGAAAGACATTAATATAAAAAGTATGCCAGAGAAGTCTAGTCTTGGTGCATGCACTAGCTACTTAGAATACCCCAGTGTGCCCCAAAACTGCGTGTTCAAAGTAAGAAAGTTATAGAAAAGAACCCAAGGAAGATACCATGACTATGCCACCTTCAAGTGTCCTAAAGGTGGAGCACTTTTACTTTTTCTTTTGCCTCATCATTACTCTCGGTTTGGAAATGTCATCCTGATTATAACCTTCTGTTGTGGGTGAGTGGCTCCTCCTCAGTGCTGGGGTATACATGTAAACCCACACCTGTGCAAGAGCCTGGCTCAGCCTGTGCCACCTGGATCCCTCCACTCTACCAATCCCCCATCTCACCTTAGGCTACTTCTGCCCCAGGGCCACACACCTGTCACCTAACTGAGCCATCAGCTCTTTAGAAAAGTCTCCCATGACCATCCTTTAAGCAACGTCCCAATCATTCTTATATAGCTTTACTCTATGCAGCATAAACTACTAACTTTTCCAGTAACTGTTTCCTCTCTCCCCACCCTAAGAAGAGAGCAGCACAGCACCAAAGACCTCAGCTCGGTGCCACAAGCCACAGGCAATGGCCCAGGACCTGGGAAACAGCTCCCAGCACATTCAAAAGCGACAGGCAGCAAGTGGGGACCAACACACAGGTCAGGGCCCTGTCCCTGGAAGACAGCATCCTGAAAGAGCATTGAGGGGGTGTGGGGAGAAGTTTGTAGGGAGGTCCAGCAAGTGCATGCCTCCACATCTGATGGTGTTCTCTTTCCACCATCTGTTTTTATTAAAAAAAAAAAAAAAATCACAGAATGAAGTAGACTTTTCAAATGAAAGGAGGAGCCATTGTATCTAGCACCAGGTAATTCAGTTAAATGGAAGAATTAAAAACATAATCAGAACACGAGGATCTGATCAGATGCTCTCTGTCCAGAATTCAGGTGCTGCACCTGCAGACAGTCAGGTGACAGCTGCGCTAAAGGTATCCAGGTGACACAAGCCAAGCCAGGCATGGGTTTACATATAAACTACACATACACATACATATACAGTGCATTTACATATACACTGCAGCACTGACTGAAGCCACTCACCCACAACAGAAATGGTTTTCATTAGGATACTATTTCTAAAGCAGGAAATAATAAGGCAAAAGAAAAAGCCAAGTGCTTTCAGAGCACTTGAGGAGGGCACACACAGTCATGGTGTCTCCCTTGAGTTCTTACCTATAACTTTCCTACTTTGGAGCACACAGGGTTATAGCACACTGCAGTATTCCACCCAGGGCTCTGGATATAGCTGTGTCCTCTATGTCCCACCTGCTAGCAAAGGAGATTTCTTCAAGACCCTTTGAAGTTCCAACCCAACACTAGATTTCCACTGCTCTGGTCTCTGGTCCCACACTCTACCACACCACACCACCATACGTCTAATATACCTTTGTTATTAGCACATTTTCAGAGGCCCACCTAACGTCTTCCATGGGCTTTGTGCTCATGTCATGGCAGGGTAGGATTGAGGCTCCCTCTGATGTTGTATGGTCTTCTGGAGCCTTTCCCATTAGGAAGGGATGAGCGAGCAGGAGAGAGAGAGAGAGAGAGAGAGAGAGAGAGAGAGAGAGAGAGAGAGAGAGAGAGAGAAGTACTTGTGGCCTGTCCTGTGAGCAGTTTTAGCCCAGCACTCCAAAGGCCACCTTGACAATTTGGGACTAGATGAACTGGTCTATGGATGGATACATCAGGAAATGTGGTGCTTAGGCACTCCCGGGTGCCATTTTTGCTAAATATATCCGAAGCCGCTGAGATCTTCATGGCTTGCAATAAAGAACTCCCCAATCCAAGCAGACGCAGGGAGGGCGACCTTGACTCGTGCAGATCTAGGGGCAGAGTATCTCATTACCATGCCTCCGAAAGCAGAACAGAGTTCTGCAGTGCTGACAAGATTCAGGAGGAGGACGAGCTGGGGCTTAAAAGGGTTCCTACTGGGGGAGGACAGGCGATGGTGTTCCAACTCAATTCCCAGCACAGATTCACTGGTACAATTACCATTTCTAAATAATTAGCACTCGAGGTCTCAGAGGAACAGGAAGGAAATAGTTGGGGATGAGCTTGTTTACTCCTCCAACTCAAAAAATAGCATCCTGAGGACAATGTGTGGCCATGACGCATCTGTGGAGGAGGGAGGATACAGACCTCAAAGGGCTATGGCCCGTCCCTCCATGCAGATACCCCTCCACAGAGAGGAGAAATCCCTCCACAGACAAGTTCGGTGCCTTGCCCACATCTAGGGAGGAAGGGCTTTTGCTGTTGTTTTACTTTCCTATTAGAACCAATAGATCATACATTAGGTAAGTGTAGGCATAGGTGTTAGGGTTTTATTGCTGTGAACAGACACCACGACCAAGGCAACTCTTATAAGGACAACATTTAATTGGGGCTGGCTTACAGGTCAGAGGTTTAGTCCATTATCATCAAAGTGGGAGCATGGCAGCATCCAGGCAGGCGTGGTGCAGGAGGAGCTGAGAGTTCTACATCTTCATCTGAAGGCTGCTAGTGGAAGACTGACTCCCAGGCAGCTAGGATGAGGGTCTAAGTCCACACCCATAATGATACACCTACTTCAACAAGGCCACACCTTCTAATAGTGCCACTTCCTAGGCCAAGCATATTCAAACCATCACAGATATATATACTCATATTTCAATTTTTTTAATTAGATGGGTAGATTTTATTTATGATAAGCCACCAATGATTTGTAAAAGAGTTTTTGGTTTGGTGTCAGTATGTATGGACTTATGTTAAAATTTTAAACTTTCTTGCCAGTACTTGCCTAGCTTTCTGAGTGGGTCACTTTCATTGCCAGACTGGCTCTATCTGCCCACTCACCAGCACTGCCTAAAAACACATCTGCTGGACTTTCCAGACAACCTACCACATGGCAATCAGGGTCATAGAACTCAGCTGTGCCCTGTCTACCACAGCTGGCTCCCTGTATAAGCAGACGCTGCACAGACAGCAGGCCATGCAGTCACACCCTGCTCTCCATAAGCACGGGCCATTGTACGATGTGTGCCTGTCCTATGTGTAGCACGACCTTGGGAATTACAGGAAAGCATGAGAAATACCCCAATTCCCACACAGAAGTGTTGACAGTGCCATGTTTTCTCCCAAGAACCTTTCCATGATTATACCTATCTTGAAACAAAACATTATTTCTGTAAGGACTAAAGGATCAAGTTAATAGTTACATAATTATTCTCTAGCAATAAAATATATGCTCTTTCTCCTGTAAATGTAAAAGTGACATGTGCCCATTGAGGGAAACTTAGAAATTTCATAAATGTGAGAAACGGAGTAGCATTGGTCCAACCTCCCACTGGGACATCACAAAGCTTCAGCTGTACCTCTTGGGCTTTAAAAGCCATACCTTCCTGCGCATGTACCATGCATACAGACAGACAGGTAACTTTATGTTGTATTCACCACTCCTTACACATGCTATTCCCATGTGCCAGTCTACTGGGTGTATCTTGTCATGTCATGAGTCAGTTCTATGAACACTAATTGCTATCTAATATCCCATTGTGCTATAGAAACACAGTAACTCATCTACTTAATCCTCTTATTATTTGGGGCTATTCGATTGCTTTCAACTGTTAATTATTTAAGTTAGTACTATAATGAGTATTTTTCTGTATATAAATTTAATATTTCTCTGACTACATCCTAAAGGTAAATTCAGAAGGGGGGTAAATTTCAAGGTCCATAAATTTTTTTTTTAAAGTTTCTCATACACATGAACAATGAGCCCTCTGGAAACCTGCTTTCTACAGCCATCCTGGGACATAAGATGACACTCTCAGGTTCTGTGCTTCATGGCCAAAGTAACAAGTATTACAAATCTCAAGTCAATGGTGAGTGAGACAGTAGGTGAGCCATGCCTGGGCACTGTCTCTGTCTCTGAGTGGTAAGGTCAGCCTCACTCTGAGCTGGCTCGTAGCTGTGTTATTGTGAACTATGGGCTCAACATCTGACTAGGATATGCATGGTGGGATGGAACTGACCAGGCCTGTGAGGGGTTAAGGAAAGTTACACCAAAAATCCAACAACGTAGGTGAGTACACTGGAGACAAGAAACTAAGGGATTTTCAAACTAGAATTATTTTTTAAATGATCTAATCGCGGTAACATTGGAGCAGGGATCAATATCACTGTGGTCTCAGTATATAATGGTCTGTGCTCAATTATCACCAAAGGTAGCCTCCAGAAATACTCACAGACATGCCTGAGCCCAAGAGTTTAGACTCTAATACTACTCTCCACCAGGTTGAAGGAGAGCGTCACCAGGAAACAAGACACCCTCAAATGTCTGAAGCTACCACAAAGCTTCTACATAAAGGGAGCTCTGGCTGAGTTGTGGTTATCCCAGCATGCAAGAGTATAAGAATCCTCTGTTTCAACTCTGAAACATAGATCAGACCAAACTTGAAGTATAAATCGTCTCAGAATATACAACTACATAGTCTAGCTCACCAGCTAGCTAGCTGGTCTAACTCACGCATCCCACTCTCTAAATTCAGCCATCAATTTCGTGATCTCTACATTTTTGTATGCTGTCACTGCCAATGTATTAACAGAATAATTCACGAACAGTTACACATATTTCAGGCTAGTGTTTATATTTAACTTATTGAGTCTTAAAGTACAAATAGTGAGTGTTCCAGGACACTCAAATATTAAAAACCTTTGCCACACCTCCCCACTCTCTTGGCAAACTGTGGGTGAGGTGTCTGCTCATCACTTGGCCATGACAGGTTACCAATTCCTTTTACTGAATGAACTTTGACATGTGCTACATTTTACCTTACAATGTTGGTCCTCTTTTAACTCCTAGATGTGGTGGCATGGTTAGGGACAAAAGATTTGTCCATATTCTTTGCTTCAAGACTACAGATCTTCTTGGGGTTTCTCAATTCCCTACACTATAGCAACTCTAACTGTTCCCTCCCTCAGCGATGGATGGATACCTGGGAGGTTTCCCCTGCAGAGACCCCTTTCTTTAAGCATCAACTATAGGCCTGGACCCAAGGGACAAACTGACCTTGCTCAGAGCACTGTGAATGCTCAGCTAGAAATGCTGCAGACGTCTCCACACTCTGAATAGGGATACCCAGCACACCCTCTCTGATAGCCTAGCCCCCCCTTAGAGGAACTCAGCTCCAGCCTGTCTAGAAGCTCTGAAAGTCGTGGGCTCTCCACTACATCTCCACAGACTTCACTTCCTCACATTGGAATCTGCAGGCTAATACTATGTTCTTTTCCAACATTTAGGAGCAAACTATACAACTCACTTCCTTGTGATTTTTCTAAGCCATATGATTCATTTCCATAAAACACCTCATAGTATTCATATTTTTATTAATTCTTAATTCTAGGCAAGTCACTAACGCCAGTGGGAATGGAAGAGAATAATCACTTTCAGCACCCTCTCTTCCATATAAACAAAGTAAAATTCTCCCCAATTGCCTGTTTAAGAACTCTGGAAATAAAAGAATCCACTTTTCAAGACCAACAACTAAATCGTGGTAAGAACAGCACATGGTAAGAAGGTGTTTTTAACTTACCCTATTCTCATCCCCTTCCCAGGTTCACCGAGAGCTCAGGGTTGGGAGCCACGAGCCAGCTACCTGAAGGCAGGGCAGGAGTTCACCGCAGGAAAACCACCTACATTTGACAAGGAAGAATGGCAACTCAGTAAGTGAAGCATCTACCTCTGAAAACTAGAAAGGGAGAGAAACTTCAACCCCATTCAATCATAAGCAACAGTAGATTTTAGAATAAAAAACATACAAAGAGACAGAAAAACAAGACCGAAAGCTGGTTCCTTGCAAAGACCATGGACAAACCTGTCCCAAAACAAAAACAAAAACAAAAGTAAACAAAAAAAGACAAGAATAAAAATCACTAAAATCAAGAAACAAAAGACATTATTACTACTAAATGAACAAAGATAAAAAGAATAAGGGAAGCTGGGCAGTGGTGGTGCACACCTTTAATCCCAGTACTTGGGAGGCAGAGGC
>NC_034598.1:41580737-41624073 GCF_900095145.1 Mus pahari
AACCATCTGTAATGGGATCTGATGCCCTCTTCTGGTGTGTCAGAAGACAGCCACAGTGTACTCATAAATAAAATAAACCTTTAAAAACAAAAACAAACAAAAAAAGCAAAAACCAAAACAAAACAAAAAACAAAACAAAACTTTCCCCAAGTAGCTTTTTGGTAAATTCTCCAAAGTGTTTTTTTGTTTGTTTGTTTTGTTTTGTTTTGTCTTTTAAATGAACACCAATTATTTCCCAACTCTTCCAAAGAACATAACAATATGTCATGCCATCTTTTTCCATTCTATGACATAGGTTTATGAGGCCAGCAATAGTCTGACACCAAAAACATATTTAAAAAAATAACTCACAGAAGCCTGAAACAAACATAAAGGCTGAGACAGATCACCACAAAGTGCTAACACGTTAGACCCAGGAGTACAGTGAAGGGTTAACCAGCATGACAAAGTGACATTTATCCAAAACTCAAGGCTTAACATCCAAATTGTAACCAGCATCATAGGAGTGGGAGTGTACACGCCCATGCTTAACCCCCTAACCCCTCACATATAATGCCAGTACTTGGGAGGCAGAGGTACAGGCAAGAGAATTTCAACTTCAAGGGCAGCCTGGGGTATAGAACTGAAAACTCGTGCCTATAACCAAGGGAGAGCAGAGCAAAGCAGTAAGTCACTTTACTTATTACTCTGTTGGAATGAGATGTGTACTCCCAGTCATAATTTCTATTCTTAGTCTTCCTTTTTTCTATTTTCTGTTATCTTTTTTACTTGGAAACATGAACTTTCAACTTTTATCTTTTAAAAATGCCTAACTTTAAAGACATCAGTTTTGTTCTGAGTACTACATTTTCTGTCTTGTTTACCCTGCTCATCATTTGGTACTAGATAATGTAATTTGAATTTTTTTTTTCAAATGTCAAACACATAGGCTTTCCTTCTCTGTGATTTCATTATTAGCTCTCAGTTGACTCTTTTGGTCAAAGAACATGGTCTGAATTTGAGATTTACTTGATGAACAAATAAGGAACAGATTTTTTTTTTAATGTTTCATGTATTTCAAGGGATTACATGTTCTCTATAGGCTACAGGTTTTGTGTATGACCACATAACTGAACCTGCCATGTGTCACTAAAACCTTCAATATTATTTTGTGTGTGTGCATGTGATCTACCAATTATTTTTAAAGGAAGACAACAGCTCACATGATTGCATATGCATGATTGCATATCAGTTTTTCCTTCGGAGTCAGCCAATTCCTCTCCATGAAGTTTAGTTATTACATATATATGTAAGCATTCTATATAGGCTACAACTTAGTTATTAAATACAGTGATATAGCACCACACAATGTTTCACTCAGTGATAGACCACAGCAGTCTCATCAGAGAATAATGGAGCTGATCCAGGAAAGAATTGCTTGAGCCTAGTATTTCAATGTCAGCCTGAGAAATACAGTAAAAAATAAATTATGAAGGAACTAAAAAAAAGTCCTGTTTCCCAGTGGTACAGCAGCCACTGAAATGCCATAGCACACTGCCTTACTGCTGGTATTAGCAAACTCACTGTACTGCCATTCCCATAAAACTACAGCACCAATAATTATGTACAGAATATAATGCTGCATAGTGACAATAGACTATGCTTATTGTTATTATAGTTTTATCATGTTCTTAATGTATACTGTTTCTACTTGGAAAAAATTAGTTTACTGTAAAGCAGCTTCATATTGGGCTTTCAGAGGGTATTCAAGAAGTAGAAACTGTAACCATAACAGGGGACATCTCCATGCATGCCATTTGCCTTGAATACCTTGCAATGGAACAAGANGAAGAACAGTTGTTCACAACCTGTGGGTCACAACCACTTTGGGGGTCGTATATCAGTTAGCCTACATATCGTATTTACATTATAATTCATAACAGTAGCAAAATTACAGTTATGAAGTAGCAATGAAATAATTTTATAGCCCAGGGATCACCACAACATGAGGGACAGTATTACAGGGTCACAGGATTAGGAAAGTTGAGGACCACTGGTCTAGAAGGAGAAGACTGTAACACTGATGGCCATGACTGTTGAAGGCCTAGGCTAATGTGAATGTCTGGGTAGTTTGTTTTAACCTCTTTCCCCAAAGAGCCAAGAGCTTTCTGTGTGGGAGATGAGTGTACATCTTTTCTTTACTGATAAAGGAAGAAAAACTTTGGGAAAGTATATCAGGGAGTGTGTGCACAGACCACCACCACCCTCACAGGGACAAGAAACACTCAGCATCCCCCTAGTCACCAAAACAAAAAAGCAAGCAACTTCTGACCAAATGGCTCTGTACATGTGACATTCTTGCCATTCAGACTCACTCCTAAACCTGACAAGGAAAATACTGAAATCTAACACTAAGCAAGAGAGGTCTAGTTCGTTCTAGTTATAGCTTGGAAGTAAAATGTTCCCTGTAGTGAGAATTTTTGTTTCTTTAAAAAAAAAAAAACAGTTATGTTATGTGAATATGTTTATGTTTTAATCCCAGATGTGGGATAAGAGGCTCCTTCACAGCAGGTGATTATGATTTGCCTCATGCACTAGCAGGGGCGGGAGTTTTGCCAGCTGTAGATAATTTAATTCTGGGGACTCTGGAGAGGTTATAAATGCGAAAGCCCTAAGAGAGCCACTGATGACTGCTGCTCCCCCTGCTGCTGCATTTGCTGGTTTGCTACTGCTGTATATTCTGATGACAAAGATTGGATTTGCCCCAGGAACCCAACATCCCTAATCATTAGGAAGTAGCCTAAGGAGGTCTATGCCCCCTTTCCCTCTAATCTTCTTTCTCTCCTACCTAGTGTTGAAGGACTGGAAGGGATCAGGGTGGAATAAAAGGTTGGAAGGGAGGTAGAGGTATAAGAACCCAATAAAATACACACACACACACACACACACACACACATATATATATATATATATCTCACATGCTAACAGTTTCCTACAAGCTTACATGTTTGAACATTTGGTCCCCAGCTGGTAGCATTTGAAGGAAAGGTAGAACTTTTACAAGGTGAGGCCTAACTTTGATGAGTGGAACTCTAAGAGGAGGTGGACCTTACTAATTACATCCTAACCCCACTTCCTGCCCTCCTATTTCTTAATCTGCCTAGATATGAAGAGTCCCAGCAGCATGCTCCCGCCAACATGAGCTGCCTGTGCCACACCCTCCCTGCTGTTACTGTAATAAGACACTGAACAAAAGCAACTTGGGGAAGGAAAGGATTTATTTGGCTTATACTTCCAGGTCACAGTCCATCATTGAGGGAAGTTCTAGTGGGAACTCAAGCAGGAACTGAAGCAGAAACCGCAGAGAAGTGTTGCTGACCAGCTTGCTCCTAGGCTCAGCTGCCTTCTTAAACAGCCCAGGCCGGCCTGCCTGCCTGCCTGCCTGCCTGCCAGGGTATGACACTACTCACAGTTGGGTCCTTCTACGTGATACCCACAGGTATGCCCATAGGCCTATCTGATAGAAGAAATTCTTGAACTGAAGGCCCCTCTTCCCAGGTGTGTGAAATTGACAAGCAAGACTAGACATCGCCAACTGCATGCCTTCAGACAAACTACTATCCAAAACAACTCTTCCTGCCACTAAGTTACTTTACAGTGGTGGTTTTTGTTGTTGTTGTTTTTAATCACAGCAACTGTAGCAGTTGGGGTGTTTGTCAAGTCTACAGACTCTACAGTCACTAGGAGACAAACCCCAGTTATATCTATGAGTGATTATCTCAGGTAGGTTAGTCTTTGACCATGACTGTTGGAAGAAAGCGGCTATCATCTCTGCAGCCATCTCGGGCTGTTTACTTACAGGTTGTACTTTTCCACCCTGACGAGAGACTTGTTTTCCTAGCATTATGTTTTTGCAAGAAGCCCACCACAGCGGAACACATTCTGATAACATCTTGGTTTTCTCCTCTACACCCTGGACTTGTGGTTAAGGGTCTCCAGCTGCACTCTCCAGCTTGTGCACATATACCCATAGTCACCTTCCAATAAATGAGACTTGAGACTTGCTCAGACAGACTGTCTTGTCTCCATTCTTAGCGTCTCTTGCCTCTCAGTCCTCACTCTCTCTCTCTCTCTCTCTCTCTCTCTCTTGCAGACCCTGTTGACTGACCTGAGGACTGGGTCTCATGTCTAGATTATGCTAACTAAGGTGGGAAGACTCACCTTAAAAATGGGCAACACCATTCCTGAACACCACCAAAAGAAGGCTGGCTGAGCATAATGTGCCTCATTCCCGGCTTCCTGACTGCAGCTGCAATGCCTTGAGCTCCTGCCACCATGACCACCAAGCTCCCCACCATGGCAGACTGTGGTCTTGAACTGTGAGCCAAAACAAACTCTTTCTTCCTTAAGTTGCTTTGCCAAGTACTTTCTTATGAGTGTGTTGTCCATGTGTATGTCTGTGCATCACATATGTGCCTTGTGCACATGGAGGTCAGAAGAGGGTAACAGATCCCCTGGGACAGGAGTGATAGGCAGTTGGAGCTGCCATGTGGGTGGCTGTGACTCCTGCCCTCATTCTTTAGAAGGGCAGCCAGAGCTCTTACCACTGAACTATCTCTCCAGCCCTATTGTCAGAGTTCTTTATCATGGCAACAGGAAAAGCAACTACAACAGCATTACAAAGCAACTACAACAGCATTACAAAACAGAGCTAACAGAGATCTCCATCAGAAAAAGTCCTGAGGGGAGCTGTTGGAGCAGATTTACAGATAGGATCCCTCCCCAGCACAGGGATCTGCTTGTGACAAAAGGGATCAAGCATGTGTGCACAAAAAACCCCAGTGAAGTGGACAGTCACATGCCACTGTGCTTGACACCTCTGCCACCAGGCTTCTTGGTGCTGCTGTGGAAATCAGGCCCCAGGGGCCTGTTTGAGATGGCAGAGTGGAGGTGGGGGGACACTATAGAGTCCTACCCACTGCACACACACACACACACACACACACACACACACACACACACACCTGCTCAAACCATGCAGGTGGGACTCTCCTGAAAGGTGGCAGAGCAAGCAGGGAGTCCGGGGTGCAGGCACATTTTCAGGGAGTCACACACTGCAAGGAGATAAGCCAGGTTCGTGGACAGCTTTGATTAGTGGTTGGATAGAAGTCTCCACCCTTGTAAGGTGCAAAACCAAACATGCCCTCCTCCCAGGTAAAGCAGAGCTATGCAAAAGACAAGGTGCTATTGACATATGGACAGAAGTAGGCATATAATCTTCTGAAGAGCAAACTTGGCAGGGGAAAACCACAAGCAAGGTCAGAGGCTCTGCCCAGCTTGGATAGAGCACCAACCACACTATAGGGACCCATGGTCGGCAAGCTGTAGAGGCAGGCTGCAAGCCAATGCCAGAGATGAGGAACGAAAGGCCAAGGTAATAGCCAACTGGGCTTTGCTGTGAAAGATCAAAGGAGACCAAGTTCAATGTCAGAGCAATAGTAGCACGCTGCAAGCTGGGACAACAGAACTATTGATAGTCTAGACATTCACACACACCCAAATTCTCCTGACCTATATGGACACTTCACAGCAAAGGCTCAATAGCATGCAAATAAATGATGCAGTAGAAGCAACCTCACTAGAAATGTGTAGTCATAATCATTGTAGGTATGTACACAATCAAGAGAAAATCAAGCTAACAGACCACTGTTTACACTGTCAGTAGGAGACTCAAGAGGCAAATCATCTGAGGGAAGAGAGAGGCCCAAGAGAATCAGTTTCCAAAACTGGTCCACAGATAAAAACCCAGCAAAGTCGGGAAGCAACACATTAAAACAATGAACTATAACCTTATACCTACAAGAACGAAAATACAAAGAATCAACAATACCTGACAAACACTGACAGAGAGGTAGCAACTCTCATCGGCTTGTGGTAGAGGCGGGAAGTGAGACAGAGTTGGGATCACTCAAAGGCAGCTGGACAGTTCCCTACAAACGACACACACTCTGACCATAGCACCCCACCATTTTGCTACCTGGAATATCCCCAAATGAGATACACTCACTCAAAGGCCTATACACAAATGTTAATGCTGGCTTATTTAAACTGTCAAAAAATGGAAACAACCAAGATATCTCTTGATGGATGAATGGGTAAGCAGGCGGGGCCCATTCATAGATTCATATTTGCAATAAAAAAGACATGAGTTGACTAGCTACAAAGACACAGATGATTCATAAATCAATGGGTGCCACAGTGAAAAAAAAAAAAGGCCAGTTTGGAAAAGTTACGTTTTGTGTGTCTCCCGCAATATAACATTCTGGAACAAGCAAAATAAGCTGGAAAACAGATCAGTAGTTATCAGTGACCAGGAAGGGGAGGTGGACAGCTAGAGAGAGCATAAGGAATTTTTAGGGCAGTAAAACTGTCTGGTATGATACTGTAATGACAATTATAAAGATATAAAGCAATTAACCAGAATTTATAAATTTTTACAGCATTAAATGTAAACCTGATGGTGTGAAATGTTTACAGGAATAATTCAGAACCTTGGAGCATCATCCTAAGGCAGGCTGTAGAATTTGACAATACAGTCTTCACTACCATAAAAAAGTAGAACTTCTCACTAAAGGGGTGGGTCAACAGTGCTCATCTAAGCCATTCTGGAGATGGCATGTCTGGTAGGCAAGAGGTGAAACAGAGTCAACTCAAGCCTGTGTTCTGGCTGAGCAATGCAGGAATGGTGGGCAATGGGAACCAGCTGCTTCCCTGTTAGATGGAGGGTTTGCTCACAAGCAAGAGAAGTGATCCACTGACAAAGGGCAAGAGTTAGAGGCTGGGAGACACATATAGCTCCTTGGATCAGTCAAGTAAGAGGACCCAAGAGCAACCAAACCCAGTAGAACAATCAGATTCAGCACTCTGACATTGGCCTCTTTTACTATTTGCTGATAAGAAGAAACAAGGATTCCTTAGAGCTGTGGATGAACCTGGGACAGGGGCAGGAAATACACAAAGTGAACCTACACCATAAAACCTAGGAAGGAAAAAGTCCTTAACACACACACACATACACACTCTCACACACATTCACATACTTTTTCTCTCTCACACAAACACACACACATACACACACACACAGATGAAGGTATAGTAAAAAGATACAGAAGTCAACTGAAAGAACTCCCAAAGTCTAAAGTTGGAATAATTTAAAAAATAAAGTAGTATAAAACAACTATAAACCAAAGTATAAAATAAATGACTTCATACCAATAAACAGGAAAGAATACCCAAATCTCCAAGGCTATTTCCAAAGTGTGCATAAAGAGACTCTGGGCTCACTGAAGCGAAGCACACCTCCCTAGAAGTGTTCCCTGCACACAGTGACTTTTTCCCCAAATACTATGGCACACACACACACACACACACACACACACACACACACACACACAAAGACAACAGTCACCATGTTGGAGAACCTAGAAGCACATCCCTAGCATGTGTTCAGGCCACATCTCAGTGCTAAGTTGGGCTGACTGTGTGCTTCCTTATGTGAGACAAATGATACTCCCATGATGCCTTTTCCCCAACCCCCAGGACCCTGAGCCACCTGCAATGGACCCCAGCAGGGGTCAATAAAGAATATTCTAAAAAACAGTCAAGGGCATCAAAAATAAGAGTGAGGGCTAGAGAGAGAGCTCACACTTAGGGACACTGCTGTTCTTCCTGAGGACCTAGGTTCAATTCCCAGAAGTCAAATGGTGGCTCACCACAGTCTTAGGGACCCCCACTTATGGCCACTGCAGACACTGCACTGGGGAGGGAGGGGTGTGTGTGTGTGTGTGTGTGTGTGTGTGTGTGTGTATAGTATGTAGTGTATATGTGTATTTTGTGTATATGTGAATGTGTATGTTATGTTATGTTTGTGGTATGTATGTGTATATGTTGTGTGTGTAGTTTGTGTATATGTATATGTATAGATGCATGGTGTATGTGTGCATGTTGTGTGTATGTGTGCATGGTATATTTGTGTATGGTGTGAGTGTTTACCTTTCAAGAACAAAAAAAGGGGGGGGGAGTGTGAGAAGCCATCACCTTCAGGAAGGTCCCTAAGCAGATGGGGATTACCTGTAATGTGCCCCCTGAATGGGACCTTGGAAGAGGGAAGGACAAGAGAGGGAAACTGAGGAACCCTCAAAAACAGATCTTAGTAGCAGTGCCTCTGTGGTGGTGGCAACCAGGACAAGTGTGCTTTGCGGATGTCAAATGACAACCTGGATGTGGGGTATGTAGATTTTCTCTATAATCTTTGCAGTGGGTCTAGAAGCCTACAACTCTAAAATAAAACATTAAAACAAAAACAAACAAACAAACAAAACAGGATCACAGAAAAAGACGCCAGTCCCTGTCTACGCCTAGAGGGAGAAATGCAACCTTTTCACGGCAGCATCAAATCCTGAAAACCTGTCACAGATGACAGGGCAAAGGTGTGTCCACGAGGGAGGTGTGTCCAAGAGGCAGAACAGCTCAGAGCTGTTATCTGGGACACTGGGTTACTCATAGTATATTTAAGAAGTCTTATTTTCTCTGCCATAGTATGGGATGTGCTTGGTCCTAAAAGAATCAGAAAACGCAACCGCTGACTCAAAAACATTGCTTAATTCCAATGATGAATATTTAGCTTAGGACACTGAATATGAGAGACAGACAGAGAGAGAGAGAGACAGAGACAGAGACAGAGACAGAGACAGAGACAGAGACAGAGACAGAGAGACAGATCGATCAATTTTGGACACAAGCAAACTCTTCACATTAGTGGGTCTCAACCTCTAATGAGCATGTGTGGTGTCTTCCTGTATACTGCTATTCCCCTCACAACAATTCAGCAGATCTGAGACCACTCTTTCCTCTTCACAGATTCACAAACTAAGGCACAACTAAGGCACAAGACTGCTAAGCAATTTGCACAAAAGTCTCCTATCTAGCAAGCAAGGGAGCCTGCCCATCTTTGCAACCATACTTCACAGATTGAGGCTTCAGGGTTCACTCTCAGGGTCCCTCCCTCTGCCTGTAGCTACAGTGCTGAAGATGTGCCCAGAGGACCTGCCACACAGCCACGCCCATCCACAAGCAGAGCTCTCTAGACAATGAACATTTCCTTGAGTGGTGCAAAGGCCCCTACAGGGACAAAGGGTTCTTCCTACCAGAGAAAGATCAGGCAGTGTGGCGTCTGGAGTCCGTCTTGAAACAGGGCCAGGGCCTAAAAGCTTCCAGAGCCATATGAGTCACACCCATCAATATGCATTAGCTCTGGGATGGTACACTTCAGGGGTGTTTCTGAGCCAGGAAGGGATTAACCCTTCTCTCTACCAAACTCTCCCTTCCACATGCTGTACTGACTGGCTTCTCTAGCTCTACGTAAATGAGACTGACCTTTTCACTATCAATAATAAGTTACATTACAGTTTGCAGATGGTTCCTTCACTCTATGTCCTAAACATGTAAGGTTCTGAAAAACAATTCCAAAAGTCCTATAATGTCCAAACCTCGGGTGCTGTCCTCCCTGACTTATTGTTAAAACTGTGTCACAAATACATCCCACAAGCAACATAATCTGGGCGAGACTTTGAAAAGCCCTCAGAGTCCCCCCACATATACCTTCCCCCACCAGACAGCCACAAGCCTGAGGACACCTTCAGGGTGACCAGAACATGACTCATCTCCTCGGTGAGGCAGGCTGCTATTGCAATCCACCCTGATACACACACACACACACACACACACACACACACACACACACTAACCCTAAATATGCTCCTTTCCCACAGGGCTAGACTAAAACTCTTTCCAAACACCAGGCCTGTAAATAGTGTTGCTCATGGAGCCATGGGAAGAAGCATGGAGGAGGAGCAGGGTTCAGCCTTCCCTGAGCCAGGCTCACCTTTTTGGTCCTGTCATTTCCAGTAAACAGGGACTTTGAAGTCAGAGAAGCCTGTGGAAAATCAAGACCCAGTGACTTGGTCCTGAGGGATCCACACGTCTCAGCCATTCTAAGCCTCAGTGTCCATCTCCCCTGTGAGCAGCCTGCTGGCTGCCCAGGGATACAGAAGCAGTGTTGGGATGATGCTGGGATAAGGATGGGATGAGGATGGGGCTCTGGACCTAAGCAGATAATTAAGCACAGAGGCTCCTGGCACTCCCCCACCTACACTCTCACAGGAGCCTAATAACAGCAAGCAGGCAGTACACAGGAAAAGCAGGACTCTCCCCTCCTTCAGAACCCCCACTGCACTCGAATATCATGACCCTAATAACCCAAACTGTACTTGGCAGCCACCCTCTGGAGCAAATCTGATTACGTCTGCAGAGCATCATGTGTCTGAGCCAGAGCCTCTCATAGCATGGATATAAAAAGTGCAGACTCCCTATCCCCATATCTACTGGATCTAGATCACGGTTTTTAAAATTCAGGAGACAGGCTGGAGTGATGGCTCAGATATTAAAAGCACTGACTGCTCTACCACAGGACTTGAGTTCAATTCTCAGCACCAACACAGAGACTGACAACCATCTGTAACTCCAGTTCCAGGGGATCCAACACCCTCTTGTGAACTCCACGGTCAATGTGGGCACATGGTGCACAGAAATACATGCAGAAAAACACTCACACACAAAATAAAGCTCAATAGGGATTTGTACATGTAAGAGTTTGAGAAGCTCTGGCCTGGCCTCTGAAGACAAAGCAACATTCCTTTCTGGGGCTTCTACTGGACTCAGTGCCCTGCTCTTTGGATGAGTGCTCCTTCCTTCCTTCCTCCCTCCCTCCCTCCCTCCCTCCCTCCCTTCCTTTCCTCCCTCCTCCTCTTCCTTCCTTCCCTTTCTACTTTTTCCTTCCCTTCCTTTCCTCCCCTCTTATAGCTGGGAATGTGCACATTCAGGTACCCAAGTGGGCCAGGGTGAGCCTCGGAGCTAGCACCAAAGCTTCCGAGACCATACAAGCCTCACAACCATAACCGCCTCCAACTGTCTCTTACCTGCCCCTTCAGCTGGTGTGCTAAGAGGCTTCCTCATGCCACTGTTTGTACCCCCTGGACCAGTGTTTGCTCATAAAGCTAAAACCATCCTCATTCTACAGCACTGACGGGTTCCGGGGGTTGGGACAGGAGGAATTATAAAGAGGGGTAATTAGGAAGAGACAGGATCAGAAAGTGTCGGTAAAGAACTGGGGAGCACAGAGAGGCAGGGAAAGGAAAGTCTGCACTGTCAGGGGAGTGACCACGTTTAGGACCCCGCCCTGCAGATCAGCGGCTTGAAGACAGGCAGGGCAGACAGAGTCACCAACACTCCTAGATGCAAGGTTACGGGGTCATACAGTGGCTATGAGCCTCCCACCCCCGAGAAAGTCTACCTTTCCAGGCTAGAGGGTATGGCAGAACTCCCCAGTCCCAGGAGCGTTCCTGCTCCAGGAAAAGGAAAGACTTGCTTAGACCCACTGAGTCCGGTGTTCTGCAGTCATGGGACAGTGGACCTCTAAATATAAAGAAAGACTGTACTGGAAACTCAATGCCTACATGGTGGTAGTCTATAACACATACAAGTAAAGGTCCTTTCTGACACCAAAGTTCACAAATGACCCCAGGATGGACTCAGTAAATGACACTGTGGCCAGCTCAACATCTTACTTCTATCTCCTGGGCTACTGGTGGCAAAGAAGGTCAGTCAAGGATGGCTGACATGCTGTTTTTGTGTGGCATGTAATTAAGAATGGTTTCTAGGCTTTTAAAAAGTTGAAGGGGGGAGAAATAGATGAGCCTACACATGTCCACACAAAAGCATATGCAGATCCCTGGTCCTTGGTAGTCCCAGATAGCTGACGTCTCCAATAGAGGTCCACTTTGGCAGCCACTTTCCCTACAAACCAGTTCTAGAAACCCCTGCAATGCCTCAAAAAGTAAAGTTAGGTAGAAGTGGGCAGTCAGTTTTCCCAGGAATCTCAAAACAAAACAAAACAAAACAAAACAAAACAAAACAAAAACAGCCATTAACTACTGGTCCCTAAGGAACAGCTAGAGTTCATTGTCTCCATGCCCATAGAGGATGGTCAAGCCAAGTGAGGAGCCGAAGGAGCAAGGGACTCTCTATGTAGTCCAGTATCTTAACTGGTAAGAAGAGCAATGTCTCATCTTCAAAGCCACCCGCTGGAACCAAGAACGCAGTCTGGGTCCAGCATCGACCTGACTAGGAGACCTCTGCTTCTAAGGATAAAGCCCTGAGCTCCAAGGCATTTCCAGGTTCAGTAGAAACAGCAACATTATAGAAACACAGGAAGGAGCCAGGCTTTCAGGAAGCCGCCTAAGAGCATCCTCGCCCCAAGCCCACACTACACAAAGCAGCAGCTGAGTGCTCCTAAGGAGGACTGGCCAAAGAGCTCTCCTCACGCCCAGTAGAGCAGCCCTCAGGACTCCAATCAGTGCTCCAAAGCAAACAGACACACGCCCCGACAGCTTGGTGGAGGTTGCTAGAATCCAGGTTCCAGAAACCAAAGCAGGCAGCATTTGGTTATCTTCAGCCCCAATTGCTGTAATGTATTCCGCAGACAGCGCTCTCTGTGCCGTACACCTGCACTATATCACACCGCTTTGTAGGTCATTTGGCTCACAAAATTGATTTAGGAGAGATTATTCAATTCCATTTTACATTTCATGTTTTGGAGCCGTGCCAGCAGCAACTGCGGTTCTTGCAGAGGTCAGGAAGCCATGGACGAGGCGATCCCTTACCATCGTAAATGGAACTCCATATTCTCTTATGAATTTCCTGTCAATCTTCAAATTACTTCAAATACAATTGCCCTTCACTTAGACAGTGTTTTATGTCTCCAATCCTGCCTGCATCTGTCCCCTATCCCATTACCTCCTCCATGGCACCCAGCACTCTCTCAGATCTCCTTGAGGCGCCTGTCTTGGGGACAGCGACAGGGATGGGAGGGGCACTTCCGGCAGCCTCTCCTCTGCTGCTAGCTAGATTCTCAATCGCACCAAACAAAGGCTCATATATCTTGCACTTTTAAAAATGTCTGCTTCAAGGGGGCCAGCAAGATGACTCAGCAACAAAAAGCACTCGCGACTCAACTGACGAACTGAGCTCAGTTCTCTTAGCCGACATGATGAATGGAGAGAAACCATTTTTCCACAAGTTGTCTTCTAATCACACAGCGAACACTGGGCCAATGGGCACAAATTCTGAATGGCATGAGGAGGCCTCTTAGAACTCAGGTTAAATATCATATGTGTCATGACATGGACACACATTGAATGTGGGCATGCGCTTGTGCAAACACACACACACACACACACACACACATACAGGAACACACAAATATGGACACACCCCGCACGCATGTGCGTGTGGCCCACACATATGCCATAAGTAAAAGAAAGGATTTTAAATTTTATATAAAATTCCTCTTTCAGAGACTCAGATGCAGAGAAGACAGACAGATGAGAACTATGCAGGGAAAAATGAGACTGTCACGAGAGGGGATGGAGATGAGAAAAGACAATTGCGGGTTCAATAATAAACATTAAAAATCACTACGGCAGCCACCATTATGTATTCTGTATGTAAAGAAAATTAATATAAAATGACCTTAGTGAGGAAAAAACTCCTGCCAGTCCTACTTTCGTCCTGAGCACCACCCACTTCCTTCCTATGGTGAATCCATGTTGTGTGATGTGCTTCTCAATGTGAATGTGTGCCAGGGGTCAAGGCTGAGATGTCTTCCTCAGTTGCTTCTCCACCTTAGATGGGCATGCCACCACTCATGGCTTTCATGTAGGTGCTGGAGAACCAAACTCAGGTCTCATATTTGCCTACTAATCAGTTTACCCAAGCTGGGAGTTGTGGCACATGCCTTTAATCCCAGCACTTGGGTGGCAGAAGCAGGTGGATCTCTGAGTTCGAGGACCCATAGAATCAGTTCCAGGACAGCCAGAGCTACACAGAGAAACCCTGTCTTGAAAATTTAAAAAAAAAAAAAAAAAAAAATCCGCTTTCCCCAGTGAGCCACTTCCCCAGCCTTCCTTAACCTTCTCTGCAGGAAAGCTATGAGCTACCTCAACAACCAAGACTGTCAGCTGTCAGTCAGTCATTAGCACTGTCACCAGGACCCTCCCTCCAGCCAGACATTGCTTCCCTTAGACGAAACCTGCCTTCACCTCCAGAAACTCCATACTTCCAAGGCCAGTGCCTTCTGAAGTCAAACTTTGATCTAGCCTTGCCCTGGGCATTGGTTCCTGTATGCCCTGTCCATCCACCAAGGGTTAAGTCAGTCCTAAACTGATTTACCACATCCTAACCCTCTGCTAAAACCAAACCCATGACAGCACTCACTGCTGGCTCCCACCTGACATGTTCAAGCTGCAACCTTGGGCCTCCTGCCTCTCCATCCTATGGCTCTGCATAGCCAAGGGATTTGGGGGTTTGTTTTTGGTTTTGGTGTTGTTGTTGTTGAGGTGTTTGGTTGCTTGCTTGAATGGTTTGGTTTAGTTTAGTTTAGTTTTGGATTGTTTAGTTTTGTTTTTGAGAGCTGTTTTTTTTTTTAATCAACTTTATTTAATATCTCTGTACACCACCACCCACTTAAAACACTTATTTCTTTTTATTTTTTATTCTTCTCTCACACATTACATCCTGACCAGTTTCCTCTCCCTCCACTCTTCCCAGTCCCACACATACACACCTCCCCCACATCTATTCCTCTTCCATTTCCCTTTAAAAAATTTTAAAAAGGGGGTCCCCCCAGGAATATCAAACAAATATGGCCAACAAATTACAGTAAGAGCAGGCACATACCCTCATATCAAGACTGAACAAGGCCACCCAGTAGGAGAATAAGAATCCCAAATTCAGGCAAGAGAGTCAGAGACACCCTGATTCCTAATGATATTCTCATATGCTTAGATTTGTGTCTAGCCCAGTTGTCATTAGAGACGCACCATCCAGCAACTGATAGGAACAGATGCAGACCCACAGCCAAACACTAGGCAGAACCAGGGGAACCCTGTGGAAGAGGGGGAGGAAGGATTGTTAAGAGTCAGAGGGGTCAAGGACACCATAAGAACACAGCCCACAGAATCAACTAAGCCAGGCTCACAGAGACTGAAGCGACAACCTCAGACCCTGTATAAGTCTGAGCTAGGTCCTCTGCATGCATGTTATGGTTGTGGGTGTTCTTCTTACTGATATATCCGAGGTTTTAAGCAGGCCCTGAAAACCCTGCTTCAGACCACACCTAGAACCCACTCCCCTCCCATCTCTACTGCTGTTACCCTGGAAAATAGTGCCATCGTGCCTTCCCTGAGCTAATGGAATGACCACCTAATAGGTTCCACCTTTTCTCCAGGTCCCCTGGAATAGCAGGCAAAGTCATCCAGTGAGGGGCCAGTCCATCCATAATCTCTAAATAATCCTGCAATGGTTTCCTAGTCTATCCAAAGAAAAGCTGAATTCTCCCATTGGACTTCAAGGGCCTTTATAACCTCTTCCTGTCCTCAGATGCCATTGCCTCTCAGTCACGTGACCTGCCTCTACTTTGCATTTCTCTTTTATACCACCAGTATGATACAGCTCCCATTTTGTAACTATGCTTTGGATTTTCAAGTAACCATAAATCCACATGCTTTACATGCCCTTACCTGAGTTTCCTCTAAGACAACGTTAATACCAGAGCCCCGGTATTAACACTGGCAGTTACAACTCAAAACCATCCTTCAAGGAAATGTCATGATGCTCTCAGAGCTATAACCACATCCCTCCAAAAGCTACTCCATAGTCCTTCACAACCTCTCATTGGCTCTGTGTCCAGAACATCAATTTCAATGACACTGAAGTAGGATGTCCAGTATAAATCCTTGGGAATCAAATGTTCACCAGTTTACTTTCCTGGGATTCACTCTATTTGTGTTCGGTCCTTTTCACTGCTGGCTAGGCACAATGTCACAGGTGTGTTTATCTGTTGATTTATTTGTCCCTCCAAGGAAGAACACCTACCCAGTCCTTCCTCGGTTTCTGGCTACTTCAATGGACATACTGTAGATAATGTGTGCATAGGTTTTCAATAAACAGAGCTTTCATTTCTCTGGGACAAATGCCCAAGAGTTTATATAACTATCTTATGTGGCAGTAGCTGCTGTTTAGGGTCGTAAGCACCACCTGATTATTTTCTAGAGAGCTGTCCACACCAGACAGCGATGTATTAGGGATCCACTTCTATCATGTGCTACCATTTGCTGTTATCACAATTTTTTTTTTTTATTTTATCCATTCTGGTGTGTGTGTGTGTGTGTGTGTGTGTGTGTGTGTGTGTGTGTGTTTGCATTTCCTAAAGAGTCGATAATCTGGAAGATGTCCTCACTTGCTATGTGCCATCTGTTATATCTCTTAATAAAATGTGGCTGGTGCCACTGTTCAGGGGGCTTACAGAGTGAGTGCTTAATGAAGGAAGTATGTCACCAGAGATCAACGTCAAAACTTAAAAGACCCACACCACTTCTATTTCCCCTCTGCTTCACTCTTGAGGCTGAGATTCAAACTCTTGACTTCATGCTACCGCCACCATGCCTGCTACCGCCACCATGCCTGCCGCTAGCTGCCATACTTCACCAGTGTGATGGCCTGGAAGCTCAAATAAACCCTTTCTCCTCTACGTTGCTTCAGATCATGGTGTTTTCTCATAGTGACAGAAAAGTAACGAATACAGGGTCTAACTTAAGAGAACTTGCCTTCATAGCTTGATTCACTCAACAGGGAACATTATTTAATATCTCTAAACTGTTGTTGCTGTTGCTGTTGTTTGTACGCTTAACTGAACATGGTAATAGAATTTTTTAAGACATAATGAGCACCCTCTTTAACTAGGATTTTAAAACATCTAAAGACAACAAACAATAAATTTGGCAACTTACAAATTAAAAAAAAAAACTAGGAACTACATCTAAATTAAAAGATGTTAAGAATAGGAAATTATTTTTTTAAATTTAGGGGTTATGTCAGAACTAAAGGTAAATTTTGAAAACTCCTTAATTCTCTAATCTCATTTGGTCTGCTGAGCCCTCACCCCTTCCATCCTGACCTCCTAACAGAGCAAAATTCAAATAAAAGGAAAAAACTGTTATGGTGTTAAGTAGCAACTGGCCTGGAAATGCTTGCCTTACTAGCTGGCCTCTGTAGAGCTGGAAGTTGCTGTGTAGGCAGCAGGGAGGAAACTCATCAATATTCCTGATCAGCCATGAATGCTAAATGTCATGGTGCCAAAATACCAGGCAACACGCTCCTGCTGGTACAAACTGTGGCAAAACTGTCATACAAGTAAGAAGGGAGATAGATGCCCATGAGACTCAAAAGGTAAACAACTCAAGTCTGAAGAAGTTCCTAAAACTAATAAGATATACAAGTCCCCCTCCACATGGTCATGGAAGCAGTGAACACCTTCTGAACGAGGAGACTCTAACCAAGCTGCCGGAGGACACTCCAACCTCCTGAGCTGCCTGAATGTCAAGCAGCGCACGCCACAGTTACAGCTTTTGTTGTAACTCAAGCTTAGGTGGGCTTTTTGGTGACACGGTTGGCTTTGAGTTGTCCATTCTTCCGTTGGAACTCCTCACCAATACTCTGATAAGTAACCTCAATAAATTCACTGGCTTGACAAAGCAGACAACAGTAAAACCATTACTCTGGTCTGCCATTGGTTCCTTATCTGGTAGCTCCCCAGTAAAAAGCTCACATAATATATGACCTATTTTAAGATAAAAGTTACAGAAGGGAGCTGAAGAGATGGATCTGCAGTTGAGATCAACATCTGCTCTCCCAAGAGACCTGGGTTTGATTCCCAGCCCCACATGGTGGTTCAACAATCTATAACTCCAGTTCCAGAGGATCTGACACCTTATTCTAACCTTAGCAGGCACCAGTCACATAGGAAGTGTACATAAATACAGACAGGCTAAACACCCATAAACACAAAATAAAAACTTAGATCAAACAAAAAAGTTCCATAGCTATAGAAAAAGAGATCCCATGCTGTATTTGAAATCCTTACTTGTAAAGGCCTTTTCCCTTGGGAAACCCAGATTCATACTCAGAAGTATTTGTATCTATTTATAAAATTTGGTTTCTTAAATACATGAATGAATATTATAGAAAGGGAAAAACGCACAAATGATACTAGTAAATTGTAAAATCAACTAAAGCTTTGGTTTTTATATAAAATCTATCCCTTTTGGAAAAGTCCATTCTCTCCTTATAAAATAAATGCTCAGAATCGTATTTTTTAATCAAATCATATTTTTTAAAAAGTAAAAACTAGCTCTGTCTCTCCTGCTCCCTCAACTCCATTCCCCATGCCCTAAATAAACTCTATTCTATACTAAAAAGAATAAAATAAAAATAAAAAGTAAAAACTATAAGATCCATCTTTATTAAAGAAAGACATACACTATTATAAGGGACTTTTAAACATGAAGACTTAAAAATTCAGAAGCGATTATACAGTTAGCCCCTGGGAAACAAAAGACACATTGATAGTTTTATCAGTTGTGAAGACACACAGCAGCCAACACTGCTGTCGGCCTGAAAGGAAAGACTCTATCTATCATCAGAACTTGTAACCAGTTCCCATACTGCAAAGTTTAAAAAGAAATAAGGAAAAAAAAAATCCCAAGAAAACACAAACATCCGACTGATGGAAATGGCTATGACAATCCAGGACTGGAAAAGAATCCAACAGGGAAATACAAACGTTGAAGAAGAAGACTCAAGCTGAAATGAAGAATATTAAAATTTAACAACAGCAACAACAAAATCTATAAGACAGGAACATCCAGGAAATATGCACCAGAAAAAAACCAGACCTTTGAATTATAGGCATATGAGAGAGAAGAATCCTAAGTCAATGGCATAGACCAGACATTCCACAAGATCTTGCCCAAACTAAGGGAAGACATCCATATAGTCTAAGAAGCACATAAACAAGCAAATAGACCAGCCCAGAAGAGAAAATCCCCAGTATATCATAATTAAAACACTAGTAAGTATACAGAGCAAAGAAAGTGTATTGAAAGCTGCAAGAGAGAAAACACAAATCATACACAAAGGAAAACCCATCAGACGAACACCTGATTTCTCAACGGAAACTTTGAAAGCCGGAAGAGCCTGGAGCGATGTGAACCAAAACCTAAGAGACTGTGATACTGGCATAGACCAATATCTCAGCCAAATGATTCATAATTAAAGAAGAAAAGATGAAAAACTTTCACAACATAAACAGCCTAAAAAGTTTATATCCAATAAAAACAAACTTCAAGAAAATACTGGAAGCAATATTTTGGGCTGAAGAGAGAAATGAGCATTGCCAAGAGACTGTGGAAAGGAATACACATCCATTATTATTAAAACACAAAACACCACTGAGAACGACACTCACATCAAGAGCCCAATGACGGAAATTAGCACACACATTTCAATAACTTCAAATACCAATGGTCTCAATTCTCAATCAAAAGACTCAGGCTCACTGAATGGATTTAAAAAAAAAAAAAAAAAAAAAAAAAAACAAAATCTATCTATCGATCTGTTGTCTATAAGAAACACATTTTACCTTTAAAGATAGGTATCACCTAAGAGTAAAGGGATGGATAAAAGTACTTCAATCAAATGGGACCAGAAAGCAAGCAAGCACCATGCTCCTAAAATCTGACAAAATAGACTCCGATTTAAACCAATCAGAAGACATAAAGAGAGGCACTTCATTCTAATCAAGGGAAGAGTTAACCAAGAAGACATTACTACCCTAAACATAGATTCACCAAACTCTGGTGTGCCCAATTTCATTAAAAAAAAAAAAATGTACTACTGGATTTGAAAACATTAATCCATAGTAAGTGATTTCAATACCCCACATTCTCCAATAGATAGGACATCTGGAAAAATATAAATAAAAAACCATTATAATGAATTAACATCATACATCAAACAGACCTTAACAGATATCTACAGAATATTCCATCCAAGCACTAAAGAATATACATTCCACTCAGCAACACACAGATGCACAAACCAGATCTCTACAAACTCAAAAGAACTGAAATAACTCCTCAGGATCCCCATCTCACCACAATGAAATATAACTTAAAACTGACAAACCAAATCCAAACCCAGTTGACAGCACAAAAAAATAAAAACCAGACCAGAAATCAATGAAATAGGAAAGAAAAATATCAATGGATCTAGAAATAGGTTCTTTGCAAGAATAAAGGTTAACAGATCTTCAGGTCAACTAACCAAAACAAAAGAGAGGTCCCAAATGAACACAGTCCGACAACCAAGGAAACAAAAGAGAGGTCCCAAATTAACACAATCCAACAAACAAGGAAACATTGCAACAGACGCCAAAGAAATCCTGAATATTATTCAGGAATACTTTCAAAACTTGTACTTCATTAATCTGGGAAAGAAATACATTAATTTCTAGATTTGCCCAAGTCTCTAAAATCAAACCAAGAAGTCAACAACCAAAACAGACCCACAACAAACAAGGAGATTACAACAGAAGCCAACCCAGCACCAGATGGCATCACTGCAGAATACTACCAGACTTTCAAAGATCTATAGCAATAAACAGAGGGAATGCTCCCAGACTCCTACAAAGCCAATATTATTCTAATACCAAGGCAAGTCAAGACCCAACAACAATAATAATAACAATAACAACAAAGAAAACTGCAGGCCAACAGCCCTAATGAACATGGACTCAGAAATGTTCCACAAAATACTTGGAAACAGAATACAAACATACATTAAAAAGAGTACCAACCAAGACCAAGTTGGCAGGGAAGTAAAAAAGGAACCATAGCTATGGTGGGCAAGGTTGGGGAGCAATAGGGAAGGGACTAGTGAGGTCCAGTGATCTAACCAAGTAAATGGGGACAAGGGGGAGGAGCTCTAGTTACAAAGGAGGAGGGAAACACAGAGGAGGGGGGAAGTAAGTAAACTTACACTAAGGGTATCTGAAAGTCAGGGATCGTGCATAAACTATCTACAAAAAACATACAGACATCTGCATATAAATATGCATACATAGTTTAAATAGATTTTTCTCATCTGAGTTGACAGGGTTCCTCCAAGAGGCAAAGACCACCCTATAAACCCCTAACACGCAGCATGAGAAGTTCTCTTTTGAGCTGATGGTCAGGGTTGTCCAAAAGACTCCCAGAGCATTACAGACTATTGCTATTGCCCTGGGTTGCTCTCCAGGGATGGAAGATAAGTCTGTATTGCTGAAGACACACCACGCACTTCAGACACAGAGCCCAGAGAACCCTGGGAGGAAATTAACAGAAAATCTTCTCTCTGAGGACCAGCTCTCACAGTACAAAAAGTCATGCAAGCTTCCAAAGGATAGGAAGCCCCCAGCTATGATACCTATGAACCACTACAGCCAACATGGCATGATAACCCTAAGAGCACAGTAGTGGCACAGAAATCTTGGCAGTAACCAACAGCTCTCTAATTGGACTTGAAGGCCAACTCAACAAGTGGGAAAGCATGCCTGGTACAGGAAATCTAGCCACTACCCAGAGCTACTGAAGTCATGCATCTCGGATATTGGAGAACCTACAACCACCACCTTACTAAATCAGCATAATCTCTAACCGCCTTCTATATAAATGTCTCTTAACAACAGGCAGAGACTATTACAAAAAAAAAAAAAAAAAAACAGTACTGTCAAACAAAGTATCCCATAAAAAAAAAAAAAAAAAAAAAAAACCACAACCAATCAAAACACTGAGGGGTGAAGCCTAGTTCCAATGGAAGCATCAACAACTATTACACCTAGAGCTCAGGAAATACTGCGCAATAGGGGGCGGGGGGTGGGGGTGGATGATTTAAGAGCCAGGGTATCATGAAATTTACTGTGTGATTGTGTCTCCTAGTAATGTCGGAAGTTACACAGATAAAGTCTTACCGAGATGATTGCCTAAACATGAGCTGAGCACAGACAATAGACATGTCAAAGCAAATAACGTAAGACCACGAGTCCTTCACCCTACACAAAACTACAGACAACTAAGCAATGCTGAGACTAGGAAAAATGGTCATCCCTGAAAAGATACCTACACAGAACACACAGAGTCAGCAGGTTATAGTTATACATACATATATGCATGTGTGCTGGCCAGGTTTTGTGTTAACTTGACACACACTAGAGTCATCTGAAAGGAGGGAACCTCAGCTGAGAACATGCCTCCACAAGATATAGCTATAGGAAAGCCTATCGGGCATTTTCTTAATTAGTGATTGATGGGTGGTGCAAATCTTGGGCTGGTGGTCCTGCATTCTGTCAGAGAGCAGGCTGACCAAGGCACGAAGAGCAAGCAGCACTCCCCCATGTCTTCTGCATCAGTTCCTGGCTCCAGGCTCCTTCCCTGTTGGAGCTCCTGCCCTGACTTCCTTCAATGGTGGATTACAATGTGGAAGTATAAGCCAAATAACCCTTCCCCACCCCCCACCCCCAAATTGCTTTTGTCATGATGTTTCATCACAGCAATAGTGATACTAACTAGGACAGGGTGTAAAAACAGTTATGAAAATAGGGGCCAAGAATATGAAGAAAAGTAAGGAGGGCTATAAGGGAGAAAGGGGAAATAATGTAATTAAAATCTTGAAAATAAAAGAAATAATTTTTAAAGAATTTCTGTTCCAAACAAGGTGTGAATCATGGACCAACACCCAAAGTTGTACACAAAGAGACAGAGACAGAGACAGAGACAGAGAGACAGAGATTAAACAAAAAGTTTTCTTTCCTAATCCCAGCTCTCACTGGGCAGACCCAGCACTAGGTTCTTAGTCTCCCTTTGTTTGTCTCTCCCTGGTGATCTTGCCTGGTTTCATGGCTCCTGGTACTGATAAAACTCAAACATACTCTGTGTCTTAGTTAACTGTTCTCCTGCTGTGAGGAGACACCATGGCTAAGGCAACTCTTATAAAGCAAAGCATTTAATTGGTAGCCAGTTTCGAGTTTTAGAGAGTTAATCCATGAAGCTCATGGCAGGAAGCTGACAGGAATGGCGCTGGAGCAGTAGCTGAGAACCTTATATCCTGACCCACAGGCAGAAGGCAGAAAGTGACTGAGCATGGGATGGGCTTCTGAAACCTCAAAACTCAGCCCCAGCAACACACTTTCTCCAACAAGGTCACACTTATTCCAACAAAGCCACACCTCGTAATCCTTCCCAAACAATTCTACTCACTAGGAGACCAAGCATTCAAACACATGAGCCTATGAGGCCACTCTCGTTCAAACCAACACACTCTGCTAGTCTGGATCCTGAACCCCTCAACTCCAGGCTTAGATCCATGCACATTCCCATATTAAAAATAAAACAGCAGCCAGCCTTCATCTCAAAGGAACAAGAAATAATTTATTTTGGAGGCAAATATTAATAACTATGGCCTGGGAACACAGATTTAGGATACCCCTAATTCTATGTTCTAAGGTATTGGCAATTTCATTAAGTATTACAGAACACAGAAAGTCACAGACACTTTTACATCAATATGAAAATCTCTGTTATAGGCTTCAGACATCACTGTGACAATAGACTTAGCTTTTGAGTTGGCAGAAGCTAGGGCCTGTCTCTACACTTTAAAGGATTAAACACAAGGTTAGTGGGTCATATACAATGTAGGCAATGGTTGATTATTAAGAAGACAATGCAAGATGATTTATAATTAGGCTCTAGATCTTTACCATCCCAAGCTCCCCACAAGCACTGAACTTTTGATCAACTGTCAGCCCATGCAGGTGCAGCTTCTTCTTGGGAACTTTGTTCACAGCTCTCCCACGGGCTAGGCAGCCATTTGGGTCAATCAGGGGCTAACTAATAACTTGCTATATTATTTAGATCTGATTTTTTTTCTTTTTTTGATACAATACTTATATGTGATATAACATTTATATATGACATAAAAAGGCATTTACATGTCATATATAATAGGAATATTATGTTGAAAATTAAAATAATCAAATATTGTCCACCTTAACAAAGGTAAGGTAGAAAATGAGGGAGACATGTAATTTAACCAAATAAATTATATATAATTTTAAAACTAAATCAGCTTTGTTTTCCCTGCATTTATTTGTACCTACAAAATACTTTATATTTGGGGTGTTTAAAATAACTTATTTATCTTTTCATTTTAGCAATATTTTAGCCAGTTTGATTTTATAGCTATCAGTTCATATGACATGGCTAGCTCTAGAGAAGACTGGTCTTTAATATCTAAGCTATTATAACTCTTACTTGTGGATGATAAATTGATATCTTCTATTCTTTTCATATTATACCAGAACGGTGTGAGGAAGTAAACAAGCAGTTATATTTATATTTTAGAAGGAATCAGATGTCAGTTATATTTATATTATAGAAGAAATCAGATGTCAATCAGTTATATTTATATTATAGAAGGAATCAGATGTTAATATAGTGTTAGTTTGAATTCCTTTTAAACAGAATTTTCTTGTTTCCATGTACCAAATATTGTTAATAATAGCGATAGAAACAAAGGGTCAGACTTGTCAGAAATTATTATTATAGAGGCCTGGTAGGCACAACCAAATATTATTATTCTTTCATCTTAACAGGAAGGGAAATGGGAAGCTAGGAGTCATTGTCCATTTCCTTTCTAACACTAAAATATGGATATTGTTTAATACTTTTGATCTTGGCTGAATGTTCCACAGGACTCCTTAAATAATCAAGAACATTGGCTCTTACAGCAGATAACAGGCATAGAAAGGCAGATAAAGGCTGGCTACTTTGTCCAGCCATACATGGGCTCTGGCATCTAAACTCAGATCTTCATGCCAACACTTTATTTACACCTGCTGGGAATCAGACGGTCTCTTCTGACCTCCACATGCATATGATGCACATATGTACAAGAAGGCCAAACACTCAGACACGTAAGATAGTGTAAATCTTTTTCAAAAGTTGTTTTTCAGTTAGGAAGCTATGGCTGGATCCAGATGCTATGGAGAGGCAAATGGATTCACAAGTCAAGCATGTCTTTGGCAAGCCTGAAGAGTTGTTTGGTGGGACAATACAGCAAAGTGCACTTAGCAACGGGTTCAATAATGAACAGGAAATGACAAGGAGCAGGAACTCCAGAGCTGAAACTAGGTCTATAACTGCCCCTGTAATTGAGACTCCTTAGGCAATCTTCACTCTGGACCTAAAGTGAGATACTGGGAAGGCAGAGGCCCTAAGGTGAGATAATAAGACTTAAAGAACTGCAGGGGAAATGTAAACAAGAACATTTGAATTACAGTATGGATGGGAAGTGAGGACAGAATTCTACAAGTGTTACTACTTTATGCTTTGAAAAGGTAGATCTTAAAACCAACCAAGCTCTTCTTGTATAAGCTTTTCAAAAATAAGGTCCTAACGCGTTTGGGTAAAAAGCTAAAATTAAAAGTGTCACCGGTGAAACTCAGTGACAGAAAACAACAAAGATAATACACAGAAAGCTCTTATCCTGGAAAAAGAAATGATCTGTAAACAAGAGGGAGGAGAATCATAGCCCAACTGGAAGCCCACCTGCCTACTGCCAGCTCAACAAAGCCTGACTTTGAAGACCAGAAGAGATGGGAAGAGCCCACAATGGAGTGCAAGAATCCAGAGGAGCCACCAGGAAAGGACCTACAACCTCCCCTCTCCCACTGACCACAACCTGGACTGAAGTTGCAGAGACCAACAGATCCCAAATGCCCTTCCTGCATATGAACCAGGTGCCTGCTAGAGTCACAGGGATCTGAGAACTTCACCTTTCAACTCAAGAGTAAGCTATGCCAGCTATTTAAGCCATTAAGTATTCTTCTTAAATTACGGGCTTGTGTATGTATATGGGTGTTTGTGCATGTACATCTGTGCAGTCCTTGTATGCATGGTGCCAGCAAAGGGTGCTGGATTCCCTAGAACTGTAGCTAAGATGGTTGTAAACTGCCACGTGGGTCCTGGGAATTAAACCTGGATCTTCTGAAAGATCAGCAAGCATTCGTAATCCCTGAGCCATCTTTGCAGCCCCTCCATAAGCATTCTTTTTATTTATTATTTTCTACGAACTTTCCAATCTTGTACATATGTCTCAGGACTATTTACATTTCTCCACTCAGTTCACCATAGGGGGTTCTTCTTTATTTACTTTTTAAATGTATTTTTGTTTGTGTGACTGAATGTTAGGTGTGAGCAGGTGCCCTCAGATGCCAGAAGAGGGCATCAGATCCCCCGGAGCTGGAGTTACAAACAGTTTTGGCTGCACAATATATGGGTGCTGTGAACCAAACTCAAGTCTCCTGGAATAACAGAAACCGCTCTTAACCAATGAGCCATCTCTCCAGCTTCCAGAACATTCTTTACTACTCTCCAGCAACATGTATAATACCTCTTATTTTCTACGTACATCTTCTTTCTATCACTCTTATTCCCTTTCTAGTTAGATATTAAAAACCTTCCATGGCTCTACCAATCGCTAACAGTGTCCCAACTTGTCCCTGCTAGCTACTTTAATAAGATCAGTTTGTTTTTCAGAATCAATTCAATACTTACTCATTATGCTTACCTACTGTAATGTTCAGTCGGTCCTAATCTTATTAACTAAAAAAGTACATTCCGTACTATCCTTGGTTGTTTATCTGCCAACAGTTATTGAAGTCAAAGAGCCCACTATTCTTAACTGGCTAGCAAAAGCAGCTGTGGCTGCTCCTGCCATTAATATCCTGCTCAGGCAATATTCTGATGATTACACCAGAAACCCTAAGCTCCTAGACAGAGGAACTATTTTCTGAGCCATACAGTCGATTCAACCACATCCAGTCCCAAGCGAACATCGCAAATGCTCCAACTGAAAGAACATAGGTGAGAAAATAAATACACCAAACACGGTCGTGACACCGGATATGTAAGCCTCAGTGTGGTAACTAATAAACACACACGCACAGCAACAAGCCAACATGGCTCCTCAAAGTCTTCTAATCCTATAGTAATAGCTTCTAGTGAGAGAGGCAATGAAATTCCAGACAGAGAACTAAAAGGAATGCTTATAAGTACGCTCAGGAGATAGAGTGGGGAAGAACAGTACCTAAGAGCCCTTGCTGCTCTTTCAGGGAACCAGAGTTTGGTTCCCGCCCACTTCAGGCAAGTTTACAACCCCCTGCGACTCAGCTCCACAGGATGAGGGCCTCTTCTGGACTCTGCAGGCATCGACAAGCACATGCCCTGACAAGGACAGACACACATAAGGAAACAATAAGGGAGATATTTTTAAGTTCTTTTGGAGGAGTGTTCAAAGAAGAAAATGAGCTGATTGTGAACATAGGCAGCTGGCTGAAATAAGGCAGGCAATGTAAGTTATGAGACAGGTATGCAACAAAGACAGAAATACATAAGAAAATGCAGCCTGCAATGCTGGAGAGGAGAAATATGTCAACACACTGTGGAAAGTCTGCCCAATAGAATGGATGTGAAGAGAGGACACAACATCTGAACCTGAAGGCAGGATGGGAAACTAGAACATTCAAACAAGGACAGAAAAGAAGAAGGGACAAATGGGGACATATGGGAGACACTCTGAAAAGACCAAATCTACAGATAAGAGTCAAGACAGACACACCAGCTTATATAGGAAGCTAGGCCCAACAAAATAACAGCAAATTTTCAACAGGGAATTTAGACGCCAGGAGGCCATCGACAGATGTGTTATGAATTCTGAAAAACAACTGTTGACCCAAACTATGAGACACAGCAAAAATACATCACAATAGAAGGAGTTATAAATTTTTTCCATGATAGAAATAGACTAGCTGAGCTATGATAACTCATCTCTACAAAAAGATACTTGAAGAAATCACACCAAAGAGAAAAACAGGTCTATCTACAGGACCAGAGAAGTGAATAAGCCACCCTAAAATAGTAGTAAAACAAGAGAGAGACAGAGAGACAGAGAAAGGCAGAGAGAACAACAAAAGGACAGGTATTAATACAAACCTTTCAATAAATAATTAACGATAATAATAATAATAATAATAATAATGGTCTCGGTCCCCCAGTCAAAAGACACAGACTAGTAGTAAATAGGCTAGATCAAACAGCAGAAACCCTAGAGAAAGTACCCAAGGCGCTAAAGGGGTCTGCAATCCTATAGGAGGAACAACAATATGAACTAACCAGCACCCCCAGAGCTGTGTCTCCAGCTGCATATGTACCCGACTAGGCCATCAATGGGAGGAGAGGCCCTTGGTATTGCGAAGATCATATGTCCCAGTACAGGGGAATGCCAGGGCCAGGAAGCAGGAGTGGGTGGGTTGGGGAGCAGGGCGAGGGGGGGGGAATGGAGGCTTTGGGGATAGCATTTGAAATGTAAATGAAGAAAATATCTAATAAAAAATGCCTTTAAAAAAAAAAAAGCAGAAACCATCTATTTGCTGACACCAGACCATACACCTCACTACAAAAGACAGACACTGTTTTAGTTTGATTTCAAATACTGACCAAAGCAACTTGAGATGAAAGAGCTCCTTGAAGTTTCAAGCCCATCATGATGAGAAGCCAGCTTAGAAAGTCAAGGCAAGAACTGAAGCAAAGACTACAGAGGAGTGCTGCTTTCTCGCTTGCTCCCCATGGCTTGCTCAGCCCACTTTAACACTACTCACGAACACTGGCCCAGGGGTGGCACCAGATGAACTGGTCCCTCCATTAAAAATTGCCCCTCTATAGGCTATCTTATGGAGGCATTTTCTCAATTAAGAGTCCTCTTCCCATATAACTCTAGCTCAGTCAAGTTAGGAAAGAAAGGATGTAAAAAGGAAGGACAGATGGACCACATAAACAGCACATGATCTTAGAGGGGGAAAGACAGAAAGAGGCGCCCCAAACAAATGAACCTGGGAAACAAGCAGGGGCCACTTACTGTTCTAATATCTGACAGGACAGACGCCAAGCCAAACCTACTGAGAAGGCCGCCTCATACTGATTAAGGAAGCAACCCATCAAGAGGATAATTCTGAACATACATGGTCCAAACACAGATCTACCCAATGTCATAAAACAAATTCTACTAGATGTTAAGTCACTAATTACCCCCTGCACAATAGTAGTGGGTGACTTCTCCATTTTCACCAGCTGGCAGGTCATTCTGACAGAAAATAGAAATATTTGAATTAAATGACACCATAGAGCCAATGGACTTAATAGGCATGTACAGACCATTCCATCCAAACACTACAGAATAAATGGTCTTCTGTGCAGCCTATGAACTTTTCTCTAAAATCTGTCATACATGGGACAAAAAGCAAGTCTCAACAAATACAAAAATACTTCCTTCTATCCTTTCTGATTACAATAGACTCTACAAGTCAAGAGCAAGAGAAGCCTTACAACACAAACTCAGAGACTAAACACACCACTGAATGAAGAGAATCGAACGGAAATGGAAACACAGCATTTAAAGCCTATGGAACACAAGTCAATCAGTCATAGGGAATTGTTTACGGCTTCGAGTAACCACATTAAGAAATCAGAGAGATCCCAAATAACTAACCTGCTGATACATTAGGAGCCCAGGAAAAGAATAAGCCAAATCTCAAACCACTCAACAGAAGGAAATCAGTAAGATCACATGAGAAATTAGTAGAGTGGGAGGGGAAGGAATCAATGAAACATGGAGCTGACTCTTTGAAGATAAACAAAATTGACAAAACTTTGGCCAAACCAACCAAAACCCCAATTTAATAGAATTAGAGATGGAGAGGGAGTCATTACAACAGAAGACCAATAAAACTCAGAAAACCATTAGATCTTCATTCTACTAAATTGGAAAAGTCTAAACAAGTGAATTTCTAGATACCTATGGCTTCCAAAGTTAAGCCAAGATGAGGTAAACAAACACAGATACTGCAGCAGAGATTTAAAATCTCCAAATAAGAAAGTTATACTCATTTTTTATGATGTTAATAATATCTGGGTACCAAAAACTGCTAAACACACACACACACACAGAGAGAGAGAGAGAGAGAGAGAGAGAGAGAGAGAGAGAGAGAGAGAGAGAGAGAATATTAAAGACCAATTGCACTGAAAAACATAGATGAAAAATTTCTCAACAAAATTTACAAGGCAAATTCAATAACACATCAAAAAGATAATTCACCATGATCGAGTTGAGTTTATACCAGAGATGCAAGGACCATTTAATATATGTAAATCAATAAACATAATAAGCTACATAAATGGACTCAGTAACAAAAAAACACGGCCCTCTCAATAGACAAAGAAAAGGCTCTTATAATTGATAAATGACTTCATCAAGGTGTCAGGATAAAATCAGTAGATTTCCTACATGCCAAGGACAAAAAATGCTGAGAAAGAAATCAGGAGGAAAAATCTCATTCACTATAGCATCAAAAACTAAAAGCTTTTGAATAAACCTAACCAGGGAAGTGGAAAAACCTCTATAATGAAAACTTTTAAAACAATGAAGAAAGAAATTGAAAAAAACATGAGATGGAAGTACTTCCCATTCCCATGGACCAGAAAAACTAATACTGCCAAGATGGCTGTCCTACCAAAAGTAATCTACAGACCCAATATAATCTTAGTCAAAATCCCAGTACCATTCTTCATAGAAATAAACAAAACAACCATAAAATTCATATGGATTTTATGACAAAACAAACCTAACGGTGGAAAAAAGTGCAGCTGGAGCTATCACCATACCTGGTTTCATGTACAATGGAATTTTTCGGTTCTGTCTGATACAAGGGTCCTCGGTTGAAATGTGTGTTTAATATGGACTATCTATAGAGATTAGAAAGCTAGCAAGGGCTCATGAGAGCAGGGAGTGGAAGAGACTTAAGGTGGGGAGAGAACAGGAGAATACATGTAATGGGAAAGGGACCTCAGATAGTGAGGGTAAGAAGCTTTAAGAAAGGATGGGGTGGGGCTGGAGAGATGATTCAGTGGTTAAGAGCACTGACTGCTCTTCCGAAGGTCCTGAGTTCAAATCCCAGCAACCACAAGATGGCTCACAACCATCTGTAATGAGATCTGACTCCCTCTTCTGGAGTGTCTGAAGACAGCTACAGTGTACTTATATATAATAAATAAATAAAAGGATGGGGAGATGAGGAAAGAAAAAGGTAATTGGTGGGGGAGGGGAATCCTTTTCTTCAGGGGTGCAGCCCCTTGAGAACTCTCCATAACACAACAGTCCCACACCCATACACATTCAACCAGCCCTAACTAAATTCAGGGGAGGTTTTGTTGTTGTTTTAAATATCAAAGTAAGAGGAGGACATTTAAGGAAAAGAAGGAAAATAAGAAGTCCAGAAGCAGTGGCTGGGATAAGAAAATAAATGGCATGAATATGATCAAAATACATATATGTTCCATATGTGTGTGTGTGTGTGAGAGAGAGAGAGAGAGAGAGAGAGATGTGTGTGTATATATATCATATATGTTCATGTATATACATATTCATATGTTCATATATACATATTTATATGTTCATATATATACACATATATATGAAAATGCTAAATAAAATACTTTTAAAAGGGAAGGAAGAGAGGCAGGTGGATTTCTGAGTTCGAGGCCAGCCTGGTCTACAGAGTGAGTTCCAGGACAGCCAGGGCTACACAGAGAAACCAAAAAAAAAAAAAAAAGGAAGGAAGGAAGGAAGGAAGGAAGGGCTGAAGAGATGTCTCAGCAGTCAAGAGCACTTGCAACTCTTGCAGAAGATCTGGTTTGGGTTCTCAACACGCACGCACTGACTCACAATCTTCTAACTCCAGCCCCAGGATCTAACACCAATTTCTGATATCTTTGGGCACTAGGCATGCTTGGTGTGCAAACATACATGGTGGCAAAACATCATATACATAAACATAATATTTGTAAAAATTAAAACTTTTACAAAGAAAGAAAAGAAAAAAGAAAAAACAAAACCTGAGAGCTTGGATCTAATGCGGTGACATCACTAATTCCAAAGAAATTCTTGGCCGGGACTGTGGAAGCCATGGGCCAATTAGCTCATTGCTAAAACCCTGGCAATCGTGCTAGCTTCTTGGCCTAGCCCCAAGAGAAAGTGATTTGAACATTATACACCATTAAGCTGACTCAGAGAACAAATGACTAACTTTCCGATAATCAAGATTTCGCCATGGCCATTCTTCATTTTGATTCAACCTGAGTTTAATGCATCATGACTAATGATTCCGGTCTACACTAAAGGAAGTTTCTCTACTGTGGCACATCACTCCCAGCCATCCTTCTCAGGGCAGGAGCAGGAGCCTCCTAGTACCTTTCAAATGTTATGGCAGCCATTTGGGACCACCTATGAACACTCTGCCTCACAAGCAGGCTAGAAAGCAGTGGTTCTGTCCATGGGGGCTGTGCAAGGTAAGGTCCAGCCAGCTCATTAACATCACCAACCTTAGCCCTGCGCCTCAAGTAGTCACCGAAACGTGGTCCACAGACAGAGAAAAATCTTCATTCACCAATAAAGGAGACACACACCACCTAATCTACACCACTGAAGGGATCGGAATTAAGTCGCCAGCCACATCACTATCTCAAGTTCTGTCACTCTTCCATGCTGAGGATCCTGTCTAGAAAGGTCAATTTGTCCCCCTCCCACTGCACTCAGCAGAGACCTCAACTGCACACTCCTCCTGGTGACAAAAAAATCACCCTGTCAGTAGACAGGGAGTGAGAAGCCATGTGGACCTTACTTACCATGGGGTTCCATGTCAGGCCTTCTGACTTCATTTCTACCTTCCAGATGCTCAGAGGCAGGACCCCCTTGATGCCAGCAACCACTCACTGCAGTCTGGCCGGAGGTATAGCAGGAAGAGCTAGCTCTCCACATATGCTGTTCTCCAACATCCCATCTTTTAAAAGACCCATTCAAGTGTAATGTGTGGTAAGAAATCAACCAGAAACTTAACCTTACATACTAAGGAATATTCTAACGATGGTCTGACAGCCAAAAGGGAAATACAATTAGTTAGAATTCCTTACTCCCAGATCCCCACAAGAGACTCACTGTAGTTCCACAAGGAACACAGGGGCTGCCCTTATGGAAAATGATGAACACATAGGACTCCTGCACCCAGCCTTGTCCCCATTTTCCAACACACCTCACGGGACAACAACTATCATGAGTAGTTTACCCAATATCTTCATTACTTTTACTGTTCAAGGCAATAGCCAACCACTACAGGGAAGTCACAGCACAAAACTTAAGGCATCTAGTCATATAGCATCCATAATCAAGAAATCAGTGCTGAATGTTTGTGCTTAGTCTCCTTTTGCCATTTCATTCAGTCTAAGATTCCTGCCAAGGGAATGGTACCGCCTATAGTAGGTTCCTCTGATTTGAACCTAACCAAGATCATGCCTAACAACAGGCAATGAAAGGTGACACCTGTCCAGGGGTCTAGCCTGTGAGATTGCTCCAGTCATTGAGCACAGCTGGCCATTCCTTTCTACTCAGAGCCCTTGTACAGAGCAGCTGTGGAATCCAGGACCAATCAATACTTCAAACCCTTCCTCATATTCTTAGGCAGCTTTTCAGTTTAATGAAGCTTGTTCTAGCAACTTGGTTTCCCTCTTAACACAAGAAAAAAAAACTCTTAGATGGTCTTAGAAAGACCATCTACAAATATCTATGATCCTCTCCACCACACCTGGCAGAAACATCTACAGCCCATGTACTAATAAATGTTGCCAGATATCAGAACCATCTGGATTGGACCCGTGCTACAAAGTGCAATCACTGTAGGAATCATTTGCCTCAAAAATAAACCCTGACATCAGTTTCTAAAATTATTTATAATATTACACTTAAAATGAAGCCCTCAGACAACTGCCACTCGGCAAAGGTCACTCACCTAAAAAAGCACAAACAACTCAAGCGTCACTTGCAGCCAGAATCAGGTCCAATGGACAGTTTGGTAACAACACTCTTCCTTAGGCTCCATAATATCCTAGGCCCTAAAGTTAGTAGTAGTGGGTTCTTTGTCTACTGCTGACGGGCTTGCTCCTCATGGCTTACTCAGCCTGCTTTCTTATAGAACCCAGGATCACCAGCACAGGGATGGCTCCACCCACAATGGGCTGGGCCCTCGCCCATCCATCACTACTTAAGAAAATGCCCTACAGGCTTGCCTACAGCCTGATCTTATGTTGGCATTTTCTCAATTGAAACTACCTCCTTCCAGGTGGCTCTAGCCTGTGCCAAGTTGACAAAAAATAAAAATAAATAAAAAATAAAAAACTAAATAGCCAGCACAGTGAGGGCTGGTGTACACACATGCCACAATGCACACATGGAAGTCACAGGACAATTTGTGGAACTCAGGTTTCTCCTTCCACCATCTGAGTGGAACTGAACTCATCAGGCTTATCCAACAACTTTTTATCCACTAAACTGTATTACCAGACTTCTAATTTTTTTTTTTTTTTAAGGAAGGATCTCGCTTTGATACTTATACTACTAAAAATTAACAGAGATTTTTTTAATTATTTATTCAGTAGTTCATTTAAATCAATAGTGAACTCATTACATAATAATAAAATTAACATTAAAAGTACATTTTTTTTTTTTGAGAAGAAAATTTAAAACCCACGATTAATAGAAAACAGAGTCCTTAACACATCTGTTTCTACATTTGGTCTGACATGCTATATATGTTTGGGTTAAAGTATGTTAAGAAAGGGCTGGAGAGATGGCTCAGCGGTTAAGAGCACTGACTGCTCTTCCAGAGGTCCTGAGTTCAGTTCCCAGCAACCACATGGTGGCTCACAACCATCTGTAATGGGATCTGATGCCCTCTTCTGGTGTATCTGAAGACAACAACAGTGTACTCATAATCATAAAAATAAATAATTCTTTAAAAGTATGTGAAGAACATCCAGCCTCACACAGACTTGTGGTGAGACACAAACGGAGGAGTCAGCATAGCAAATCATGCTTGTTTGATAGAGCATTAAAACTCAACAAGTAATCTTCTTGCAAGTTAGCTGCAATATGGGATCTGCAACTCTACCAACTCTGAAGACCACTTGGTACTATCTACTAATATTTGCTCTGTGGACAAATATTTTCCCTCTGTGTAATCTTTCGATGACAAATATGATTTCGCTAAATGGAAATATCTCCTAAGTTAGCGCCACACTTCAGCACACTCCCAAATTCACATATATTAAAGTCATCGCTGAGTTTCCAACTGACCATGGTCAATTCAAGTTCCCCAGAATTCTAACTTCTGCCTGAAGGCACAAACTATCATTTGCAACAAATACAGGCAGCTTTTCCCTTGAAATAGCAGGTCCCCTTATTCAATTTCCAGACTATCAGCCAAAGTCACAAGTTGGAGTAGGCATGCTTTGCCAGGTGTTTTACTCCCCCCACCACACCCAACCCTGAAGAAAACAGTTCCGTGTGGAAAGAGGATATGGCTTAATTTCCAACCCAACAAAGGCATAAACATTTTTTTCCTCAAAAGAGCCTTTGTGCTTCCACCTACAGAAGGACATTATGCAAATTCCAATCCCATAATATGCCACTGATATTAAAAATATATATAACACTAAGGATATTTGAAGGAGCCATATGGAAGCTGTCTTAGTTAAGGGTTTCTGTTGCTGGGATAAAACACCATGACCAAAAGCAACTCAGAGAAGAAAGGGTTTATTTTGCCTTACAGTTAGTTCCACATCACGGCCCATCATCAAAGGAAGTCAAGGCAGGAACCTGGAGGTAGGAGCTGATGAGCAGAGGCCATGATGGAACACTGCTTACTGGCTTGCTACTCCGGCATGCTCAGCCTGCTTTACTACACAACCCAGGACCACCTGCCCAAGGGAGGCACATCCACAACGGGTTGGGCACTCCCGAATCAATCACCAATTAAGAAAATGTCCCACAGGCTGGTTTACAGGCCAGTCTTAGGGAGGCTTCAGTTTAGAGTTCCCCTTCCCAAATGAGTCTAGCTTGCTTCAAGTTGACATAAAACTAACCAAACACGGAGCATAATATTTTAAAAGATATGTAGATATATGTGGAATATATAATATATATGTATGTGTATATATGTGCATTACATATGCATATACTAAATATGCATGTGTACACACATGGACACACACACAAACATGCACACACACATGAACACACACACACACACACACACACACACACACACATTATAAAGGAGTCTAATTGGAGTTACCCTACACAGAAGCCAAGTTGACAAATAAAAGAAAGCCCCCGGTACCAGATAGGTATTAGATACCTCTCCTCAAGTTGTTAGTCAGGGTATGCCATTGCTCTGCCCACCAGCACCTGAAGGTAAGTCCCTATGGCTAAAGATACCACACAGACACAGATTGGTCACAGGATATAGAGGAATAGAGTTGGTACTAAACAGCATCTCCCTCCCTGCTGGCTAGCTTTCACAGTACTGGAATGTGCTGTGCAGGTTTCGAGGAAGAAAATATCATGAACAGTCACAAATGCTCACATCTGTGACTCATGTGAACCACAGTAGTGACAGACATGGCAAGGTATTATTCCCATGGTGCAATTGGTGCAAATGTTATGAGTGTAACCAACGACTTCTAGGTTTGGATTTAAGGCCCACGCCACAGGAGAAAACACATGCATGCTTCTGGAAAACTGGCCAAGAAGCCATAGTTGGAGAGTTCCCGGAAGTGAACCTTCCATCAGTCTGCTAAATGGACTCATTATCAGACTCCCCTCTAAATCTCTCTCTCTCTACCCACAGATCAGTGACGCGCCCCTGTGATCTTCCCAAAGACATTTCCTTGTGCAGTAGATGATAGCTAATGAAAATCTCACAACTGGGCAAAGTTCAAAGAAATATGTGTGGAGTGCTCAGCCACAAATGAAACATCTATATCACACACATGCACACACACACACACACACACACACACACACACACAAAATCAGGGACATAGTGGAAAAGAGGACAGGAAGATTAGAAGAGCCAGGGGTCTAGAAAGACTACAGCAAGAACCAGAAAAAGGTCACCTAGAAATGCTAGGACTGATGCATCTATGACTCAAGGAAGCTATAGCTGCCTGCACAAGATCAATCCAGTCAATTCTGTAGTGATGCACAAGCCTTCATCCCCTAACTAAGGACCTATTGGCAGTTGATGACGTCAGTTTTCTTTAGAGGTGTGGCCCCTGATGGGGTGACCACACTCCAATGGATGGTCCCATGACCAGGAGTATAAAGACAGCACAAATTGGATTCAATGGTTTGGATTTGTTTTTTTTAAGATTTATTTCTTTATTTATGTATGAGTACACTGTTGTTGTCTTCAGGAACACACCAGGAAGACACCAGGAAGAGGGCATCAGATCCCAGTACACATGGTTGTAAGCTACCATGTGGTTGCTGGGAATTAGACTAAGGACTTTTGGAAGAGCAGTCAGTGTTCTTAACTGCTCTCCAGCCCTTAATGGGTTATTTTAAAATTTTTAAAAACATGAAGCTGAGGGAGATGGAAGGTCTGAGGAAGAACTACAGGGTAAATACGATGATTAAAAACAAAAACAAAAACAAAAACAAAAAAAAACACTGCCTGAGATTATCAGAGAATTAATATTATTTTAAGGATGTACTTTCATTAGTCTATTTTCTTTATTACAACAAAACACCCGAAGTTGGATAGCTTCAAAATGGTTCAAATGGTTCCCAATTTTGGACATTAAAAGGCGGCCCATTTGGACCAGTCTGGACTATAGTGACAACCTCAAAGCAATGACACATGTGGGAGAAGTCACAGTACCAGATGGAAAGCCAGAGGGCACCTCACAGGCCAGCCTCGGGCTAACAACTCACTCTCACAAGAACAGTCTCAGAGTCCAGAGGTCTTATCTTGGGAATCCCTTTTCAGGGCATGTCCTCAACGACCTAAGGACCGGTCATAGGCTCTACCTCTTAAGAGTCCCACCACCATGCTCCACTATGTTCATAGCAGCCTTATATATAATAGCCAGAAGCTGGAAAGAACCCAGATGTCCCTCAATAGAGGAATGGATACAGAAACTGTGGTACATTTACACAATGGAGTACTACTCANCCNNNNAAAAACAATGAATTTATGAAATTCTTNGGCAAATGGATGTATNTGGAGGATATCATCCTTAGTGAGGTAACCCAATCACAAAAGAAGTCACTAGATATGCACTCACTGATAAGCAGATATTAGCCCAGAAACTTAGAATACCCAAGATACATTATGCAAAACAGAAGAAAACCAAGAAGGATAACCATTGTGTGGATACTTCATTCCTCCTTAGAATAAGGAACAAAATACTCATGAAAGGATATAGGTACAGAGACAAAATTTAGAGCTAAGATGAAAGGATGGACTATCCAGAGACTACCCCATTCGGGAGTCCATCCCATCATCAGCCACCAAACCTAGATACTAATGCTCATGCCAGCAAGATTCTGCTGAAGGGACCCTGATATTGCAGCCTCTTGTGAGGCTATGCCAGTGCCTGGCAAACACCGAAGTGGATGCTCACAGCCAGCTATTGGATGGAACACAGGGTCCCCAATGGAGGAGCTAGAGAAAGTACCCAAGGAGCTGTAGGGGGCTGCAACCCTGTAGGTGGAACAACAATATGAACTAACCAGTACCCCCTGAGTTTGTGTCTCTAGCTGCATATGTAGCAGAATATGGCCTAATCGGCCATCACTGGGAATAGAGGCCCCTTGGTCTTGCAAACTTTATATGACCCAGCACAAGGCAAGGCCTGGGCCAAGTAGTGGGAGTGGGTGGGTAGGGAAGCAGAGGTGGGGGGCAGGGGTATAGGAAACTTTCGGGATAGCATTTGAAATGTAAATAAAGAAAATAATAATAAAAAAATGCTTATAAAAAAAAAAAAGAGTCCCACCACTTCTACACCGCCAAACTAAGGGTCAAGTCTCCAATATACGAACCTCTGAAAGAAAAAATACATTCAAACCATAGGAGTGCTCTTGTGTTAAATTCAAACAAATTCTTTTTTTATTATTAAAATAGAGATTTTTCTGGTGAATATTTATCCTATTATATATTTTGGACAATGGGACATGGATGTGATATGGGACAATCCTTATTCTTTTGGCCTAGATGGATTTGTTAAGATCCCTTCCATGCATATTCCTTTCTTTCTTCCTTTTCTTTTCTTTTCTTTTCTTTTCTTTTCTTTTCTTTTCTTTTCTTTTTCTTTTCCATTAACTAATTCATTTATTTACTTTACATCCCTATCAGAGCTTCCCCTCTCTTCTCTCCACCCAGTCTTAATTCTAAATTTATCAAGGGCATTCATGGTAAAGAGTACAATGTTTTGGGGTGTACACTGCTAGTGAAGAACACCTTGACTGCCAGTAAAGACTGGTCCCATGGTCTCCATCTGTGCTGGAGGCCCTACCACCACTTTTAAATCATCAACACAAATACCAACAAGGAAAATGTCCCACTGCATACAGTTCTAATCTGGCAGATCTGGGCAAGAACATGCCCTAATACCTGAAAGCTTTCCAGGTATCCGAGGGCAACAGATCACAAGGGATTTTACCGGATGACTACTTATAATAGACATAAGGAAGAGGTCTAACTTTACAAGCTCCATCAACATTTCTAGCATGCCTAGCTCGAGGCCCAGTCTTCAGCAAGCATTCATAAACATGAGCCATTCTATTGATGCATCTGCAATGACTGTCCTCTCTGAGCTGCATTGAGTCCTCTGCCCAGTGGTGACTAGTAAGCTCCTTTGCAGCTCCAAATTCCAATCCAGATCTTCTATAATGGGTGCTAGTCTAAACAGTTCCAAAATGTTCTCTGTGAGTTCATCTTGGTGGCACCCAACTGTGTACAGGGCCTTGAGGATGCCTTAGTTAAGATAATAGAGGTAGAGAACAAGGCAGTGCAAGGTGGGCTAGATAGAGTCTACTGGGAGAATCAAGGGACAAATCCCATTTTAACATGCATACATTAGGCAAGCTATTACATCTTCCTCAGTGCAAGCCTCCACACTGGTGACAGGAGACAGAGCTACACTGTCTATTTTTGAAAACCCCATTAACTCAAAACTTTAAGCTTCATAGAGAGACTTACAGAAATATGAACTTTAAGATGAACAGTTTCTCAGCAGGCAAAGCAGTCAACTTCATTATTATCTGTTTTGACTAATGAGATACTTAACAAGATAGTCCTGTGAAACTGGGCTTGGTGGTATACACCTAAAATGCCAGCACTCTGGAGAATGAAACAGGAGGCTCAAGAATTCAAGGCCAACCCAGGCTATAAAGACAAACAATAAAAATAAATAAAATAAAAAATAAAAAAGCAGGCAATTTAGCAATCAAGCAAAAAAGATCACGGAAGACATTAATATGGAATATGGTTGCTTTGGATGTGATGATGTGTACTTATAATCTCACACTGAGGAGACCGAGACAGGAAGCTTACAGGGAGGTCTAAATGAGCCTCAGCTACAGAATGAGACCATGTCTCTTAAAAACAAAGGGAAAAAGAAAGAAGAGAGGGAAGAAAGAGGAAAGATGAGATGATCTGTGTGCCTACACCATGCAAGCATTAAAAACTTAGTCCCCAAGGCAACAGTACTGAAAGGTGAAATAACACCTTTAGGTCATTAGGGCACGTCAGTACCTGGATCTCTCCCTTCCTGACCCCAACTTAAAAGATTTCCTTTACCACAGATTCCTACCACGCTGTGGTATCATGGGTCTAAAGCTATGAAGCAACCAGATTTGGGGTTGGAATCTCCAAAACCATCATCAGAACAAAAAAATCCACTTCCGCATTATAGCTAAGAGGGCACAGGTGTTTGCCAATGACGAGTATAGCACGATTCAGTAAACTCCACAGAGGGGCGGGCTCATTAGATGCCATCCCTCTGCAATACCGCCAGGCCTCGGGACTGACTCGGGCACCAGACAATAGGAACAGTTGGCCTCAGAGGACAAACTTAGTGAGCTAAATAAATTATTAATCCCCTAAAAGTACTTGGAGATAAAATAATAATGGCTCCTCTACCCAGAAAGCTTTTACTATTGAACATGTTTGAGCATCAGTCATCTCGCTTTGCCTCCATAATGGCCCCAGGAGAAGCACAGGCCGGGCAATTCCATCTGCCTTTCGTCAGAGCAGGAAAGAGGGCCCGGGAACGAGCTTCCTCAGAAAAGGATAGCTCCTCCAAAGTGTCTGCATTATTACAAGCTGGACTCTAAACTGCTTCCCTCATCAAGCCCATTTATCTTATTTACCTGCTACCTTTATTTCAAGAGAAGTGGAGCGTCTTGGGTTCCTTTTCTTGTACTATCAGAAAAGGCTTGATTTTTTATAATAATAATAATAAAAAGACAGACTACCATGCCTTTGTAATAGCTGCCCAGAAAACTGCCAAAAATGTACGGCTTCATTTCCAGGCAGTGGAGAAACACAACAGAACAGAAAATGGGTCAAATAATTTCCAAAGAAAGAGCTTGAATCAGAAATTCCCCTCTTTTAAAACTTTTCTATCATTAAATACACATTTCAACAGACACAAATTAAGGCAGAAATGGATTCTTTGGGGAGAAGTAGCACCAGAACCAACCCTGTAAGCTGATAATGACGAATTGCTTTATATACCATGAAGTACTGGTGACATTGTTACCCCGGAAGGTAGTCTGTATACAAATCAACCACCAGCTCAGGGAGAGAAGACCAGGAACGACAGCTATCTGCAAGGCTGTCATCCACACTGTTCAATTGAGCCATCACATCGAGTCAAGCTTGCACAAAAACAGGCCAATCTGAGAAAGACAGCAAGGCATTTAGATAGTACTGAAACAGGCACCTCACCAAGCAAGGAAGACCACCCCTTCTCTAAAAGTAAGATGTACGGCTGCAATTATTCTCAAAGGCCGATGACAAGCTGAAGACACAAGACAAGCCTACAAGCGGTTCTCTCCCACCTATAACCAATTCCTATTATGGGTCATGTACGGAGAAAACAATTCCCATTTTGCTTTGGAACCACAAACTACTAAGCCCTAAGGTTTCTAGAAAAGCAAGCTAGCTCTCCCAGGAACCACAGCTTTATTCTACTTATCTGCCTGGCCACAGGACTACATTGAGTTGTCTCCATTAAAACTAAAGAACTGGGGTGAGTCTGTGCTCAGTGGTTAAGAGCACCGACTGCTCTTCCTAAAGGACCTGGGTTCAATTCCCAGCAACCACATGGCTGTTCACAACTGTCTGTAACTCTAGTTCTTGGAGACCCTCGCACAGATATACATACAAGCACATGAGTTAAAAGAAAATTTTTTAAAAGGCTGAAGAACCATAGAGGTATCCAATGAAAACAAGATCCCAAATTACTCCTCCAAGCAATCCCATAATTCAGCAGATGTAAGGTCTAGCACATAAGGAAAGTAAACATCATGAAGGAAAAATGGTAGCCCAAGTTCAAGCAGAGCCACAGGGATGCACAAGTCAGAACGATCTAATACATCCTCAACAATAAAAATGCAAATCACCCAATTAAACAATAGGAGAAGATCTGAATAAACGTTTCAGAAAATATACTAATGGGTAACAAGCACATGAAAAGTTGGTCAGCATTACCAGTCACTAAGGAAATGCACATCAAAATCTCAAAGAGAAACCACCTAAACTCACAATAATAGCTAGAAACAGGGAAAACAAACAAACAAACAGAAAATAACAAGTTGGTAAACTTATAGACGATAACAACTTGCGCTCTGGAGTTTGTGTTCAAATGAAATTTGTATAAGTGAAGATCCAGATATTCTTAGATGTACGTGGATGGCATTCTTCACTGTAGTCAAGAGACAGATGCAACTTGAGTGTGTCAAAGGGCAAACGGAAAAGGAAATGTAACACACTCAAGTATATGATGGCCAGTTTTATGTCAACTTGATACAAGCTATAGCTTTCAAAGAGGGAACCTCAATTAAGAAAAATGCTCCCACCAGGCCCGGCCAATGCACAAGGTTGTAGTGCATTTTCTTTTTTTTTCTTTTCTTTTTTTTTTTTTTTTTTTTTTTTTTTTTTCTTTTTCTTTTCTTTTCTTTTCTTTTCTTTCCTTTTCTTTTCTTTTCTAGCTGAGGGGTGGGCACTGGAAGGTTTCCCTTACCCATACGGATGATTTGATATCCACCCACTTATGAGTAAAGCTAACAGTCTTGA
>NC_034598.1:41624098-41655040 GCF_900095145.1 Mus pahari
TTTCGAGACAGGGTTTCTCTGTATAGCCCTGGCTGTCCTGTCCTGGAACTCACTTTGTAGACCAGGCTGGCCTCGAACTCAGAAATCCGCCTGTCTCTGCCTCCCGAGTGCTGGGATTAAAGGCGTGCGCCACCACGCCCGGCCTGTAGTGCATTTTCTTAGTTATTGAAGTGGGGGGAGTCCAGCCCATGGTGGGCGGTACCACCAAGCCGCTGGCGGTCCTAAGCAGCAGGCTGAGCCTCACTCCAGCGCTCCCACTCCCACAGCTCAGGCTGCCAGGTTCCAGTCCTGTTTGAGTGCCTGCCCTGATTTCCCTCAGCAATGGAGTGTGACCTGAGCTGAAATTAACCTTGCCTAGCCAAGCTGTTTATGATCATGGTGTTTTATCTTAGCAATAGGAACCCTGAGTAAGACTAAGAATATTATCGAGCCTTTTTTAAAAAAAAAAAAAATGAAATTTTGACACATTCGACTATGTGGATCAACTGTAAGTGAAAACAGTCTCAAAAAAAAAATTGCTTGTATGAAATACCTAGAATAGTCAAATTCACAGATATAAAGTAGAACAGTGACTTTTAGAAGATGAAATAAAACTATTGTTTAACTGGTTCAGAGTTTCAGTGTCTTACAATTAAGGAGCTTCTAGAGATACATGGCTGCGCAACAATGTGAATGCAATGAATATCACAGAACTGCACATTCAAGTGTATGTTCAAGAAGCTGGAGAGATGGCTCAGCAGTGAAGAGTGCTCACAATCTGAGTTCAAGTTCCAGTACCCACAAGCAGCAGCTCACAACTGCCTGTAACTCCTGCTCCAGGGCATCTGGCACCTCTGGCTTCTGCAGGCACCTACACTCATTTTCATATACCCATACACACCACATACACACTACTAAAAATAAGAGGCTGGAGAAATGGCTTAGTGGCTGGGAGTGATTAGTGTTCACTGAGTTTCACTCCTAGCAGCCACCTGGTGGCTCACCACCACCTATAACTCTAGTTCCAGGGGATCTGAACACACACAGTGAACATACATAACTTCAGGCATCACGTGTGTGTGTGTGTGTGTGTGTGTGTGTGTGAGAGAGAGAGAGAGAGAGAGAGAGAGAGAGAGAGAGAGAGATTTAAATAATGAAAATTTAAAATAAAATAAATCTCTATATATGCTATAAATGGTAGGTTTTATGTTATACATGCTTGACAACAATAGGAAACATGTATTTGGACTAGAGACATTGTCTGGCAACTAAGAGTACTTGCTGTTCATAGAGGACCAAAGTTCAGACTCCAGCACTTGTGTAAAAACTCTGATGTGCTATAAACACCTACAACTCTATACCTCAGCATTCCAATTCCCAATTCTGGCTTCGATGCATGTACAGGTGCACTCACCCACATATACATGTGCACACACACTCATAAAGACACACATAAATAAGGCATACAGAAAGACACATCTAAATAAGGAAAAAAATTTTCTTAAACAACTCTATGCACTACCATTAAAAGCAAAAACTGCTCATTAGAAACTATTAACAAGTAACATAGCTCTAGGTTTTTTAATCTAAAACTGAAACATTTCAAGATCATAGGTAAGTTTTAAAACACTAACAGAAGAAGCCAAAAAAATATTCAAACCAAAGCATGTGAAGTCAAAATCATGAAAATACATGACACGACATCTAATACACATTTAACTGAAGTCCCGGAAGGAAAGGAGAGCGAAGATACTGAAATAACAGCTAATGATCATGGCAGCAAAATTTCCAGATTGATGAGAGATGCCATGCCTTGCATATGAGAATATCACATCTCAGACAGATGTGTGTTGAACTAAGTGAAATTACAGAAATGTGAGCATAGTGAGAAAACCCTTTAGCAGCAATAGAAGACACACGGGTTACAAGCAGTAAAGTTACACTGGCTACTGATTGCTGACTAGGAACAAAAACATCAGACACTTTGGATAGGCATGCATGTCCAATGTGCTGGGGAAAACAATGGCCATGTGAAATTCAATGGGGGGCGGGGGCGGGAATAAGATTGTGAGAGGGAGATATTAGTCAAAACAGCAAAGACACATATCCAAAATTCTTCTTGCAGGAAAACAGTAGAAATTGACCAAAAAAAAAAAAAAAAAAAAAAAGAAGCAACCAACATTACAGGAGTCTAAAAATTTGACTAAAAGCTTATAAACTGGGAAGTATTTGTTAAAGAAATATAGCTGAGTGCCGACAAATACCTACAGTGTTTTAACATGCCCCTTTCCTATTATCTCTACCCCCATATCACAGCTGTCTCAAAAAACCAACAGCGTCAAACAGAGAGACTCACTGCAAAGACTTATTCCCAGAACACCAGGCACTCACGCGGCTAGTAGAATGTGCTTACAAGGCTAGCTTCATGTGGCCTAACTCAGAACTCAGCCCGTGCACAAAGTACTTTCTTCACAAGTTTGTATCAAAGCTACTGGACCCCACTGCTTCATTTTTGTGACTACCTAAGACACAGGACATCAGATTGAGCAAACAATAACCTAAAAATAACCCCCAATACTTACAAGGAAAGGACTGGAATGAGATTTGAAAATCCCTGGTGTATTCATTGAAAGCTAAAAGGTCAAATCCATCAGAGATCAAGGTTATACAAATACCCAGAAAAAAGCCGAGACTCCTGGTCGGTCCTAAGCTCTCACACAGACTTGGAAAAGATATACAAATAGGAAGTGAGGGCCACAGCAAAGTTAGGACCTGGCAGGTTGAAGTTAGCCTCAGTACATGCTTCAACACAGACATGTGTCCAAAACTACAGACTTTGCAGCTGCAAAGCCATTAGACAAACTGAAACCTCTACAATTAAGTAAACAACACATTTGGAAAGGAAAAAGAAGCAAAGTTTCAGAGTTGCTACATTGTATCACTTAAAACAAAGATCTATACAGAGAAACCCTGTCTCAAAAAAAAAAAAAAGAGAGAGAGAGAGATTTCAGCCAACCATGATGGCACACTGCCTACAATCCCATTTGAGAGATGGAAGCAAGGGGATTAGAAATTCAAGATCATTCTGAGGCCGGCCTAGACCATGAAATCCTGTGGAAAGAAGGAAAGAAGGAAGGGAGGGAGGGAGGGAGGGAGGGAGGGAGGGAGGAGTTTTAACAAATTATGACACAAAGAAAGAAGAAAACAGCTCATGTACAATGGGGGAAGCAATCAAAAGAATTGCTTCTAAGGGAGAATCAATATTGGAATTTTAAGACAAAAAAGTCTTAAATACATTATTTTAAATATATTTAAATAACAAAATAAACCATATTAAGGACAGGAATTCATTAGAAACCAAAAAGTTATTGTAGCTGATTCATTCCTGCATGTAATGTTGTCAAGATGGCAATATTCCATGTTTGAGTCTTTCTTTTCCTTTCTTCTTTTTTTTTTTTCCTGAAGTTGAATAGCTTATGGAGAGGTGTTTTGTTTTGTTTTGTTTTGTTTTGTTTTGTTTTGTTTTGGGGGGGTTTTTTTGAGACAGGGTTTCTCTGTGTAGCCCTGGCTGTCCTGGAACTCACTCTGTAGACCAGGATGGCCTCAAACTCAGAAATCCGCCTGCCTCTGCCTCCCAAATGCTGGGATTAAAGGCATGTGCCACCACGCCCGGCAAGAGATTTTTTGACTTGTGAATCTGGGGTGCTGGTATCCTGGCTACAACCCCGTGGCACAGCTACACCATAGCTCCATGCTTCTACACTATGGCAAAGAAGCACAGAAGAAGCTGCCTAGTGCAGAGAGGGGACATGTGAGAGAAAGAAGCGAGAGAGATGCAGAAGTGTCAGCCTCTCTCTCCCACAGTGACGTGCCTTTTTTACAGTTCCTCTGAGTGAGACCATGATCCTAGAATAAAGTATCAACCCCACTTAAGGACCTATGTACCTGCTGCTCATCCCTACCTATCCCTCACCGTCCTCTGGGGAATCAACCTTACAGCATATGGAACAGTCTGCAAACTACCTTCAGACTCAGTACAACCTTTACAAAATTCCTGTCATGGCCTCCCTACAACTCCCCATTTTTTAGAATTTCATAAACTAATCCTAAAAGTCATGGGAGATATAAAGGAAAGAGAAGCCAAAGTAATACTGTACTGTGGGTGTGGCTTTTGGTTTTTTTGGATTTTGATTTTTTTTTTTTTTTTTGATTCTTTGTAATGAAGGTCTCATGTAGCCCAGGCCCCTGGCTTCTGACTTGCTATGCAGCCTAGGATGACCTTGAACTCCTGACCCTCTTGCCTCTACTTCCCAAGTAAAGGGATTATAAGTGCACACGACCATCTTGCCTTACATATAAGGACTAAACCTAATGCTTTTTGCACTGCAGGCAAGCACTCTACCATCCGCACAGTATCTCCACACCCCCAAACAATCTTAAGAACAAAGTCAGAAAGTTCACATGTTCCAGTCTTAAAACTTACTAAAAACTGCAGCAATCAAGGTTGTGTGAGCCAGGCTCAGAAGTACAGACTTTGAACCTCAGCTACTTGTTGAGAAGCTGAAGCAGGAGGTCTGTTCAAGTTCAAGACCTGCTCAAGCGACAGAGTGAGCTCTAGGCCAACCTGGGCAACGTAGTGAACAAACCTGTCTCAAAATAAAACTCAAGAGTAAGGGATGTAGCTCAATGGCAGAACACTTGCTTATTGATTCGCATGCTCAAGGCCCTAGATTTAATCCCTACACTAAATAAATACATACATACATACATACATACACATACATACACATACATACATACAGTCCTGCCCTTTAAGTAATCTTATAGAATACTGCCTGTGTTTTCTGCTGGCAACTTTAGCATTTCAGGTTTTAAACCAGGGTGTCAGATACACTTGTAAGCAGTCATAAAAATAAGATAGATGAGTGTATAGATCAGTGGAATAGAATTAAAAGCCAGAAATGTTTGAGTCAACTGACTCTTTTTTTTTTTAACAAAAGTGCTAAGATTATTCAAAGGGGAATAGTCTTTTCAATAACTAGTATTATACATTATATTCAATTAGATAGTCACCTATAGGAACATTGAACTTAAACTCTTCTCCATATTGTAAAAATGTAACTGAAAATAGGTAGGCATATAGTGCATTCATGTAGCCCAATTTCTCCAGAGGCTGAGACAGAAGTAGCATGAGATTAACCTGGGCACATAATGAAGACTTTAGCGTGGGTGAGGGACTGGGAAAAGTCTTAATTATAAATCATTAATGCCTGGAATTAAACATTGTTGTCTTCTGGGTTCGCTGGTCGATTGTTTAACGTCATTATGACCTGGGATTAAATTATACTGTATTTTTATTTGTTTTCTCATAATTCTAGAAAGTAAACCCAATGGTCCTGTAGAATGTGAAGAAAGCATTCCACTACTGAGCTAACTCTCAACCCGACATAGGTGTCCTGAGCTGCAAAGCACATGGAACAAAGAAACAAATAAGTAAACTGAACTTCACCAAGATGAAACCATTTTTTGTGGCCCAAAAGACCATTCACCCAGTTGGAAGGAAAGTGTGGATGTGAAAACTGAATATCCACAATGATGTTCTGAATGAAATCAGACCCATAGCTTTCACCCTGCACAAAAAAAAAAAAAAAAAAAAAAAAGACCCAAGTACATCAAAGACCTCAATTTGAAACCCGGAATGCTAAAACTGCTACAAGAAAATAAAAACCATATCCTACACAATACAGGTATAAGAGAGGATGTCCCAAGTGTAACTCTATCTGCCCAGAAATTAAGGCCAACAGTTGACAAGTGGAACTTCATAAAACTAAAAACTTTCAGGGCTGGAAAAATGGCTTACCAGTTAAGACAAGGTGGAGGATTAGAAAAGTGCAATCAGAATATATTGTATAAAAATTTTTTTTCAAATAAAATAAAATGGGCGAGGGATCTGAACAGAGTGTTCTCAATAGAAGAAATAAAAAATGCCTATGAAATACCTCAAAAAGTGTTCGTCATCCCTAGCAATCAGGAGAATGCAAATTAAAACAACTTGAAGATTTTATCTCAGCCCAGTCATACGGCTAAGATCAACAAAACAACTGACAAATGCTGGTAAGGATGTGGGGAGAAGCGAGTCCCCATTCACTGTTGGTGGAACTGCAAACTGGTGTAGCTACTGTGGGGATCGGTACGTGGACTCCTCAGAAAATAAGTCTACTATATGACCAGCAACAGCATCCCTTGGTGGACATGCCCACTGGACAGCACAGCCTGTCCCACTGATACTTATTCAGCAACATTCATTGCTGCCCTAGTCATGACACTGACAGAAACATGTTATAGACAATGGAATTCTAGTTCGCTGTAAAGGAAAATAAAACCATGACATTTGCCAGTAGATTGGTGAAACTTGAAGAGTATATTGAATGAAGTATCCAGACCCAGAGAGACAAACACTCCATGTTCTCCCTCACCTTCAGCTCCTAGCTCCATGTCTTCAAATATAAATGGAGTTCTCATCCCTTGTTAAAGAAGCTTCTCTTTACAGCCGACAGAGACCATTACAGAAAATCACAATGGGACACAAGGCAATGCAAAGACCATCCGATTGTGGGGAGTCGAGCCTCAACGGTTACATCTGCAACATAAGCCCTGTACCCAAGTTCAGGGGACACTGCAAATAGGGGGGGGTGAAAAGATTATAGGAGCCAGAGGACCAGGAAGTCTGCTGTGAGACTGTGTCTCCTAGAAAAGGCTACCTAAACAAACCAAAACAATGCCAACATCATAGATGCACTGACTCAGAAGCGGGTGGGGGATCTTGTGGAGTCCCACCCCAGGACAAAGAACCACAGGCATTAATGATTGCTCTGAGAGGGAGAGTTGGTTATCCAATACAAAATGGTTCGAGAAGTCATATACATGCAAAGAAATAGGCTCAGCAGGTTGCATTTATATATTTGTACACATGTGTACACACACACACATCTACACACACACACACACACACACACACATACATATGTAACCATAATTTTAAAAAAAAGAAGAAGAAGAAGAAGCTTCTAATATAAGAGCCAGACAAGGAGGAATATATGAAGGGATGGTGGGAGAAAGGTGAAAGGGGAAAATGATGTAAATATACTTAAGATTTAAATATATTAAATAATAAAAAGAAAGATATTTGTAGCACATACATCTGTTAAGGGACCAGTAGACAGAACCCCTGTAATACAACAGTAAGAAGACAAATATTCCAATTTTAAAATGGATAAAGCATTGGACAGCCAGTTCTCCAGAGAAAATGTACTAACAGTTGATAAGTACATGGATGGGTAATTCACTACCATTAGTCATTAAGAAAACGCTAATTAATGCCATAAGTGAGATACCACTTCCTACCTCTTAGATAGCTATGATTTAAAAAAAAAAAAAAAAAAACAACCTGGAAAATAAAAAAAATTTTTCAATGGATATGGAAAGATTGTAACCTCATACAATTCTGATGGCAATGTAAAACGGCATGACTTTTTTTAAAACACTTTAGCAGCTGAACAAAGAGCTGACCCAGCAACTCTACTCCTAGGTGTGAACCCAGAAAAACTAAAAAAATAAAATAAAATAAAGTCAAATTCCAAATGTCCACCTAAAACCCCTCAACTATATAAGACAGTACTATTCAACCATAAAGAAAGAAATAAAACACTATAGCACACTGCAACATAGAAGACACTTGAAATTACTATACTAAATAAAAGAAAGCAGGCAAAAGAGGCCATGTGGTTATAGATTCCACTCAGGAGAAATGTCTAAAAACAGACACGAAATAAATTAAAAGTTGCTGATGACAAGAGGAAAAAAGAACAAGGAGTTACAATATATTAACATACATATTAACAAACATAGCAACTAGCAATGGACCTGCACTTGCTTGATTTTTTTCATTTTTTGGTTTTTTTGTTTGTTTGTTTGTTTGTTGTTGCTGCTTCTACTGGTAGTTGGATACACATCAAAATTACAGAACTGTGAATTTTAAAAGGATGAATTCTGTCTGTTATATCTTAAACATTTTATGAATTGATAAAAGTGGAAAAACAAAGTACCTAACACGAGCCGATCTGAACTAAGAAGTCCATTTTAGCATGGGAGGAATAATCTCAGACAGAAAGTCAGAAAAGTCAACAGAACAATGAAGAGCAGAAAAAAACTGAGAATGAATGAAAGGCTTAGAGAGGTAAAGGAAGCTGTGATGGTTTGTACATGCTAGGCCCAGGGAGTGGCACTATTAGGAGGTGTGGCCTTGTTGGAGTAGGTGTGGCCTTGTTGGAGTAGGTGTGTCACTGTGGGCATGAGCTTTAAGACCCTCATCCTAGCTGCCTGGAAGTCAGTATTTTGCTAGCAGCCTTCAGATGAAGATGTAGAACTCTCAGCTCCTCCTGCACCATGCCTGCCTGAATGCTGCCATGCTCCTGCTTTGATGATAATGGACTGAATCTCTGAACCTGTAAGCCAGCCCCGATGGTGTCCTTTATAAGAGTTGTTTTGGTCATAGTGTCTGTTCACAGCAGTAAAACCCTAACTAAGACAGTTGTATTACATAATCTGGATGGTCTATAATTTACTATCTAATCATGACAACTACAAAAAAGAAAGAAAAATAGAACATAGCTTCCAAAATGGGAAAGGTCGCAAAGCTGATTTTTTTTTTTTTTTCAAAATCACAAAATTAATTCTAAATGGGAGAAAAATGTAAGGCGGGATAAAATACACAGGACTGTGAATTTAAATTAAAATTATTGGTAGTAGGGCTTGTGAGATGGCTCAGGGGTAAGGGCACTGACTGCTCTTCCAAAGGTCCGGAGTTCAAATCCCAGCAACCACAAGGTGGCTCACAACCACCCATAATGAGATCTGATGCCCTCTTCTGGTATGTCTAAAGACAGCTACAGTGTACTTATGTATAATAATAAATAAATCTTTTTAAAAAAATTATCAGTAGTAAATAATGTAAATAAACTGAATATTTCAAGAAAAAGACAAAAATTGTCAAAATGAGGTGGGGGGGGGGAGAACCTAACAAAGCACCTTGCTTCCAGAGCATAAAAAATTATATTTTGTAGCTATGAGGCTGAAACAATCAGGTCTAGCTATAGGAACATAATGCATCTCCACCATGAGGGCAAAAGCCCAGGACTGGAGCTAGAGAAGATATTTAAACCACTCAGCTCAGCAAGAAGATGAAGCTAAGTGTGCTGACACTCTCAGCACTGGGGAGATGGAGCAGAAGGATCTGGATGAGTTACGGCCAGCCTGGACTTCATAACACTCTATCTCAAAAAATGAAAGGACAGAACAATCTTAAATTTGCATGTTCCTAATAACACGGCCCTCAAATATATATGAGTAACAACGGACAGAGCTACATGGAGAAATAAGGCAATCCATAATGAAAATGAAATCATGTTGGGAACAGATACAACAAGCAGACTTAAACTAATAAGAAAACAGCTATGATTAATATGTTTATAACTTAGCTGAAGAGAATGTATGGAGCTTTGAAGTTAATCTTTTCATATACACAGGAATACCTTTCAAAATGCATAGCAGCAGATTTCAAAGGATTAAACTCATAGAAAGTAAAATCTCTGAACAATGTTAACTACACTGAAGAACCAAATAAGAAAATGAACATGTGTCTGGAATGTCTCAGTAGTTTTCTGAATTACCTGTAAGTCAAAGGAAAACTCAGGATGAAAGATTTTAAATATAGTGAATAAATTAAAACAAACCCTGTAAGATACAACAGAAGTATCATCTATTAGGAAATATATCATTTTAAGCACATATATTAGAAAAAAAAGAAAAAAGAAAAACAACAAATTAATTAGGTATCCATCTCAGATTAGAACGGGGAACAGCTATGAGAAAGAAAAACCAGAATCAAGTTTCACTCACAGCTTGGATGCACAAATCTCATAAAGAAAACCCCAGTTATCTGAGTCTAACCAAACTTCCTAAGAACAAGCCGGCATAACACTTACATGTCTGCTGTGGCAAGCTTATTCGGATTTTTTTTTTATTCTGTGTCTAATTTTATTTTAAATATTTTTCTAAATAAACCATACTTTAATATAATGAAAATATTTTTAATAATTAGTTTTCTTCCGACCTCCCTCTTCGGGAGGTCAAGTAGTTAATAAATGGGGAGAAGAACTAGCGTATGTCAGAACAGCCATTTTGTCTGAGTAATACAAGCCCACCACACCTTGTGTGTCTCAGTGTCTCTATTCAAACACCTGAAACCAATCGACAGATAGGAATATAGAAAGATTTACCAAGGCAGGAAGTGAAGAGAATGTGTAAACTTTTTCCCAAATATTAAGGGAGTGCCTCATATAAACATCTATAAATAGAATCTATATTGTACTTTGATGAATAATTTAAAAGCACTTTGCAAACAGGGTTAAGAAAACAGGAACCTGGATGCTCAAAACTCAATGCTTCTGCCCTATCCTAACCTGGGGAGTTATAGAAACAGACATTTAAGTTGTACATTATTTTTTGGAAATGCCATTAAGCCAGACAGTAAGGTATCAAAAGGCTTAAAAAGCATTTACAAGCTTTGACAGAATAGTTCAGCCTTCTGAAAGTTATCCTGTAGAAGTCTTCACCAATACACAATCAAGTCTATTTACCGAAGCTTAACACTACATAAAGTAGAATAAATATTCAGTTATAAGGAAGGACATCCACTGGAATAGGATGCTGCCATCTATAACTGAATTTCCGATTACTCATGACAGGGTGGAAGTTCTCATAATTTAGAAGAAGTAAGTTAGTTTGATTGTTTGGTATGGGAACATGAACATAGAGTCCCCTGAATGCTAAGCATACACTCAACCACTAAGCTGCGATACCGGCCTAAAGGGGAGGAAAGTACTTATGGAATATGTTATGGAATGAATCACAATTTTAAGATATGCCTGGAATATCATACATTATACATATATCACAAGACACACACACACAGAGTAGGTGAAAGGTATTGGATATCTTTTGATAGTTATCTTACTACTTGCTTCAATTTTTCTAAACAAAGCATTTGTATTACTTTATGCGTAGGAAAAAATGCTTTTTAAATTAAATATAAACTACCTCAACTAGATCAACTCTTCAGCAATCCAAACGCATTTCTACTGAGTCTACTAGGAGGTCAGGAGACATTTGCACATTAGTTTTCTATGGCTGCCTATGTTATGATGACAAACTTATAAGCTCATACAATATGGCCTTATCCCATCATTGCAAGTCAGGAATCCCAGTAGGCTTAGCTGACCCTCTGGCTTAGGGTCTCCCAAGGCCAAAATCAAGGCGCTGGTCCCACTGTGCTCTCTCACCTGAGGATGTAACTAGTCTGTGTGTGGGGAAGGGGGCTGTTTCCCTGCATTGTAAGACTTCCGCCTATTCGCTCTGAGTCCATCCTCGGCAGCAGGAGGCTCTCCTGCATCTCTAGCCTTCCTACCTATATTTTAACAAGTCAAAAAAGGATTCTAAACATTAAATCCCCAACAAAATGGGATTTGGCATAATACAACATAATACAACATGGAGTAGCACCTGTCACCTTGGCCATATTCTGCGGTCTAGAAGAAAGTCACAGGTTCCACCTACATTCACCCAAAGAGAACTGTTTTTCCTTTTGGAGATGAGTGTTGTGAATTAACTATATCCGGCGTCTCAGAGAATCCAGGCGATGGAAGGAAGTGTGTGTGCCTGGATCTGAAGCTCTCTGACCAACTGACCACAAAGAACACAACGCTGCTCTGTCCACAGCAAAGGTGGAACAATACTATAAGAACAGGGAAATGTGAGCTCACTAAGGGTCAGGGTGAGCACAGTGAATTGCCACTGGAGTCCAGAGGATGCACCTGCCTCAAAGGAAGGCTAAGCATTAGATATCTGGAAAGAGAAAAAAAAGATACTTTTCTCTACAGAAATGCAGTACTCCCAGGACAAGTTTTAGAAAGAGTGAGAACTGGGTTCCCTAAAGGTCCCAAATATGAAGGTTTAGTCCCCAAGGTAATGGTACTAGGAGGTGCTGTGGTGGTGTGCCCACAAGTGCACTAGGAAACTGGGATCTCTGACTTTCTGCTTGAAGACATGGGCACTGGCTTGATGTGACAAGCGCTAACACCAGGGGCCCAAATATATGTACCACAGGCCCAAACCCAGGAGCCACCAATTCAATTAACCCTCCACAGCAATGAGCTTACTCTCTTTGCTGCACAAGGAGCTTATTATGCTGGGTATATATACTAATGCAAAGCTGACTACAAACGCAAATCCCAGATGGGGCCTAGCTTCCCATCCTAATTGGCCTCTTATAACCAACAAGCCTGAAAAGTCTATAGGTGAGATCTAGAAGACAATACATTAAGGGTTTGGGTGCCCTCTCCAACACCAACATCCATTATTCTTTCAGTACAGTGAATATCACTAATACCTACAAGGTTCAGGTTCCCTACGCTCATGAGACATGAGAGATTCCACTCACTGGCCCCATTTGATGTGAGCAGATATACTAGCAAGCCCTTCTCGTTGACTGTCCATCCAACAGTCTCGAGGTTCTAAAAGGAACGGACACTGAGCATTGGGGCAGTTTTGACACAGGCAGGCAGCTGCATACCTACCCAGCTTAGGCAGGGAGGTTTTGAGTTTCAAGCCCAACCTAGACTACACAGCAAGACTTCCAAAAAAAAAGGTAATTTTGTCAACTTCCAGATGACAAAATATGTTCCCTTCCAAAAGCTGTTCCAGAGTGGTGCAGCAACCCCTGGACATCTAATCTGATAGCAGCAGTACAGAAGCTCGTCACACTGACCAGTGCCCCTTATGAATGTGTATGGCAATCCTAAATGAAATAAGAGTGTAATTCCAATAACAGGGTGTATGTAATGTTGTACATCATGACGAAAAAAAGCATATCCCAGGAAATTAATGATAGCTTAAAATTTACAGATTTAAACTAATCTTTATTTCAGTGGAAATATAAAGAAGAAAAAAAATAAAAATATTCTAGTAAGTATATCTGAAATATTAATAAAAATCAAAACATATTTTTAGTTTCTCTGACACAGGGTCTCACCATGTAGTCCAGTCTGGCCTTGAGCTCAAAATCCTCCTGTCTCAGTCTCCTGAGAGGTAGGATTACAGGCATCTGTCATCATGCCCAACTGACTGTTTAAAAATGCTTTTGTCAAACTATTAGTAGACAAGACAATCCATAACCTAATAAAATGAATCTACTAAAATATAAAAGCGAAGTTCACTATCAAACTTCTAACAGGATTACTCCTAAAGTGAGACGCAATACAAAGTTAATCTTCTCTAGTTTCCAGGAGTTTTGCCTAGTACTCCAGCAAAAGTAAATAAATTACTTAAGGACTATAAACAAAGAAATTAAATTAGCATTGTGTATAAGAAATTAAATTAGCATTGTGTATAAATACACCACACACATACACAGAAGAATACCAGGCATGGTGGGACATGCAGGTAGATTTCTGAGTTCAAGGCTAGCATGGTCTAGAGAAAGTTCCAGGACAGCCAGGGCTACTCAGAGAATCCCTGTTTTATAAAACAAACCAAAAACAAACAAACAAAACAGAAAATTCATCCACACCATGTGTGAAGTTCAGTCTGTTTCAAAAGCAGCATTGCAGACCCCTAGGAAAAGAGTGATAATAAATGGTAATTGCACAATTAGTTAGGCATCTTTAAAACATTCTAAAAGCAACCCTCTACCTCACAATGCATATAAAAATGAATTCCAAGTAAAATATAAAAGCCAAATATTTCACCTTTTTAAAAAGAAAAGTCTGTCTTATAACTTTCAAATTACACAGATTTCTCAAAAAAGGACCAATAGCCACAAATCATAAAGAAAAGATGGACGAATTTGACTACATTAAAATTAAACATCTATTCATCAAAGCGACATTTTTAAACTAATGATAATAATAATTTTAATAATCGTGGGATAAAAGTAGAATCAAAAATCTGTAAAGAACTCCAAAAAAAGGTACAAGGACAAAAACCAGACAATAAATAGATGAATGATATAAGATTACAATTTATAGGGGAAAAAAAATCCAAGTAGAGAAAAAAAAATGGGAAATGGGGTGGTAAAAATCATCAAACTCACTAGTAATCAGGGAAATGCAAATCAAAACTGTGAGATATTTCAGACCTACCTGATTGGCAGCACTATTATCTAAAGATTAAAGAATGCCTGAGGCTGGGAATCAAGCTTTTGGAAAGTAATTGACACCAACAACAGGGGCTGTGGCCCATGGTCTCAGTGGTGTGCACCAGAACGACTGTCTCCCAGGGGCCCAGCACAGAGCAGAGGTGAGCCAATGGAGCATGACGCTCTGCAAAAGCAGAGGCTGAGCCAGCTGCAAGGACTCTGGAGACAGAGAGTGAAATTCAGGTCAGACAACACTGTCTCAGATACCCCCATCCTGTTTGGGAATAAAAGCAGGCATCACAATCCACAATCATGTTGACTTGGGGCAAACTCCCAAACTGCAGGAATCACCTCGTTACCTAAGGCCAATCTCACTACGCGACTTTCTCCTGAAACTTTGCAGCTAAGAACACACAAAACAGTCCCAGGCTGCATCAGTTTCCTAACACTGCTGCCACTGCAGCCAATCTCCACAAGCATGTTACCCTTGGTTACCCTACAGTTCTGGAGGTCAGCAGACAGAGTCGTGTCCCACTAGACTAAAATTTAGGGCTGGGCTTCTTTCTGAGACCCTTTTCTTTCCTTTTTCAGGGGCTGCTACATTCCTTGGCATATCCTATTTTGCCTTCAAAGCTAGCGATGGCATCTAAAGCCCTCACCTCACATCACTCTAACACTGACTCTTGTGTTTCCCTCTTCCACCTTTAAGGATGCTTGTGACAACCCAGGATCACCTTCCTATTTTAAAACCAACTGATGATCAGCCTTTTTCTGTCTGCTACCCAATTCCCCTGCCAAGCAACATAAAACATCACAGGCTTTGGGGATGAGGGCATAGTGTACGGAAGCCATCATTCTCCTTACCACACAGCCCCTCTCCAACTCACCAAACACACACACACACACACACACACACACACACACACACACATACACATACCAGAATCAACTCCTTGGGAATACCCATACACATACCCTCCCACTATCAACGCTGTTTTCCAGTCACACTAACCTCCTCATCTTTTTCTAATCAACTTATTCCATCTGTGCCCAGACATTTACAACTCATGCTTTAAGTCTTAGCCCAAAGGATGCTTCCCTCTCTGAAACCTTTGGGTTTTCCAACCTTATCGCCCCTCAGCACACCCAGCAGGCTGCTCATCCCAACAGCATCACGGTGTAGCCACATGCAGCCACCTGTTTACATGTTCTTCCTCGGTACCAATGGGGGAATCCTTCTATGACAAGAACTGTTTCACTCTCACAACAAGCTCCCAAATCACAACACAGGATTTAGCAAGAATATGAGTCCTTGTTTTAAGTTTCTCAGAGTACTCCTGAAACCTGGATGAAAAGGGAACCCCATAAGAAACACCGTAAGAAACTTCGGACCAGACAACCAGTTCAGGTAATTATTCCAAAGCCCAAAACCATCTTCTCAGCTTGGTGCTGATGATGAGCAACCTTTCTCTATCTGGTACCCAACTGCCTTGCCAAGCACTATAACCCATGACACTTACCACTATGTGAAAAACTGTATACAAGTGACACCTATCATTTCTTACCACTAACCTATGGAACAATTCTAAAAGTAACCAACATTACCCACAAGAGAAATAAAGACTTTATCCGGAATGGTTTACATTCCTCAAAGTTATACACACAACATTAGATGTTGCTCACCATGAAGTGAATGCTTGACAATCACCAAGACTCACGTTCTCAGCCTCTCTCCAGGGAAGGCTGAGAGAGGTGTGAGGGTGTTACAAGTGGCACTGTTTAGGGACACGCTGCCCTGAGAACAGATACCTGTACATATTGCAATCAAGGGCCCGTTTTTGTTTGATGTTAGTTATTAAGAAGACAGACACTTGTTTAATTTCAATGCTCATTACTTGACATCCCTAGCCAAAAACTCCCCATCTAGAGAGAAAAACATATATCTTTTTAAAATGAGAGACACTTGTTTGTTAAATGGCATCTATTATTCAAACCCAGCAAAGCTAGCCTGCCCACTTTTTCTTTAATAATGTAAATTCTGAAATTACTTTAAATATAATTCCAAAATCCATTCTCACCGAACAGAAAGTCTGAAGGAAACCAGGAATGGAGGGGGGCAGGGGGAGGAGAAATCTGTTTCAGTACCATGGACAGCGGGTTCACATTTTTGCCAGAGTCCTCACTATAGAGGCTAAAGGCTACCCCAAAATCTACAGCATTCCAGCAAATACTTAGCAATTTCAATGTGTAAGCAGGTGTTTTTATTATATTCCAAAGCACTCGTCTCCTTCACCAAGGATATATACAACATACATCTACCAACTTCTTTCAGACATCTCATTTACAATAAAGCTCTGAGGTTTCTGTGCACACGGAAATGACTTTGCCCCGGACACACTGGTATAGATCCAGACCTCACAGAAATGGATACAAAATCCAACCTCTATTGTCTGAACCGCTCCAAGGACCTGATGGAACTTTTACAATTTACACACATGGTATGCTCTCTGGTTTCCATCGAGGTGGAAAGGACAGCCTCTTTAAAACAGCTAACAAGGCCTGGTTCAGTGGTACATGCCTACAGTCTCATCATTTGGAAGGCTGAGATAGGAAGATCTCAAGTTTCAGGCATGTCTAACCTGTGTCCCAGTGACCACATGAAGCCAAGAATAGCCATAAACATGGCTCAACAAACTTTAAAATCACAAACTTTAGAATGTTATAAGATTTTTTTTAGGATTATTTTGTAATTCAATCGTGAAATTATTGAGCGTGAAAAACTTTATAGATGATAATGCTGTCTCACAGTGACGTGCTTGGAACTTGGGCTACAGAACAATTCTTGACTCAAAAATGACAAGATATAACCATACCGTGTGTGTTGTACCTTGTGTGCTTTTTTTTTTCTTTATAAAAAGCTGGAAAACTCATCATAAATCTATGAGAATTTTCTTCTACCTACAAAAGAACATTACTGGGGCAACACCAGCTCTGAATTCCAGATCAGTGTCTGACCTTTTCCATTCTAAAGACCCTGTTTCTAACAAACTTATCTGACTACTGAGTGAGTCTGTCTTCGCGCATGTGCGCACAGACAAGGCAAAGTGCTCCTGCGAGGAGAGAGATGGTGGCCAGAGGACAACTTTCAGGAATCAAGTCAGTCTTTCCACCAAGGGTTCCAGGGACTAAACTCAGATCATCAGGCATACAAGGCAAGTGCTTTTATACGCCACGCCGTCTCACCAACCTGGAAACTTCTTTTCCCAAGCTTTATAATACTAAGCTCTGACTGTGTGCATGAAGTTATATAAATTCCAAAGTGTGTGCCTGAACATTCATCGTGTTAATATTGGTACCTACACACAAGCAGGAGAAGCCATGGAGAGAAGGGAAGGCCTCAGCTGAACTTGTAGCTAGAAGATGGAGCTTGCTGAAGGACCTCAAGTCTCAAGACCACATGTGGAGATCCTCCAGCCATCTCCGGAGAATACTGATCTATACACACTCCTTTCTGGAGCAAAATGGTCATATCAGATGTTAAATAATGACCTGTCTTTGTTGTGGGGACTGGGGGTCAGTTCTCTGTAAGACACAGCCTGCAGTTCTTCTGGAACTGAAATCACAGTTAAGTCCAAAGAAGAGAAATGGGACACAAGTTTGCATCAGAACACAAACCAAATTTCAGGAAGGCTGTGTCAGAGAAATGGGTTGAGAGGGAGAGTCTGTATGCTAGCTCTGCAGTCTGGCCTCAAAGGGTCTTTCTCCAAGGCTCTGGCACCCAGGATTCCTTTTGGTTGGGCACTAAAAACCCTTCTCGACCTACAGTGCCATCCGTTCACATGCAAAGCTAATGAGATTTAAAAGTCCATAGTGCTACAAAGAAAAGTAAAAAGAAAATAGCCAATCCTGGGGCCCACCTTCCATTAACTTAAAATTCTCCTATACTAACAACATAGTGCAGAATAAGAAGCCAGACAACTTCACACTTCCACTAAACAAAACACTTCGGGAAAACAATAAGAAATAGTTCTGGAACACACCTCTTTCCCAAAACAGAAAATACAGCCATCAAAAAAGAGAGAGAGAGCCGGTGCCTGTCTAGTCTACCTGTTTAAGCTCTAATGGATGGTGCGGGAAAACCTGAGGAGAACCGAGAGCAAAGAAGAAAACCGGAGACTGCGGTGGAGGGGAGAGAAGAGGCCGCACCCTGCCCTCGCCCCACATCCATCCTCTGGGCTTCCTTTTTTTTTTCCTCCCCAGCTCGTCTCAATCACAAGACATCCGTCTACGCCTCACAAGTCCCAGTGAGACCACAGCTATTGTGTGTTGACCCAAAAGCCTGCAGCGTAATGTGTCCACTAACAACTTCTGGATTTGGGGAGGGAGTAAAGAGGCCTGGGTTTTCCTGAGTGGCTCTCCCCCGACCCCCGACGTAGGCCAGGGCCAGTTACCATCAGACTTTCACAAGGACCCTAGGCCGTGCCTGAATCCAGGAACCACGGGAAAGACCACGCAGAGCCGGAGACTGAGCCCCTCGCTGGAAACTTCTGTCTAGGACCCTGCTCTGGCACCAGCTCCAAGCCAAGGGCTACCAAGAACCACTCTATTCGGGGAGCCCAACCCTCGGCCCCACACTTTCCCTCTCTCTCAGTAAGTGATTCCTGCCTCAGCCTAGGACCCCAGTCTCAGCCTGGGAAGCTGCTTTCCTTGACCCTTTGCTCAGCATGGTACACATGCCTCTGGGATCCCCACCTTCAGTCCTCCGACCATTGCTTTGGCCTGGGACACCCCCACCCTGCTTTAAGCCTGAGACTCTGCACTAAGCCCTGGAACCTCAGCCTTGAGCCCTCAGAGCTCTGTACTCAGTCCTGGGATCCCCGCCCTCAGCCTAGGACCTTGGTTTCGGCCTGGGACCCCCACCTTCAGCCCGGGACCCCCGCCCTCAGCCTGGTACCCCCATCTTCTCTCCCAGGACCTCCGCCCTCAGCCTGGGACCCTCACCTCAGCCTGGAATCCTCGCCTCAGCCTGGGACCCTCGCCTCAGCCTAGGGTCCCGGCCCTAGTACTGAGATCGCCAACCTCAACCCTTCCCCCAGGATCCCCAACACCCCAGCTCGAATGAAGTTTTCTGACTGCGAACTGTCCGGTCCTCTGGCCTTTGGCGGGGTCTCGGCCGGCCTGGGACGCGGCATGCGAGCTACCTCCGCGCTGGACTCCCCCACACACTTCAACCCGCCGCCACTCACTCACCTGCCCCGCCGCGGACAGGGAGGCCGCGGACCAGGTAGAGCCTATGCTGCCGATCGGGTGGGGCAGAGGAGGCGTACACGGCGCGACGCGAAGCCCGAGGCGACCCAGCGGCGGCCGCGGCGTCTCCTTGCTCAGGCGACGGTAAGCAGCGCCTCGAGCTCTGGCCGGAGCACTGCGCGCGGCGAGGACCCGCCCCCTCCGCTCAGCCAGCCACTCCCGCGCAGCCCGCCGCCTCTGGCCCCGCCCCCGCTCAAGGGCTGGGCCTGAGAAAGCGGGCGCCGGGAGCCAATGGAGCTGCGAAACGGTGACCATCACAGCCAATCAGAGCGCGGAAAGCTCTCCGGCTAGAAGCCGTTTAGCGTCGAAGGGCGGTTAGGGTTGGGCGGGGCCCCACGCTGGGGCTGGGAGGAGGCGGGGCTTTTGGGAAGGTTAGTCAACTGGCGGGGGCGGGGACAGCACGGGCGGGGCCTGGGCAGGAGCAGAACCGGGCGGGGCCTGGGACGGTCCTGGGGCGGGGCCTCCAGAAGGCTAGAGGGAAGGGAGTGGATGCTTGGTTGTGAGATGGCTGCGGGGCCTGCATCTCAGTATGATCATCTGCAAGTGTTTGGCACACGCGGTTAGCGGGAGACTGCAGACACCCAGTCTCGCGCGCGCTGATATTCTAGGGCGGTCAGTTGGACCCACAGCCCTTCGCGGGGTGCCCCTCTCTGCTTGGGAGCCTTTGCTAGCCAACACAGCCCAGACTGCAAAACTTGTGTCTAGGTTCTGGGCCTGCACACCTGTCCACAAGTGATTCAAAGCCGATGGAAAAACTGGCTGTGGTAGTGGCTGTTGGAAAACATATCATGTTGTTGTTATTGTTGTTGTTATCTTTTGTGCACCTTTCCTCAGAGGTGTCCTGCTCTATTTTGTGTCAATTAACTATCGTTTTCATCGGACTAAACTTCCTTCATCTGATTGTTCTCTGTTACCTTAGGCTTATTCCTTTCTGCACAACACGAAGGTAAAGGAACCAGGCCACATTGTAATCCCAGCACTGGTAGAAGCTGTGAGTGCTGGGAACCCTGCCTTCCATCAGTACCTAGATACCCACGAACCCAGGGTCATCCTTCCTGGCTTCCTGCAGCGACCTGAACCAGCCAGAGAAGGCCTCTTTGGACTTGGGAATCGATCTTTGCCCTTCACAGGTGGAGAGAGTGATCCACGTGTTCACCTCCAGACTTTCGAGAAGCATCTCTGGGAAACAGGGTTGCTTCTTTGTTGTCATATGAACAGATGGGTGAGCAGAGAAGTGGGTTGAGGGTGACATTCTAGCTGAGATGACAAAACTCATCCAGCCCTGAGCCTCAAACCCACCAATGACTCACTTCGGTGCCGATGATATATGCAAAGGGGTGTATACATAGCTCTGTCCCCTCAGCCCAATCATGATATCTATGGTATAGTCAAGAAGACTCTGTAGTTCTGAAGCCTCATCATGGTAACCAAGTAGCTCTTGGGAATGCCCAGAGTCCTGTGGGTATGATGTCCTGGAATCCACTCTAAGGGCAAAAGTCCTGGTCCCCCATATCAGACATATACAGTAGTCATTTGGGATAGATGACTCTGAAAGTAGTGTGCTCTTATTTGTCTTCAAACATAGCCTGTGTGATTCAATGACAACCTCTGAAAAGGAAGGGCCTGGGTCTGGGCAAGCAGGAGCTGTCAAAAGCCTTACCCAGAAACTAAGTCCAGCTGCAGCAAACCACGAGTCTTTACCTGGAGAATCGAGAGAGCATATGGGCAGCCTTATTGCACATTACTACACCTTAGCCCTATGCTATGGTAGAGAGGAGGACAGACATTTGGAGGAGGGTACGTCAGGTAGCATGCTAGGAGTCCCTGAGACAAGGATTTCCCCTGGGATTGACATTGAATCCAGCAGCAGTACCCAGACCTAAACCAGGACTTGAACTAAGATGCCAAGTGTCCTCAGGACCAGCTCAGGCCATCGGCCTCCTGGGCTCTGCACAGTGATTCTGGAGGCTGGAGCTGCATCAGGCTCTGTGGAAGCACACACACACACACCCCCCTTCTCCAGATTACAGGTTGCCAGCCTCCTACTCTACTCTCCAGGAGCCGTGGGGTTGAGGGGGGAGGGCTCAGCTGCCTACATCTCCTCCTGGAAGACACACTTAGTCATTAGGAGAGTAATGATAGTGTTTTCAAGGCAGTATGTTGGACCCTAACAACTTTCAATTATTTCCAGTTCCTGCCAACCCTGGGAAGAGAAAAAGCGGTTCATCTCGGAGCCCCACCCTTGACATGAGAGACAATCGAGTAGGCTCTTCCTTCCGTATCCCAGCAGATCTTTGAGAGCTAGGGCAGGCAGCCCCGCCCCTTGGCTGTGTGGCAGCTGCTTGACCCATTACCCTCCCTCCACACGTCCCGCATCCCCTCCGAACGCAGGCTTCCTGCCTTCCATTAGCACTACCAGTAGCTGTCAGCATGGTCCTTCCCAGGAGAAGTGCACCCAGGGGCTTGCATTTATAAATAACTCCATGGTGTCTTGTTGGGGTGTGGAGAGTGGGGAGCAAAGGAACCTTGTAATTATCATCTGCTTACTGTGATGTCAGACCAAGCCCTAGGAAGTCTCTGAGCACTTGGTCCTCCAGATTGCCGCACATGTCCCTGCCACCAGAGAGCTGGGGGACCACAGTTTCCAAAGGCTGGGACATCTGGAGGGGTGGGTGTAGAGGCCCCCTTTAGCTCCACATTAAATGGCGCAAAGTGCCGGTAAAATAGTTACACACAGAAAGCAGTCACGATGGTAATTAATGTCAATTCCTCTGAGACAAGCAGGCCTCCTCCCTGCCCCCCTCCACCCTGGTGGAACACAGCCCAAGCCCACACCAGCTCAACAGCTGCAGCCCCTCCTGTTCCGGCTGTCAGAACTACGGGTGGGCAGAGAGCAGAGGGACAAAGTGTGGGGCAGGACCTGGAGTGGCCTCTGCTGACCTTCAGCTGGACTCCACTTCCTTGCCGAGCCTTCCTGCAGCAAAGGACCCACCGGACCATCAGAACCAGCCTCTGCACTAGGCCAGGAACAGGAGCAGACATCTCACCTAGTGGAAAACCAGAGAAGCTGTGCAGCTAAGCCCCTCTGGCTGAGGGACGCATCTCTAGCTGTTTCTACTACTAACTCCTTCCCTTCACCAAGACAGCTGCTGTGCTCTCTCAAAAAAAAACCTGCCTGAGCTAAGCAGGCTGCTCTTAGAGAATTCTGGGACCTGGAGGGGGTATAGGGAAAATGAAAAGACAAGAAGCCAGTGCTGTATTGGATAGCCTGTTAGAGAACCACAATCACCAGCAGCATCATAATCATAAGCATCACCACCATCACCATCGTCAAGACTGAGTCCTAGCCCTGCCTCGTCTAACTTAACCTGGTTAATCCTGAATCTGATTGTTACTGAGAGGGCCAATCTGGGGGCTCTCTCATCTTGCCTCACTGCCCCGTGTGAGAGGCAACAGCCACATGCGAAAGCCACATGCTGCCCTCACTTGACAGGATCCCGTCCTTGTGACCTGGGATGGAGTGCTACAGAGGCTGCCCACACACACACACTCAGGGGCCCCCAGCTAGTTATATGGTCAAGTTGTGGATAGCAACATGAATTGAAGCCACATTCACCCAGAGACCTCCAGGGAAAAGGCAGAGAGAGCCTCCAGTTCTCACAGACACAATCTTCTCTCACAGCTCGTGTCGTAGCTTGTGTCTCCCTCCTTCCAGAGCATGGTTCTGTGAAAGTTCCTGGTTGCTGCATCCTGAGATGGCTCTGGTCACCTTTTACCTTCCCATATTCCTCCGGTCCCAGTCCTAGAGGAATCTGCAGTGAGCAAAGGACTAGGGGCCAGCACTGCACTACTGCCTGCAAGTGGCTGTGCTTTGCTGGATGTTTCTTCTTCAGGCAAGGAAAGAGTATCAGGGTCAGGAACATGGGTCCAGCCAAGCAGGAAACCTTAAAGGGAGAGGGAAAAAAATGGCTGGCTATGTGCATGACCAGTACAAGTTAATGTACCTGTCCATGGGTGACTCGCGTGCAGCTTCCAACATCCAATTGTGGAAAGGACCTGGGTAGCACAACTCTCTGTCCCCAGTGGACGACAGCTAGTGCTGTCTTCCGGCTCTCGGCACTCACTCCCAGAGACAAGTGAATCCGCAGCCCGCCTTGAAGCAGTACCTCTGAAATAGAGACTTCTTAGGCCCCGGAGCCTGCATCACTGCTGGAGAGAGACAGAGACAGGGAGAGACAGAGACAAAGACAGAGAGAGGCAAGCAGAGACAGACAGACAGACAGACAGACAGACAGACAGGCCCCCTCCTCACTCAGTCAAGCAGTTCCAGTCTCATCGTTTTTATAAGCAAGGTTTCTGGTGTGTTTGTGTAAATGGGAGAAAAGCTGAGTCTCCGTGCATGCCACGTGGCAGCAGAGCCCCCGGGGTCAGCGGGGCTTTATTTCGGGAAGACTTTCAGTGCAAAGGCAGCCAAACACCCCTCCCCTCCTCTGTGCCTCAACTGGCGCCATTAAGACTAAAATTAGAACCACTCTCTGTTTTAGTCATGAGCCCCGTGGCACCCACCATCCTCCACCACCACCCCTCCCTGGCCCCAAACGTCCACTAGGTAATTAGAAAGATACCGGAAGGGAAATGCGATGCTTTCAGGCTCCAGATCCTGAGGAGAGGCTGAGCTGACCAGAGAGGGCAAGAGCCATGCGTGACCTTGATTTACCTGCACGCAATTAAGGGTCAGAACAGACTTTCACTCTCACATGCTGCTTTTTAAAATTAGAGTCCCCTTAGACTTCAACTGATGTGATCGTCTCTAATAGCCACGGAGGATTTAAACACGTGGGACTATTCAGACGATCCCTATAATAGAAGGTGGCCGGGAAGAGGTCCAACCCTACCAAAACTTTACCAATTTTCTCCATAAGTGTGGGTACAAGCTACTTCCTCATAATCAATGGTCTCCAGAGAAGGTTTAAGGCGAAAGTTCAACAATATGAATGACGAAAAAATAAGCCTTGAAAAAGGGAAAGTTACGCGCAGGGAGAACAGGTCGCACAGGGAAGGAACACACTGGGAGCCTAGGGAGTCTTCCCTTTCTCTCCCACTTAAAATTCCCATCACAATGATCTTGGATCCAGCAAGTCCATGCCTTCAGGATCCTGACCTAGCCAATAGGAACTTGTCTGACCCCCATCAACGAGGCTAGGCAACAACACAAACCATTAAGAGATCTACAGGCAGGCTGGAGAGATGGCTCAGCGGTTAAGATTCCCAGCAACCACATGGTGGTTCACAAACCATCTGTAATGGGATCCGATGCCCTCTTCTGATGTGCCTGAAGTCAGTGATGGTATGCTCACATACACAAAATAAATCTACAGGCTTTCCCCCTGATTCCCTTTCTGGACTCACATCTGAAGAAAGAGCTATAGGGAAGCTTCCTCCTCCGTATCGAAGGTGGAGATCACGTGACATTCACCGCTGCCTCCAGCCCTTCAAGGACCTGGGCAGCACCAGAGACCCTAGAACCCTAGTCTTATAGCCTCGCGTCCCTCTGCTGCTGACCTCTACTCAGTTCCTAAAGAGACAAGTGGCAGAGGAGGCACTTATCCTCGGCTTCCTATTCCCAGGCCTCAATGTCATCTGCTGCAGCTCAGAACCTGGGGTCGGAATCCCTCCTGAGAAGACGCATGTACACACATACACATGCACGCACAAACTGCTAGACAACCACCTGGCCAGTCAGTATCCTCAGCACCTTCCACTACTCTTCCACTCTTCGATAACTCCAACCCCCTCTATCTCGGGTCCCAGAAAGATCAGCGACACTAGCTCCTCAGGCGTGTTAAGATACAGGGCACCTGACTTTCCCTGGGGCACTGAGCAGGTACAAAGAAAGCATTGTTAAAACATTGCTAAAAATCTATTAAGATTAGAAGCCATGATGGCACACACTTTTAATCCCAGCATTTAAGAGGCAAAGCCAGGTAAATCTCTGCGAGTTCAAGACCAGCCTGTTCTATCTAGCAAAGTCCTGACCAGCCAAGACTACATAGTGAGACCACATCTCAGGGTGAAAAATAAAATCACTTTTAATGCTTAAGCTTATGTCATAAGCACTCCTATTGAAATATATTTTCCTGTAAATAAGCAAAGATGGTGGAGATGGGCAATTTGACTCCATAGTTAGCAGCTACTGGTCTCTCCCTTATTCCCTTTTGCAAAATAAGGAACAGTCTCACAGCCAGTCAGATTGATTACCCATATACCAACCCAGCCATCTTAAACATCCTTCAGAGGCCTTAACACAACTTTACAACAATCACAGCTGATTGCCAGGGCGATATGTAACCTCCTCCCAGGCTGTCTGAAACAACGTATGCCCCGTCTTTTTGCTACCGCAACCCTACATCATTCTGCAAGCATTTCTACCTTTAAAAAAACAAAAAAAACAAAACCAAGAATTGCTCCGCCCCCCCCGCCCCGCCCCGCCCCGCCCCCGCGCCCCCGTTTTCTATTAGAGGGATCACTGCAACCTCTACAGGCCAGGCTGTGATTGGCCAAAACCAAACGCATCCAGGACTGTGATTGGTGCCAAACAGCAAGAAGCTGATTGGTTTAAACACAATGGTTAGCCCTAAGAAACAAGGTTGTGATTGGTCCACAGCGAACAGCTGATAGATCCTGCTAACCTGCCTCGAGCTTTATAAGCAGGCTTCTCCAGCTCCCTGAGTGTGCTGGGAAATACTTCCCTTTGCTGTCTCTCACAATACTGCTGCATTAAACCCAATAAAAGACTTTATCAAATTCTCCTTCCTGTCTGCTTTCAGAAACGTGGGCTGAGCTGGAAGCATAAAGAAGTGGGAAGAAAAAAAAAAAAAAAAGGTGGAGACGGCGGTGATCATGCTAAAGAGCGAAGCTACGGAGGGAGCTAGGCACCTGGTAGATTGACAGCTGAGAAGGTAGCCGCCCATGCCACGCGCCCAGCTAAACCATCATTCAAATACAAAGACTAAGAATGTGTTACAGACCGTCTCTGAAGTGATCCCTGAAAGTGACCCAAGCAAAAGGAGCTGAGGCCCAAAGGACGATGTGATTTCAGAAGCCGTAGGGTGAGCTTTCCGACCGTGACCTTGTGTGCGTCCACGTTCGTGTGTTTGTGTGCATGTGCAGTGTCCTGTAGATGCGTGTGGACAGGAGAGGTCTTTTTCAGTCCCTCTCCATCTTGTTTTTTGTTTTTTGGTTTTTTTTTAATTTAATTAACTTACTGCGTGTATCTGAGCGGTGTGTGGGCACACGGGCCATGGATCTGTGGGGATCCGAGGACAGTTTGTGTGGAGCCAGTTCTTTCTTCCCTTCTAACTTTATGCTGGTTCCGAGGACCATGTTGCGGCTCGCCCCTTCGAACCATCTCACCAACTCTCCGCTTGATTTCTTTTCTAATATTTAATTTCATTTTATCTTATTCTATGTATTTGCTTACACCGTGTGCATTCCTGATACCCACGGAGACCAGAAGAGGGAGTCAGACTCCCTGGGAACTGGAGCGAGCCTCCATGTGGATGCTGCAACCGGATCACGGGTCTTCTGGAAGAGCAGGCTCCAGCCACCCTCTGCCTTAATTTTGAGACAGGTCTCTTCACTGAACCTGGGAGGTCACCAATCCAGATAGGCTGGCTGGTCACTGAGTCCAGGGACGCTCCTGTCCTCATTTCCCAAACAATGGGATCATGGACATACACCTTCATACCAATTTTTTTTTTTTTTTTTTTTTTTTTTTTTTTTATTTATGAGTAGGTACTGGAGATTTGCTCTCCAGACCTACAGCTTATAGGCAAGCACTCTACTGACTTAGCCATCGCCCTAACACCAGCTCTGCTCCTTCAAAACTGATTGCGCCTTGTGTCTGGTCAGAGCAGTGCAAAGCTGACACAACATGCAAAGGGTCATTTACAGGGTCCCCTGCATAAATTGCTTCAGACTGTATGAGTGTGAACAGCCACCGGCAGCTAAACAGGCAGTGACCGGTATGGAGAATTTGAAAGGAAACATGCCGGTTTAGGCTGGGTGCAGGATGAATCCATAGAACTTCTCTTCCACGTCTGCTTGCGAGAGCCCAACAGTGCTAACTGACTAGAGCTCCTCACTGTCAGGAGGTGGGCCTGTGTCCACTCCTTAGAGCCACAGACTGTCCCTCCCTGCAGATGATCCAGATCTCTCCACTTCCCGTGCCAGCCCTATCCTTTCCTAAGGGCTGACCCGCCTAGCCAAGCCTCTCCACCACTCCTCGGAAGCAGCCCACCTCCAGCCAGCCACAGGCCAGGGGAGGGGCTACTCAGTCTTTGGATAGTGTGCTTGCTCAATTGCCAGGCCTTGGTCTAGGGACTCAGGCTAGGATCTATCAAGGAACATATGAATCTAGGTAGAGACAGTGGTTCGGCCTCTGTCTTGAGCTGCAAGGGAGAGCCAAAATTGGGGCAGAGGAAGAGCTCTGAGAGGACTTCCATAGGCCTGGCGACAGATGCTCTAGGTATGGATGCTGGAGAATGGTGTTTACAGATTCCTTATCTGTAGCTAATGGTCCCTCACAAAGTAGACAGTCTGCTTTAGAAGACACACACAACACAGGCACTTGAACATGGGCGTCGTCTCAGTTTGGGTTTTGTTGCTGTGAAGAGACAGCATGACCAAGGCGAATCCTATAAAGAAAAACATCTAATCGGGGCTGGCTTACAGTTTCAGAGGTTTAGCCCATTATCATCGTGGCAGGAAACGTGGCAGCATGCAGGCAGACATGATGCTGAAGGAGCTTGATCAGCGGGCAGCGGAAGACAGACTGTGTCACACTGGGCATAGCTTGAGCATAAGAGACCTCAAAGTCTACCTACACTGTGACACACTTCCTCCAACAAGGCCACACCTCCTAATAGTGCTACTCTCTACAGACCAAGTGTTGAATCACAGGTCTCTGTGGGGGGCCATTCACATTCAAACCACTACAGGCACACACAGCCCCTGGAAGGAAGACTAGAGCAGACACGGAGGCTATTGCTACCCCTCACCTTCTGTATCAGAAGGCAGAGCAGGAACAAAGCCCTAGCACCCCAGCTTCCTGAGCAGGCAGAGCCAGCAGAACTTTGGAGCTCTTGTATATGCGATCTGCTCCTTCTATGTAAACATGAAGCTTTCTACAATCAATGGAAAACGGAACTGCCCTGCAGAGAATGGAGAGATGATGCAACGGCATCATGATAAGAGACATCCAGAACTGTGCTTGATGTCATGTGACATTGTTTCTAAAATCTGTTAAATCTGTGCCCTGTAACAAATGACTGTCATACTTGTTCATTTTAAGATGTGGGACCAAAAACCCTTCCATAGGAAGGATTTTGGTGCTTTCCGGTTAGCACGCTAGGACTGTGATGAGGGATGAGGGGTGAGGGGAGCAGGGGAGATGGAAATTTACCAGCCGAACTTCACCAAAAAAGCCTTTGCATAATTGATGGATGGTCTGAGCAAAGAATACTGTGAGTTTTTGGAAGTACAGCCAGCAACACACTTTTTACATTTTCGATTTGCATATTCTTCTGAGACGTTCTTTTTAGCTCTGACAGCCAGCTATTGAAGCAAAGCGTCTTAGATGGGACCCTTGGAATCACAGTTTCCATGAGGTTCTAAACCAAGGTGTTTGAAATAATAGAGCATATTCATTCACACCAGCCTCCTAAAATAGGACCATAATTACTAATTTTAAATTGGTAACTTTAAATTAGTAATTGTGTTAAATTGCATACGCCACGTATTTTTTTATTTTTTTTTATTTTTTTTATTTTTTTTGTTAAATAGGTAGAAGTTTTTGAACTGCTTCATTTTCATCTCAACCTTGCTTCAGTTTGGGTATGCTTGACACTGTACTTTGTATCTTCCATTAAATAAATCACATATGTTTGAAGAGACCAAGTCATGTGATAGGCTGGCTGAGTATAAATAAATAAATAAATCAATAAATGCCATCAGACTAAAGAATTTAATTTACATGCAATTAAATTAGGCACGTGTGTGTGTGTGTGTGTGTGTGTGTGTGCATGTACGTTTTACTGGGAATTGAACTTAGAGTCTTGAGCATGCCAGGTATGAACTCTAGTACCTACCTTACCCCTAGCCCCCAAAAGAGTTAAAAAAAAAACTATCTGTCTTAGTTAGGATTTTATTGTTGTGAACAGACACCATGACCAAGGCATATCTTATAATGGCAATATTTAATTGGGGCTGATTTATAGGTTCAGAGGTTCAGTCCATTATCATCAAGGTGAGAGCATGGCAGCATCCAGGCAGGCCTGGTGCAGGAGGAGCTGAGAATTCTGCATCTTCATCTGAAGGCTGCTAGGAAAACACTGGCTTCCAGGCAGCTAGGATGAGAGTCTTAAAGCCCATGCCCACAGTAACACACCTACTCCAGCAAGGCCACACCTACTCTAACAAGGCCACACCTACTACAACAGAGCCACACCTTCTAATAGTGCCACTCCCTAGGCCAAGCATATTCACACCATCACACTATCAAAAGAGACTTACGAAACAAGTGCAGTTGGCTGCAGTCATAGATGGCAATACTCATTTATTTTCCTGAGGAGTCTGTGAGGAGAACCCCCGCCCCCCCACACCCCTCCTTGAGCCCCCAACTATAAAACAGGAAAGAGTGAAGTCTGGTTTGGGGGCTAGCAGGAGAGTCAAATGAAGAGACCTGCATTACCAGTACTTGGCATATAGCAGCTCCCATCTGAAGGCTCTCGTTTACCCAGGCAGAACTGCTTGAGTCCCCAATAGTGAGCTGCCTCCCCCTGCAGATGGACCCATCACCCTAATCATGGCAAAGGTGAAGGAAAGGAATCACAGAACAGCTGACATAGCATCTCATGGTATACAAATGCAAGTGCAATATTTCTGCCTTATATTCTTCCAGAACTTGCTACTTGCTCTCAAAGACACAAGACTGAAGCCATTCCCCTGGGCTCAACTGCCCCTGTTCAAAGTATGTGACCCTCCAGACCCTGAGCCAGGCTAGAATGGACAGCATTTGCCTCTCCAGTTCCTCTGAGCTCTCTGGAGTCTGAACCACTGTGTGAAACTGTTTGTCTGCACTGCCATCCTGACAAGAACTTGTGGAGTTACAGCAAGCCAGTAGGCAGCATTCTTCCATGGCTCCTGCCTCCGTGTTCCTACCTTGAGGAACTGCCTGACTTCCCTCAAAGGTAGAGTGGGACCTGAAGGCATAAGGTGAAATAAACCCTTTCTTTTCCCAAGTCAACTTTGGTCAGTTTCTCCTTCTCCTTCTCCTTCTCCTTCTCCTTCTCCTCCTCCTCCTCCTCCCCCTCCCCCTCCCCCTTCCCCTTCCCCTTCTTCCCCTT
>NC_034598.1:41655140-41660918 GCF_900095145.1 Mus pahari
CCTCCTCCTCCTTCTTCTTCTTCTTCTTCTTCTTCTTCTTCTTCTTCTTCTTCTTCTTTCTTCTTCTTCTTTTCCTCCTCCTCCTGCTCTTTCTCCTCCTGCTCTTTCTCCTCCTCCTCCTCCTCCTCCTCCTCCTCCTTCTTTTTAATCACAGCAACAAAGAAATTAATCAGGAAGAGCAACCTTCATTTTTAAGAGGAGGTTGCTAGGCTACATCCCCTCCCTGCCCCTCACAAGGACCTTTGTTCAATTCAAGGCAACCTGGTCATTGCCAAGAGTACTGTCCAGAGCACAGTCATGAGGTTGGTATCATGTTACTACATTGTACTTAAAGGCAAAAGAATCAACAACAATAATAATAAAAAGTGATACCATGTCCCTGTTCCTTTAACTTATGGTAAAAATGGAATCTTAATCAGTTCAAAGCTGGGACAGTTCCCCCATAAGCTTGGGATTAGACGGTCAGAACCACATCCGCATGCATCCTGTGACGTCCGTGTCCTCGATGCAGGATGGGTCCTCAAAGTGCCTCAGTCATGAGAACCCTGCAAAGCCTGCCACTCTGTGTGTTGCTCAAGATAACAAGTGACACTCATCCCAGGACAAAAATGGAATTAAAATGTTCGGGGGGTGAGGGGGGGGATCTGTGGCTGAGTTTGATCAGGATGACGTGACTGATCCTCCCTGTGAGTTTATGTCTCAGCACGCGTAGTGCTTTAGATTAAAGCCCTCAGTCCTGGAAACATAAAACATTGCCCTTCTTGCTGCCTGTCACTTGAAACCCAAGTATTTGGCTTAAGCTTCCCCTCCCCCACCCCCCACCCCTCGACTGCCCACCCCTGCCTTTAAGCTGCCTGGCCCCCCCCACCCCCCCCACCCCTCGCCTGCCCACCCCTGCCTTTAAGCTGCCTGGCACCTACTTTGCCCCAAGAGTGATTTTTACAAAGCAAAGATATTTAAGTCATGGAAAATCAGTACCCCTCCAAATGACCTGTATATGTGACAAGTTAAAAGATTGAAGTGCTTGCTCATCTGGGCCATGGAGCTGAGGCGCCTCCGGGGGGGGGGGGGCAGATACCACCCAGCTGAGGCCAATGCCTGACTCCCTAAGAGGCCCACCCTGCAGCAATACCCACCTTACAAACATAACTGTGTCGTTTTGTTGTTGTTGTTGTTTGTTTGTTTGTTTGTTTGTTTTTGCTTCGGGTCTGCTTTAGTCATTTTTCTGTCGCTGTGACAAAACACCCTGATAAAAGCCCCTGGTGGGGAGTGGGGGGGGGAGGGGTTTATTCTGCCTCACAGTCCGGAAGTTTACAGTTCATCGAGGGGAGGTGGGGGCGGGGCGGAGGCAGGGCTTTCAGGGACTTGAAGCTTAATCACATCTGCTGAATTAATGAATGCACATGGCTGCCCGGCTCCCTTTCTCCACTTGCATAGTCTGGGATCCCAGCCAGGGAATGGCCCACCTACAGTTGGGTGGGTCTTCCCACCTCAAATAAGTCAGTTAAGATAATCCACTACAGGCGTGCCTGGAAGCCTGTCTCACGGGTGACTCTAGAGTCTGTCAGTTGACGGTTAACACTGACCACCCCAAGGTCATACACAGTACCCCTGGGTCAAGTCAAATGACTAAGACGAGAAGGATCTCAGCCATAGGGCTCCCTATTCTGCTCCTCCTCCTGGCGAGGTAAGGGTGTGCCTTGCTCTCTACCTCTCGCTCCTCTCTGTTAGTTCCATCTTCCTTCCACATACTATACTTCTCTTGACTGTCTGAAGGTGCTTGTCCATCATGTGAATAATGTGTTGTTAAAAACAAAAACAAAAAACCTGGAAGTAAATGTCCCATGAATGTCCTGACAGCACCCCGGATAGACTGCTGCTATTGAAATTAACATGCACCTAGATGTTGATATTGTGGAGTCTCAATTGCCTCTACGTGGGCATGGATGCATTGTGGTTGTGACCCTGCTGCTCTCCAGTCTGGGTAGGCGGACTACTTCCTCTGGTAAAAGGGTAAATATAAGAATCAACGTGATCTGCTACCCATATTTTCTGGAGGCCCTGCTGTCACAAGCATGCTTCAAGGTGGACCTCTAGTCTCCCACACCTTCAGTGATGATGTCACACTAGCAGCAAATGGTACCCAGAGGAAGGCAGAATCTCACTGCTCCTCCTCCTCAGAATACTTTGGGAAACCCACGGGGATCTGAGCAGCTCTCAGCCAGCTCTGGAAGTGCTATTATGTATCCAGGTCCTAGAAGTATCAAGTATAGTGTTTCAGCTGAGCATGGTAGCTCCCACTTTTAGCTTGGGCACTCAAGAGGCAGAGGCATGTAGATCTCTGTGAGTTTAAGGCCAAGCCTGATTTGAATCATGAATTCCAGGACAGCCAAGAATGCATAGAGAAAACAGAGGAGTGGGAAGGAGAGGGGAGTATTGGTGTTTTAAAGACTCATGATATAAGCTTCCTGCTTCACTCTGGGACATCTTAGGAAGCGGGATCTGTCCAGTTAAGTGGGAGTTGCCACTGGTGTATTTACAGTTTGCTACTGCCTGTGTGACTGTGGTGGTTTGCATAAGTTTAGCCCCCATAGATGCATGTGTTTGAATGGTTGACCCATGGAGAGTGGCCTTGTTGAAGTAGGTGTGGCCTTATTGGAGTAGGTGTGACCTTGTTAGAATTGGTGTGGCCTGTTTGGGGTGGGCGTGTCACTGTTAGGGTGGGCTTTGAGATCTCCTTCTGCTGCCTTCAGTAGAACTCTTGGCTCTCCCGACATCATGTCTACCTGCACGCTGCCATGCTTCCTGGCATGATGATAATGGACTAAACCTCTGAAACTGTTAAGTCAGCCCCAGTTACATATTTTTCTTTATAAGAGTTGCCTTGGTCAAGGTGTTTCTTCACAGCAATGGAAACCCTGACTAAGACAGAAACATATCCATGGCTCATAACTGTCTGAGGAGAGCTGTGGTGTTACCTACTCCACAAAGACAACAGGTTTTGCCCCTGTGGATCCAGAATGGTGAGGTCTCCACTCCTATTTCTGACTTGGATGAGGTACATGTCAAAGAAACAGTGGCACACTTGTGAGCCCCTCCAGAGGTCTCTTTCTCCCCTGGCATCGTCTCCCCCTAAATTGCCACAAAAGTGTCGACAGCAGGAAAGAAGGATAAAGAGAGCTGGGAGTTATCTCAATGGTCCAAACAGGCAGAGCAGTCAACTGAGAAGGAGCAGAGAAGAGCAATGGGGCTGGAGATCCCAAAATCCAAACTGGGTTTTCCTAAACAATTGATGAAGTCAGCAGAGAAACAGACAAAGAAAGGAAATGATAAGTTATTTCTCCACTAGTGAAATGAGTCAACTCAAACCACATTAGATTATATTAAATGCATGTTTATTGGGAGGCCAGGGAAGTAACCATGGGGAGAAGGAAAAACTGCACATACAGAGAGAGGGAGAGAGGGAAGGAGGGAGAGAGAGAGAAAGAGCAAAAACATCTGGTTTATAAATGAAAGAGCCTCTGGGGAATGGGCAGCCTGGCCCCTGGGCTGGAATGTTCAGGAGTGGGAGCAGGGTGTTCTAGGTAAGGACTGAAGGATGCTGGGAGAACCTGGAGGTCAGGTCTGCTTTGGTATGTAAGATATGCACCACAGCCCCTTGTCCTGTGGTCTGAAATCAAACATCAAGTTACTACAGTTGTCTGTCCTGAGAAATGAACATCCCCAATGGTTCTTTGGCTACTGTTGCATACAAGAAGATTCAGGAAATTGGGTGTCAGATGAAATGGACACATTTACTGAGACCCCCAAAAGGGCAGATACCAGAACATGAAGGGAGAGTACGTGCCTTCTACGTGTATGTGTGCTTAGTCAGAAAACAGAGATGATTAATACCTGCCCTGGTCAGAGCTCCTCACAGAACCAGAATGGAACCCGCCGCCCCCACCCACCCCCGTCCCCAGGGCAGTGCACGGTACAGAAGATGGAACATCACCAAATAACAAAATAAAGATCAAGTATCATCACCAAGTCATCAAATTGAGAAAAAAAAAACCCATATGGCCTACTCAATAGATAGGGAAAGAAAACATTTAAAAATATACATTCTGTTTATGATTAAAAAAAAAAAAAAGCAGCAAACTGTCATGAACAGAATTTCCCAGGAAGAAGCTGTCATTCCCATTGAACTTTCTGCAAGGCTGACTAACTGATCAGCACCTCAATGATTATACAGAGGTTGGAATGTTGCTGGTCCAGAACCTAATTAAAATTTCTCTTGAGCTATCATTAGCCTCCTTAATAGCCATCCCTTACCCACCTCTGTGGGTGACCTAACATCCTGTGACTAACAGACAGATGAGCCTTTTGAATATATCAGCAAAGATCTGCTTTCCAGCAACCAAAATGCTAAGAATGTCATCAGGCAGTATCTGAGGTCTAATACCTAAGATTTCCCAGCTTTCCTGACATTTCCACCACTTAAAGTACTTAAAAACTGCCTTGATTTATGATTTTATCTTCCTTCCTTCCTCCCTTCCTCCCTTCCTTCCTTCCTTCCTTCCTTTCTTTTTTCTTTCTTTCTTTTGCTTCAGATAGGGTCTCACTATGTATCCCTAACTGGCCTGGAACTCACAAAGATCTGCCTGTCTCTGCCTCCCAAGTGCTGGGACTAAAGGTGTGCACCACCACACCTACCTTGATCTATGAAATTTTGTGTTCTGTTACTATAAAAACTCCATTAGACTGTTATCATACTGGGACATGAAAGTTTGGGTAACCTAAAATCTGTGCTTTTGAACCATAGTCAACCTCTTTCTTTCTTTCTTTCTTTCTTTCTTTCTTTCTTTCTTTCTTTCTTTCTTCCTTCCTTCCTTTCTTTTCTTGGCTTCAGAATAAGCTATCTCTTTAGCCTCTTTGAGGTGAGAGCTGTGGTTTTATATCCCCACTGAAAAAATAAATGCTACGCCCTTGATCCTGCCTATGAAGAAGCTCATAGCTTCTCAGTGAGACCCGCAAAGGAACAGGAGTGGTCTCTGTCCACGGTGCTGCAACATTTGCTGTCAGGAGGAAGGACAAACCACAGCCCTTAGTGCACACCACACAAAGATAGATTTGAAGTGGACCATAAATGGGAAGAGCAAGAGGAGGGACAGACATTATAGAGTCTTGAGAGGAAGCACAGAGAATGTTTTTGACCTTGGGATTTTATCCTCAGGCAAGATAAAAATGATACTAATAGCAAAATTAGAATCAACAGATAGGATTGCATCAAGATGAAAAACTCCGCTTAGCAGAAGACACCACATAGAAAATGCAACCACAACTCCTGGGCTGCTGCCTACAGCACTGGCATCACAGTTGTAAGACAAAGAACTTCCATCCAGATAAGAAAAGATAATCCAATAAAGCCAGCAGACTTCACCGGAACAAATCCACATGGGCAATATGAGTGGTGGTGCAGAGACCACTCCATGGGTAGAAAAAAAGATTTATTTGGGGATCAAACTGCCAAATCCATCTATCAGGTGTGGGGGACAATAGAGAAGAGCAAACTGGCAGAAAAGCAAGCAGGTTTTATATGACGGTCAGCAGGGCGGGAATTTGAACTGATATAGATGGTCTAGATTGAACAGGAACTGCCTTAGGAGAACTGCTTTCCTAGTAAACATTAAAACAAGGTCACCAGCACTGCCATGTGGTGTGTGTGAGTGTGTGTGTGTGTGTGTGTGTGTGTGAGAGAGAGAGAGAGAGAGAGAGAGAGAGAGAGAGAGAGAGAGA
>NC_034598.1:41662253-41675869 GCF_900095145.1 Mus pahari
AAAGAAAGAAAGAAAGAAAGAAAAGAAAAGAAAAGAAAAGAAAAGAAAAGAAAAGAAAAGAAAAGAAAAGAAAAGAAAAGAAAAGAAAAGAAAGAAGACAAGCAGCAAGAAAGCTTGAAGCTAGAAATTGGAAATTGGAATGGGAAGCGGCTACTGCCCAATGGGAGGGGGAAGGACATTCAAGGAGCAAAGATGCTATTTGCAAGAGTAGAGCATGGTGCAGACTATTGAGATCCCCATGCTACATAACTTGATTTTTAAAGAAACCAAAATTCTCATTGCACAAGTCTTTCTTATGAACACATGGTGTTATTTCTCTCGGGACATTATGGTGACTGAAATAGTTGGGCTTTAGGACAGGTATGATGCAGCAGGCCTAGGAAACTCCTCTGGTACCTTACCCCACCCCCATGTGCCAGGTCTTCACCACAGGGCCCTTGCCTCACAAAACTGCAGATTTTTGTTTATAAGACTTATTTTTCATTTAAAAAAAAAAAAAAAAAAGGCCAGGCGGTGAATTTCTGAGTTCGAGACCAGCCTGGTCTCCAGGACAGCCAGGGCTATACAGAGAAATCCTGCCTCGAAAAAAAAAAAAAAAGATGTATTTTTCTGTTTTGAGACAATGTCTCACTATATACCCTTGGCTGTCCTGGAACCCACTCTGTAATCTAAGATGGCCTCAAACTCACAAAAATCCACCTACCTGCATCTGTCTCCTGAGTTCTAGGATTAAAGGTGTTTAATGCCATCTTATTTTATTATTTTTAGTTATGTGTATGTGAGAGTCTGCACGTGGGTATGTGTATGTAAATATGGGTGCCCACAGAAGCCAGAGATGTTAGCTCCCTATAGAGCTAGAACTGTAGGCTGTTGTGAGATACTAGACTTGAGTACTGGGAGTCAAATTCAGGTCTTCTGCAAGAGCAGCACATGCTTTTAACCACTGAGCCACCTCTTTAGCCCCCAACCTGTACATCTTGATGGTTCCCAAGGGTAAGTCAGACCACCTTTAGAGTCCAAAAGAGATGTGAGCTAGGGCTCATGAGTTTGAAAAAAAAATCCTACATCCTCTTCAGCTATTCCTGCCTCTGGGAAAGTATCCAGGTCCTTAAGACTAGCAACCAAGCCTCTCTTGCCCTAGCAGTGACTTGGGCAAGATTTTAGATCCTTCCCTAAGGCAGTTATACATGAAACTGGACAAAGATGGCTACATTTGTATCAAGGCAGTTACACTTATAACTGGACAAAGATGGCCACAGCTGTATTTTTGTGAGGTCAAAGGGAGGATAAAGGGTGGTTCAGCTATTTCCTCCCATCCAGAGTTTATTATCCAGCTCTCACTGCACAAATTGTAAGTGTTATTTCCCAAAATGCACTTGTCTTCCCCTCATTGATTCCCTCCCCCACACCACCACCACATGCTGCTGTAAATGATGGCGGTAACTCTGAGGGGACAAGGACTGTTGCAGGGAATAATAAAAATGACAGGAAGGCTTTCCGTGCTAAAGCTGCCAGCTCTCTGCCCTGGTGGCCTGGCTAGCCATGCAATGGCCGACGTGTTTTTATCTCATGGAGGCTCTGACTCAGAACTCCACAATCTCTCCACCCAGCTTACTAGGTTCCCACTGGCGGGTCATTACCATGTCAACCCCATGCTTCAAACTCCCCATGGCCTTTGTGGTGCACATCTGGCAAACCCACACTTTACCACCATACCTTCCTCTCTTGAACCCAGACGAACCACCACATGAAGGAAAATACAACACAAACTTAGTTCAGAAACAATGGTAACTCAATCTCTAGGCACAACAACTAAAACCTAATCTTGTAAGTGTTATTAAAATCTGATTCCTCCGGTGGTGAATCCTTCTGTGATACCAGGAAACTCTAGCAGCTACATCTTACCCTCTCATGAGGCAACTTCCAGAAAAGCATCACATGACACAATTAAGTCTTCAAAATAAACCAAAGTTTCTACTTCAGAGATGTCTGAATCTAGACAGGACATGACCTCTTGGGATGGGAGGGGGCAAAACTGTCACCCTACTCATATAGATGCCCTGAGTTCCTAGGTTTTGCCCCATAGAGCAGGCAGATGACAGCTAGAAGCCCCATATAGCTCCCAGGACTTTGCATGTTTATATAAAAGGCTGCCCATGAATATATATCTATCAGTAAGATGGGCACCTTATGCTGTATGCCAGGTTTTCTTGTGGGTTTGTGTACTCACTAGCAAAGGTGGCATGACTTAAAGAGACAGAAAGCCATGCCACACTATTTTCCAAAATATGCTTGTCTCCTTGTTTTTCCCACTATGTGGCGCTACAAATGATGGTGGTAACTCTGGGAACGACACTTTGATGACTGCCTGGAAGATGCAGAGATGCACACTCTTCAGGGAAGGACGATTCTCTAGACTCTGAACTGCCTCAGCTTTAGCACCCACCCCTGGCTGTCAGCCCCATCCATGGGCTGGTGATAGATGACTACGTAGAGCATCTGTACCTAGATCTGCCATGACATGGGGACACAGTGACAGGGTGCGAAACGATGTGCTGTGGTCCTGGCAGGCATGGATGGGGTAGGCCCCTGCCCCATCAGCAAAACTGCAGCCCATCAGGACTGCTAGTATCTGTTGCAGTCAGCTACTAGTTCCCCCCCACCCCCATACACGTTCCAGGTAGGAATGGAGAGCTTCGTCACCCCCTTCTAGCACATTCTCTGCCTAAGAAGTTTCAAGGGACCAAGAGCTTGCCCTTGCGCACACCTAGGTCCCGTATGTTTTATTCACTTATGTTCTGAATATTTCATGGGTCCTCCTCCCCCAGAGGCCTGAGAGCACTCTCAGAATGGGGTACAAGTGCACAGCCTGGCCTGTCAGCTGCTACTCCTTCAGAGAGCGGGATGAGCAGCTTCCACTCAGATTAGAATGATTTGTCTTGCCAAGCAGAAGCCTGCTTCTAGGCTTTTGTGTTTTGAAGGCATTGCCTTAAAAAGCTTCAAATTAAATAAATGTTTGTGCAGTTGGCAAGGACAGTGCAGCAGGTCTGTTGAAGAGCTGATCCTTGCCTACAGGGTTCTGCTGCAACATTGTAAAGATGCAAGACATGTTTCTTCATTGCAGAACACACAAGTCTCAGCAGACAGCTGCGAAGCCTCCCAAACTGAAGCTATATTCCTTGCTACATCTGGCTCCAGGAGCTGTCACTGTGAGACTCAATCCCTTGGAGAAGACAATAGGACTGTCACCCACCACAGTCATCACAGTCCACTCCTTTCTATCTACACTGTCCTTACGTCTCTAGAGCACATCTAGGGGCTGAGACAATGCCCAGTGGTATCCTATATGCTCAGCCAGAGAAAACAGGATTCACTGGTAGCACAGTGGATCACATGGGCAAACACATTATACCGCACTGGTCATTTATTTAAGTGTGCACACACACATAGTCACACAGGTATGCACATGCACATGTGCACAGGGGTCAAATTGAATTCACTACACACCACTCACTAACCCAAGTTTATAGGTGTGGGTCCATCTACAGAGGCTTGATCTGTCAGAACTAGAAAAGCTGGGGAAACTACTTTAAAGTGTCCACTTGAAAACAACAGAGACTTCCTAAAGCAATGGAATGCTTGGGACTGAGGCCTGAAGGATAAGGAAGAAAAGGGTGATGAGCTAACTGGAGGACCTCGTGCCCTGAGACAGATCACAGCCCCAACAACAAAACTTGAGGCTGAAGTCTAAGCACCAGGGAGTGGAGGACCAGGAGGACCAGGACAGGGGAAGTAGAGTCCAGGACAAGGACCAGTGATGCTCCAGGTAGGCACTGAGGGGGATAGCCAGATCTAACCCTTCCAGAGTCCTTGGCGATTTGCTAGCCAAGACTTCCCTTCCCTAGGTGTAAATGCCATCATTCCTTGTGGATTACGTGGGTGAGCCTAAGATTTCACAACCATCACAAGAACACTTTTAACGGAAAAGATCAGGAACCCAGATCTGGTGATGCCTGGTTCAAATACGTGGTGGTGCGGGCCCCTCATTCCAGGTATTGGAAAGGTCAAAGAGAGAGGATCCGATTCTCAAGACCAGCTCGCACTACAGAGTGAGTTCAAAGCCAGCCTTGGAAAACGTCCTGAGATCTTGTCAGGAATTTTTGTATTATTAATTTTTATTTATTTATCTTGGATGTGTATCTGTACATCTCTCCCTATATATGTGCACGTGCACACATGCCATAGCACGCATGTGAAGGTCAGAGGACGATTTACAGGAGTCCATTCTCTGCTTCTACTCTGTGAGTCCTAGGGATCTAATTCAGGTCTTGATAGCTTAAAACGTTTTGCTTTGTTTTCTTAATAAAAAAAGGAAAAGGCTGGGGATATAGCACAGTCATAGCGTATCGTCTAGCATTTTCTAGTTTAATCCTCAATATCACAGGAGGAAGAGAGGGAGGAAGGGAGAGGGCAAAATCAGAAGAAATAGAGGGAGAGAGGGAGGGAGGGTGGGAGGGAGGGAGGGAGGGAAGGAAGGAAGGAAGGAAGGAAGGAAGGAAGGAAGGAAGGAAGGAAGGAAGGAAGGAAGGAAGGAAGGAAGGAAGGAAGGAAGGAAGGAAGGAAGGAAGGAAGGGGGAAGGAAGAGGGAGGGAGGGAAGGAAGGGAGAAGAAGGGAGGAAAGAAATAAAGGAAGGGAAGGGAAGAAAGGAGGAAGGTAGGGAGGAAGGGAAGAATGGAGGGAGGGAAGGAGGGAGGAAGGGAGGAAGAGAGGGAGGGAGAGGGAGTGCCGAGGACCACAAAATGGAACTCAACAAGGAAGGTGTACTGGCTGGTTATGTGTGTCAACTTGACACAAGCTTGAGCTATCACAGAGAAAGGACCCGACCTTGAGGAAATTCCTCCATGAGATCCAGCTGTAAGGCATTTTCTCAATTAGTGATGAAGGGTGGAAGGGCCATTGTGGGTGGTGCCATCCCTGGGCTGGTGGTCCTGGGTTCTATAAGAAAATAAGCTAAGCAAGTCAGGGGAAGTAAGCCAGTAAGCAGCACCCCCTCCATGGCCTCTGCACCAGCTCCTGCCTCCAGGTTCCTGCCCTGTGTGAGTTCCTGTCCTGACTTCCTTTGGTGATGAACAGCAGTGTGAAAGTGTAAACTAAATAAATCCTTTCCTCCCCAACTTGTTTCTTGGTCATGACGTTTTGTGCAGGAATACAAACCCTGACTAAGACAGAAGGGAAGAGAGAAACAGCTGTAAAGAGACCACTGTGCCATCACTGATAGCCTGCTCTGAAGGAGGAAGTGGGTCCCAGAAGTAGGCTTGAGGGTGAGGAAGGGAGGCAAGCAGAAGCAAACCCCAGAGGGGGCAAAGAAATGAAACACTTGAGAACACTAATGCCCAAGGTAGGCTTGGAAAGTGCGGCTGAAGAGTCCACAGTCCTTGGGGGATCTGGCCTAAGATGACGGAGGAGTAATTTACACCAAACTAAAGCTGTTCCTACCCAATCCCAAGGGTAACCACTGAAAGAATCATGATTTGTAACTGGCCAGATCCAAGAGGATACACACAGAATAAGAGTAATCAACTCAAAAGACCGAGGAGCAGAGGACATGGGGAAAAAGAAACAGAAGTGCTGTGAGCTTAAACCATGCTGTTAATTAAAACGCAAAGAACCGCGTTTCTGCTAAAAGGTGAGGATTGTGAGACTGTGTTAGGCAGGACACATGTCCTGACAAAAAGATGTGAGGAAGAGGTGTGAGCAAGAGGAGGGCAGGACAGAGCAGGCATGCATCACACAGGTGGGGCCAGCGCATACATCATCACACAAGTGGGGACAGAGCAGGCATGCGTCACACAAGTAGGAGCAGAGCACAAATCATCACACAGGTAGGGGGTAAAGAGGGCGTGCACCACACAGGTAGGGAGCAGAGCGGGTATGCGTCATCACACATGTGGGGACAGAGTGGGCATGAATCACATAGGTTGGGGGCAGAGCAGGCATGCATCATCACACAGGTAGGGGGCAGGGCCAGAACCCCTGGGAAGTAGGGGGCTTGATGTGCTGTTGTACAAGAAACAGTTACTGAGTTTGCAAGTAGTAGTCTACAATACAGAAAACAAAGCTGCAAATGGGAAGGGGATAGATACATTTCTAGTTTCAGAGAAAACTTCAGAGCCCTGCTTACTAACTAGCAGAACACTTAGAAGCTACTCATAGCAAGGACAGACTGTGTGAATCAGACCCAGTTGGCAAAGATCATCATGTTCAACAACCTCACAGTGGTGAGAGCCCCTAGCCCCATCATCTGCTGCCTCCGAGTCTCCCTAACCAGAGCCTGCCTTCCATTTGGTGAGGCCTATAACAAACATCTCTACACAGAGTCACATGGCCCAGCTCCCAGCAAAGCTTCACAGTTAATGGGAACAGAGTAGGACTCTGAGCATGCGTATTTGCAGCTTCTGTAGCTGGAAGGGAGACGACTAGGGGGAGACAGAAAGAACACAACAAAGACAGGGGAGACATCCTCACAGGCTTCCCTTAAAGGTCTCAAATGGACACCAGAGTGGGATCCCCCAATAGGAATAGGGAAATGAGTTTTGTCCTGGAGCCCTAGAAGAATGTAACATCCTGGGTACAGTTGCAGCCTGTGGGGCCCACGATGGGGTGAGGTGCCCAAGAACTTCTGAATGGATAGGGTGGTGCCAAGCTCCAGATTGGATCAGCTGGAGCTCAGGTCTGACCTAAGGTCTACTCCAGTGGTTCTTAGCCTTCCCAATGCTCTGCCCCTTTAATACAGTTCCTCAGTTTGTGGTGACCCCCCCAACCATAAAATTACTTTTGTTGCTACTTCATAACTGCAGTTTTGCTACTGTTGTGAATCATAATGTAAATGTCTGATATTCAGGATATTTGATATGCGACCCCTGTGAAAGGGTCTTTTGAGCCCCCAAAGGGGTCTCTGCCCACAGGTTGCAAATCGCTGGACTAGCAGGAGGTCTGGTTAGATCAGCTCCCCTTCCTTGCTGCTTCTAGTCAGGAAGCAGCCAGAGCTCACGGCCTTTTGCTGGTTCTGGGCTCTAATCCTAATACTACTTTGCCTCTTGAGTTCCACTGTCCAGCATGTAAAAGGGGTGAGGGCAGTAATGTTACAGGTCCAGGACCTGCGTGACCCCTAGCGACTCCCTAGGTATTTTCTCAGGACACATCTTTCCACATTATCCCTTGTGATGGCTATTCCTGGTTGTCACCTTGTCTACATCTGGAATGAACTACAATCCAGAAATGGAGGGCAGACCTGTGATCTAGATCTTGAGGCTAGAAGACACAGGCTTCTGACCTGGATCTTGACATGGAGATCTAGAGGCATAGTGGCCCTGAAAAGCTTAGGCCCAGGCAAGGTAATACAGGCCTTTAACCCCAGGAGACTAAGGCAAGCAGATCTCAGAGTTCAAGGTCAGCCTGGGACAAAGCAAATTCCAGATCCAGGCATGGTGGTACACATCTTTAATCTGGGCCACACCTTCTGCTGGAAGCCTACATAAGGACATTGGAAGAAGGAAGGCTCCCTCTTCTTCACCTGCTTGTACTTCTTTAGGATTATAGCTTATTCAGAAGACCGGCATAAACAACCAACCTTGTGGAACTGAGCAACTACTAGGTTCTAGGACTTCCCATTCACAGCTGTCCACTGTTGGGTTAGTTGGACTGTAGGCTGTCATTCCAATAAATTCCCTTAATATATAAAAACATTCCATAAGTCCTGTGACTCTAGAGAACCCTAATACATCCCTACAGAGGGGAAATTGGAGGCAAGGACATTTTTTTTTTTCAGAAAAGATCTCTGTTTCTCCATTGGCAAGTTGACTCTCAGGCGCACCATTCCAACCGAGAATCCCTGACTCACCATGGCCGACAAGCTGTTCACAGTTTCTAAAGCTGGACTGAGGCGCTTCAAGGAAAGAAAAGGTGAGTTCCCGAAGCCCCTACAGCATCTGAGTTCAGAGGTTCAAGGACTCTTGGGAACAAGCATCCTTGTTTTAAAGGATAACGGTGAGTCTGGAACCCACAGGGACCTTGAATGGAGACATCTGAACTTGAAAGAACCAAGCCCTCAGAGGAAATCTTTACTTTAGACTCAGCTAACTGATCAGGAGAAGTTAAAAACAGAAAGGAAGAGCCTGCTCTGGCAGCCAGCATGAAGCCTGAGTCACCTCCCAGAACCCCAAGATAGAACATGGCTTAGTGTGGCCCTAAGCTGACAATGTCCTCTGGAAAAGATGCTTAATAAACAAGAAAAGGTATTGGGCTGGGGAATGTAGCTCAGATGGTGGAGCACCTGCTTAGCATGGGGGAAATGCTGGGTTAGAACCTCAGTACCCCAGGGATTGAGTATGGCAGCTTATGCCAGGTCATAGCAGGTTTGAGGCCAGCCTGGGATACATGAGACCCTGTTTTAAAAAAAAAAAATGAAAAGAGAAGGTACTTAAAGTAGATAGGAGAGCATCAAAACCAAGAAGCAGGGGGTTGGAGAGATGGCTCAGTGGTTAATATAATAATAAATAAATAATAAAAAAACAAACAAGAAGCAGATGCAGATACAAGATTAGTACTAAGAAAAGGATGGGGGGTGGGTGGAAAGATGGCTCAGCAGTTAGGAGCACTGCTTCCAGAGGTCCTGAGTTCAATTCCCAGCAACCACATGATGGCTCACAACCATCTGTCATGGGATCCGATGCTCTCTTTTGTGTCTGAAGACAGCAGTAGTGTACTCACATATATAAAATAAATCTTTAAAAGAGAAAGAAAATGAAAATAAAAGGATGGGCGGACTTGAGATCAGTGGAAAAGTTAGCCACAAATTCTACACAGATGTGCATGAAATCTGACTGCGCTGAATATCAGTCAATTTCTCCATTCTATGACAGAATGCCTTACAGAAACAAGTTAAGGGAGAAAGGAGTTATTTAATCTCGTTGACAGCCTACAGCACACTGGTAACCAGTTACGACATAGTCATACTAGTCAGAACTAGGGCTAGGCTATATCCCCCACGACCTCCCATTGACCCAGGCTACACACCTCCTGAAGTTTCCACAGTCCCCCAAAACAGTTCCACCAGCTGAGGAAACTCATTAACGTGTAAGGGACATTTCATACTCAAATGATTTCAACAGTTGAAAAAAGCCATCAGTCCATAGCACAGAGGGATGGAGATGAGAAATACCTCGTGTCAGAGATAGCACCTTGTGGATCGAGGATCTGTGAAGTTGGCTGAGATTAATTAGAACGGGAGAGCAGATGGAAAGAGCTGAGGTGATGGGGAAGAAAGAGCCAGAGGGAGAGAAAAACCCCAGGTGCCAGTCAGACCCTAAAGCTTCAGTGAATCCAAAAAGAAACAAATAAGCCAGGGCTGGTGAGATGGCTCAGTGGGTAAGGGCACCTGACTGCTCTTCCGAAGGTCCAGAGTTCAAATCCCAGCAACCACATGGTGGCTCACAACCATCCGGTGGCTCACAACCATCCGTAACAAGATCACAACCATCCGTAACAAGATCCGACTCCCTCTTCTGGAGTGTCTGAAGACAGCTACAGTGTACTTACATGTAATAAATAAATCTTTAAAAAAAAAAAAAAAAGAAGGAAAGAAAGAAACAAATAAGCCACACCTGGATGTATCCAAGCAAGACTGGAAGGTTTTCAAAGACAGAGAGTCTAAAAGCAGCTAGAGAGAAAAACCAAAGGTAATCTAATTAAAGAGCAATTAAGTGTCCGTTAAACAGCAACACAGAAAGTCGTGAAATAGTATCCCCCCCCCCCCAAAGGTCTGAGAGAAAATAACTTTTAACTGAAAATCTTTTATCCTGTGGCAGAAAAAAAAAAAATTTCCGTAGTGAAACTAAAATGTGACTTTCACTAATAGCCATAACGGAATCATTGGGTCCAGATTTTCTCTCTTTTTCAACCAGTAGAAATCTGAACAAAGTATGTAAACCATCTCTTAGACAGGGGACAATGGGCAGCTTTGAACGGGGATTAACAGGTGGTCAGAGAATCTGCAGGATACAATTCAAGAGAAAAATGGGCTGGAGAAGGAGAGACAGAGACAGAGACAGAGACAGAGACAGAGACAGAGACAGAGAGACAGGGAGGGAGGGGCAGAGATAAACAGGAAGAGGGACAGGGAGAGACAGAACATGTTAGCTCTTTTCCACCGTCTGACAAAATCTCTGAAAAGTTCGCTTCCAGAAGGAAATATTTAATTTGACCATGTTCAGCCCATCTGCAGCTGGCTCTACTGTTTTGGACCCAGGAGAAGCAGAGCATCGTAACAGAGAACATGTGAGCAAAAGCTCTTCGGGCTCACGGTGACCCAGAAGTAGAGAGCAGGAAAGGAGGTGGAGACAAGACAGGCCCTTCAAAGACACACACAACGACCTTCTTCCTCCAACGAGGGCCCTCCTCCTCCTAAAGTTCCCACCCACTCCCACAAATTCATCAAATTATAAATCCACAAGTATGTTCACTCACTGAGGAAGTGCCACCTTGTTTGAGACAGCTGCAGTACTGGGAGTCAGGCCTCCAGGGCAGACTCAGATCTGAGGAGAGGGAAAGGGAGATGGGAGGTTAAGGAACAGGGAGGGAGGGAGGGAGGAAGAGACAGAGGGAGGGATAGAGGGAGTGAGAAAGGGAGAGACAGAAGGAGGGAGGGAGAGAGAAGGAGGGAAGGGGAGAGGGGGAGGGAAAGAGAGAGGAAGAGACAGGGAGAGAGAGATGGAAGGAGAGAAGGAAAGAGGGAGGGAGAGAGGGAAGGAGGGAAAGAGGGAGAAAGGGATGAAGGAAGAGAGAGGGAGAGAGACAGAGAGAAGGAGGGATGGAAGGAGAGAGAGAGGGAGGAGGAGAGAGAGAGGGGAAACACAGAGAGGGAAAGAGAGAGAACAGACAGGAAAAAAGTCCCTTTGAGTCTGTATACTGGTCTATATAAATGAAGTAATAAAGGTCTTTTAAAATATTTATTTTTATTTGATGCGTACGTGTGAGCACCTGCATGTGTATCTGTGCACCAGGTGTGTGCTTGGTACCCATGGGAACAAGAAAAGGACATCGGATTACCTAGAACTAGAGTTCCAGACATTTTGAGCTTTACTATTGAGAAAACCTCTCCAGTCCCATTAAGAAATTTTTAAATCTTTAAGTAAAACTTTAAACAAACACGTCAACATTTGGTTGAGTTTGGAACTATCATCTAAATTTTCCTGATACCAGAATGTTCTTAAAGCAAGAAAAAAACCTCATAGCAAATATTTCAAGACAACTGAAGCCTTTGCTCAATGTTCTTGACTTGGATGTGAGTTCTATACCTTCTGTGGAGAGTTCAGAAATATCTAAGAAGTGCCTCATTGCCATTTCCATGAGATTACAGGGTTCATAACACTATTTACTGTTTGAGTGTGCTCCTATAAGATTTATAGGAAATCCAAAGTTTTGACAAAGATTATAGAAGCATAAGCATTGTTAGTGTGGAATAGAAGGCACAATTCAAAATGGAAAGAGGTCATCTTTATGGGTTATGGGTCATCAACCTCCAGTGCCCACCCAGGAAGCAGACCAGGTGACAGTATGCCTTACTTCTCCTAGATGGAAAGACAGCACTGATGGAGGAGTCAAAAACACAGGGGGAAAGAGTCAAGGACACAGGGGGAGGAGTCAAGAACACAGGGGGAGGAGTCAAGGGCAGAGAAGGCGGGGTCAAGAACACAGGGGGAGGAGTCAAGGACAGAGAAGGAGGAGTCAAGGACACAGGGGTAGGAATCAAGGACAGAGAGGGGGAGTCAAGGACACAGGGGGAGGAGACAAGAACACAGGGAAGAGTGGGAGAGATAGTTTAGTAGTTAAGAGCACTTGTTGATCTTGCTGAAGACCTGACTTTAGTTCCTAGCACACATAGCAGTTCCTACCTGCCTGTGACTATAGCTCCAAAGAATCTGTATGCCCTATTCTGGCTTTGTCGGGCATTATTAGGTCCACACTGGGCATCTCACAACCACCTGGAATGTGGAGTGATGATACCCTCCCTCCCTGGCCCCCCACCTTCTTAAACAGTCAAGCCAGGAAAAGCAGAAAGTTGGGCATGCGCTTGCCCAAGATATGTGCAGAGGGAGAGACAGTGAATCTGCAATGAGTTCCACAGCCAAAGAGTAGAAAGGATGTGTTAATAGAACACATGATGTGGAAACAGAAACGGGCCACTGACTGCAGAGACCAAAATGAGCCACCATAATATCATTCTTTTCTACCTAAGGGACAAATCAACAACACATGTCTGCCTATTCTTATGTTTCAAAGCATTCCCCTACCAGGTTTGTGACATTATCAGACTGTCTTGGGGCTTCCTGTCTACTGGCTATAATGTTGCGATTGTTGTGGTCTCCCCTCTCCCATTCACACCCAGGGGTCACAGGAGCCCAGCTTGCTGAAATCTTCAGCTATGACAGCAGCTGCCCCTCATTAACCTTACTACTTTGTATTGAACTAAGTTTATGGGAGGGTTTCTGCTCCCCTCTTTCCTGTTTAGCTCCCGCATAAACAACACAGAGATATCAGGATTTATTAACAAGCTACAAACCTAAGCTGGGCAGATTCTGAGACTATTATAACCTGGCTAGGCTATTAATAACCCGATAAATGCCCCATTACTTGCCAAGTGAGACTTGCTCTGTTTCGTGTGTGTCCTCAGTGTGAACTCCTATAGGCCACGTGCTTGTGATCCATTCACGTGATTCATCCTGACTTACGGTGACCTCCTTCTGTCTCTCCTCTCTCCTCATGGTCCCTACCTGAAACCCCTTACTTGATCTCAAGTCCCGCCTTCCTCTCTCTCCTGCCCAGTCACAGGCTCTAGCCTTTTATCCTCCAATCAGAGATTACTGGGGAGCATTCTTTACAGCACACTGGGCAATGCAGTGCCCATGTCCAGACTGCACCCTGATCATGGGGCACAGAACTCACCATTTGAATACAAAACACACAAGACCAACCTCATGTCAGGCACAGACCCCCACCTCGCTGTGAAAGCAGGAGTCAGGGAAGATCTGTGACCATGTCCTAAAGGAACCAGGTCTTGGCAAGGCAGAAGAGATTCCTAAAAAAAGACAGGAATCCCTTGGGCAGTGGTCAGGCTTGGGGGAAACGTGGCTGCCTGCTGATACCATGAAGCAGCAGCTAGAGTAGGCATGCCATCAACTGCTCAGGGTGGACTTCAGGCCTGGGAGAGCATACATTTCTGTTGCTTTGTCGCCTGGTCTGTGGTGATTCGTTAGAACAGCATGCAGGGTGCATGTGTGAGGGAAGAGGCCTGGAGACAAAGTGTGTGTGAGGATAAACACATACATGGGGGGTTGTGGGTCCAAGCAGTGTAGCAAGCAGTGTGTGTGTGTGTGTGTGTGTGTGTGTGTGTGTGTGTGTTTAGGAACATAGATGTGCGGGTGAGCAGATAGAAAATATACTCTGTGTGTGTGTGTGTGTGTGTGTGTTTAGGAACATAGATGTGCGGGTGAGCAGATAGAAAATATACTCTGTGTGTGTGTGTGTGTGTTTAGGAACATAGATGTGCGGGTGAGCA
>NC_034598.1:41675949-41697893 GCF_900095145.1 Mus pahari
TAGATGTGCGGGTGAGCAGATAGAAAATATAGTGTGTGTGTGTGTGTGTGTGTGTTTAGGAACATAGATGTGCGGGTGAGCAGATAGAAAATACACTGTGTGCATGTGTGTGTGTGTGTGTGTGTGTGTGTGTGTGTGTGTGTGTGTGTGTGTGTGATGTCACATGTTGAGTGTAAACCATGCATCTGTGTGGGTGCCACTCACACCCACAATGGTCAGAGGGAGCACAGATGGGTTAGCCCCTCTAAACACCCTTACCTTCCCATCTGGTACCCAGAGCCCATCTCTGTCTCAGGGTCTCCCAACCTGGCCCACATCTCACACATAACAGTAAATAGCTTCTAGAAAATAGAGCGAAACAAAACCCGCAGGTCAAAAGAGTATATTTGGGAACAACAACAACTACTAGTAAACAAAAGACAGATGGCATGTGCCGGAGGTAGCTCACACCAGCCTCCGGAGCCATGTTGAGTTTTCAAGGGCATGTGAGTCGCTTGTGAATCCCAGCTACCTCTGTGCACTAAGTTAATATGAATACACAATTGGATCAAGGATATATTTAAAAAGGCAGCCTTTGTTTATAACACTGCTTTCTAGTTATTTCCCATGGGACCAGCACCCCAAGGCTACTGACACAATTGTCTTTAGGGGATCAAGAGGTGACTGTCCCAGTGTGTAGCTTCATTTCCTCCAACTCTCATCTCAACCACAACACTTGGCTTAACATTTGCCAGCATGAGGGACTGGAGAGATGCTACATAGGCTAAAGCACTTGTTAGGCAAACATGATGACCCGAGTTCAGATTCCCCAGAACCCAGGTAAAATGTCAGGTGGGTGGAGCGTCCCACCCGCAATTCCAGCCTCGGAAGGCAGATGATGGGAATCCTTGGAGTAAGGTGCTCAGGGAGATAAGTCATGCCAGCAAGATCAGGGGTTGATGATACAAGCCATACCATGAGCTCTTGGGGGTGCCTCAACAAATGAGGGGAAAGAACAATCACAGATGGTCTCTAACATCAAACCGAGCTTCAACACACAATTGTATACCTGCACAGACATTGCCCCCACACATATAAACATGCATACGCATTCATGCATGTAACACACACACACACACACACACACACGCACAAGTCCACCAGCATGGGAGTTTTGTCAGAAATTTCCTGAGCCTACAAATCAGTTCCCACTCCAAGAGCTGAGTCCCTGACCTCTGGGAGACACTGGTAACAGAAAGCAATGCTCTACGGACTGACTTAGGTAAGGTTTCTATTGCTGTGGTCAAATAGCACGACCAAAGACAACTTGAGGGGAAAGGGTTTACTTCGGCTTATAGCTTGTCCATCATCTAGGGAAGTCAAGACAGGAACTCACTCAAGGCAGGAAGTGACACAGAGGTCATGGAGAAATGCCTCATACTGGCTTGATCCTCATGGCTTGTTCAGCCTGCATCCTTCTACCACCCAGGACCCACCCACCCAACGGTGGCATTGGGCTCACCCACATCAATCATTAATCAAGTAACTAACTCACAGGCTCGCCCACTGGTCAATCTGCAGGAGGCATTTTCTCAGTTAAGGTTCCCTCTTTCCAAATGGCTCTATCCTGTGTCAAGTTGGCATGAGACTAGCCAGTACAGGGACTGGATAAAAAGCAAAACACATATGGCTGGAAAAGAAGAACGAAAGAATTGAGGTGAAATGAGCTCCAGGAGTTTTGTACCATCCAAATTCCCAGTCACACCCAGTCACCAAAGGCTGAAGAGAACCCCCCAGCTGAAGAGAAGCCCCAGTTGAAGAAGTAGAGGATTCAAATGGTGAGACTTTTAAAAGGTGTGTGTGTGTGTGTGTGTGTGTGTGTGTGTGTGTGTGTGTGTGTTGTATGTACAGGCACACATGTTTCACAGCACTTGAAAGTTAGAGGACGACTCTTGGGTTGTCTTCCGTAGTATCTGTACTACTAGCTCTGTAGTAGAATCTCTTTGCTACCTCGTATAATCCGAAAAACAAACTCAGGCAAGCCTGCACATAATTCTACCCACTGATCCATCTTGCCAGGCAATGGCAGGTCTGTATAAAGGCATTTTGGGAGCCTTGCAGGTACCTAAAATCACATTAAGTGCTGCAGGGATCTATGAAAAACTCCTACCACTTACTTCCTGGGGTTGGGAGGAGCTTCTTCCTCATTTCTTGCCTGGGGTGTTTGCGTTATGTACAGTGTGCATATATCGCCCACACTATTGCTATTGCATAAACATGCTCTTTAGAAGAGATGGACTACATGGGACATGGAAATACTAGGGGAAAGGAAAGGTGACTATTTATTAAGCCAGCACTACCCAGTGGAGAGCTAGCTGCTAAAGCATTAGGGCAATCCTCCAAAGTCAACAAAGATGGCGCTGTGAAGGCTGAAGAAGAGAAGAGTAGCTCTCCAGGTCAGGTCAGGGTTGAGCTCACATGCACCTAAGGACACAGCTCCAAGCACAGAGAAAACCCTGACAGAGCCACAGTGTTGGTCATAAGTGCCACACATCTTCCTCAATGACAAACAACAATGAAAAATAGGAGAGTTCAAAAGAAGAAACTAGGTATAGTCCAAACTAATGTACATCTATTCATTGTTATTTATTCAATGACAAGACCGAGCTGCATTGGATAGTGTGATCTCACTGATATTTTTAATGTATTTGGGGCAGGGGGCTCATGCAGTTTCTCACACATACTCTTTGGTTTTGCAAATCATTTTCTGAAAGGCTACGTGTGTAAGACAGGGCAGAGAAAGATCATCTCCAGTTTTATCACCTTTATCGTGTTTAAAATTTATCATGCACATATATTAATTAGTTTTAACCCCATTTTCAAAAGAGTGGGGGAAGGAAAAAATAGTTTAAAATTTGATTAATTAACTTGCCTTATGAACAAGTATCCAGCTGGTTTCCCAATTACTGTGTCAACTCAGATTGGTGACAGAAATAATTACACAAAGTCAATCTTTAGAGGAGAAGAATGTAGTGTCTGAGCTTCCGTCTATTTATTAGGAGACTGAAATATGTACCAAAACATGACAGACCTTCCAGGGGAAAGTGCTCTTGTGAACCTCTACCTCCCTTTAGAGCAGCTATACCACTAAATTCTGCCAACCTTCTCCAGAGGACACAGAGAGAATGAGCAAGATAGAGAGGGGTTAGGGCACTCCCTACATTGGACTTCCACTAGGCAGGGACCCATCTTGGACTACTACTAATGTGCTTAAGTCATTTGTATTTCAGATGTGTTTGTCTCAATTCAGGGCAACCCCAAGGATGCAAGATGAGATAATGAAAATAAATGGAGTGAATGAATGAATGAATACATTAATGAATGACTGAATACATGAACAAATGATTGAATACATGAATGATTGAATAAGTGAATGAATGGTTGAATCAGTGAATGAGTAAATGTGTGAATGAATGAATGAATGAATGAATGAATGAATGAATGAATGAACGAGAGACTGAAAGAGTACTGGCTCACATGAGGATCTTGACAGATTTGATAAGGCTGAGGACGAGTCTCTCACTGTTGACAGTTACTGGGTCCATGTTTGCACACTAGTCCCAGAAGGATCCCTGAAGAAGGTTCTGGAACAGGAGTGATAACTCATCAGGCATTCTTACCTACTGTTCGTTCTCCCTCCTCCCTCCACTCAATCCCCACACCTTGAGGCAGAACTCTGAGCTGTGTACTGGGGCCTCCATACATGCTCGCAAGGTCGCATCATCTCAGAAACAGCTCCCATAGTTGCCCTTGAGAGGGAGGCTGCAGAAGTCCAGAGAGTCCGCAGAGTGGCCCGGAGCCAAGTGGTGATGTCACTCGGCTGGGCCAGAGGCCAGAAGCAGTCATGGTGTCCCCTGGGATCTGCCCGGGAACACGACCCTCTCTCCTCTCCTTCCTCCCACAGGACTTAGTGGTGGGTAGACATGATCATGTCTGACTGAGTGAGTCTCAGGCGCCACTGAAGCACCGCAGTGGGGGTGGACTCAGGCAGACGGTCAGGGAACACCTGAGATGCAGCAATGAGGTGGAGGGAAAAAATCAGCACAGGCCCAGCACAAACATCCAGCCAACCATGGGGTGAGAAAAGCTGTCTCTCAAGTGATAACTCACCGTGGAACTAGACGTGGGTCTGCCTCGGGTCAAGGACAGACCTGGAGGCACTGATGTCCAATGGGGCGTGCATCCTTGAGGCTGCCACTGCTCATTTGATAGCAGGTTCAAACATCTACAGATCTCTTGGCTCCTAGCAGAGGAGTAATATCTCATGCCGTAGCTTGTCTCCGCGGTCTGGATTTGCACCCCTGAACAAGGGTTGACTTCCTGCACGGGTCACGTGCTCGGCTGGAAAGTCTTCCCTACATACTTATATGTCTATTTTCCACATGATTCCCATGCTCCATACCATACTCCTCCCTATATTGTCTCCAGGATCCCACCAGTACCTATGCATCCCTGTTGGGCCCACGCTTTAACGTGTTGCTATTACTATTAACATTTTAAGAACAAAAACAACAAAAAAGATCATTTAGGTCAACGAGAATATTTCACATATAATAGTAAGACATTGCTCTTTATCAACATATTTGGAAAACAGAGGTTTTTTTTTTTTTCATCTTTTCTGGAAGAAGGGGGCTCATGGAGTCAGAAACACCTCATCTCATGGAGCTCCTGAGGTCCTGGATTTACACTGCAGCTTCACTGTGAGAGTCACACGGTTCTCAGAGGATTGGCTGTGTGTCTTCAGGACAGAGCGGGACCCTTGCCCTTAACCTCCAAGGTCCATGCGTCTTGGCAGCAGATCAAAGCTCATGTGTCTTAATAAATATCTCCCATTCCTATGAAAAAGACCTCAGGGAGAGTGATACCACACTAGGAATCTCTCCAGTATCCCCTTCTTAGAAAAAGAAAGAAAGAAAGAAAGAAAGAAAGAAAGAAAGAAAGAAAGAAAGAAAGAAAGAAAGAAAGAAGAACAGATACAAATGACTCCCTAGTCCGGGGGACACACAAACAAGCCAGGCGGCCACTTGGGCAAAACCTAGTTAACTCATCCCTGCTCCCCAGCCATTGGAGAGACTTTGGACACAAGGACAGCTGGTGGAAGAAGCCCAGAAAGAGGTTTGCTTCTATGCTGACCCTTGGGGCCCTTGAGAAGCATCCCCAGGACAGTGTATGTCACATGGTTGGGACTTAGGGCCACTGGGGTCATAAGTACAGGCTCACCCCTGTCCTGCTGGAGATATGTATCCTGGCAGCACAGGCCTATGTTAACTGGGTGTGGGACCTGCCTGCTACACCCCGGCCATCTGGAAGTTTCCTTCACTGGTCTCCTGAATCTGTCCTTTCACTAACCCTATCTGAGCCGCAAGAGGGCAGAACCTTTTCCTGGCTCACTACCTGCCTTCCTGGTTCCTTAGGAAAATAGTCATCCCCCAGGAAGCAGTGAGATACCAACACGGGCATGCTCTCTAAGCCCGGGGCTGCAGAGCCTAAGGATGCAAATGTGTCAGGCCAGTTACAGGAGGAAGGTCGCAGCTAGGAGGATGAGGTCGTGAACACCCCAGGGCAGCAAAGACAATGAACTTGGCTCTGCAGGAAGGCCAGGGCCAACAAGTAGGGTCACACACGTTGTTCTGTATTGTTTCCAGCCACTGTTTCCTGACAGGTCCTCCTTGAGGCATGGAGGGAGTACAACAGGAAGGATCCAGATCTTCAAAAGGAATTTGCTGGGGTGGAGACTGCCTTCCTGTATTTGACCAACATGCACACACATCCACCCAGAAACCAGAATGGGCCCAGGCCAGTAAGAGTGTTCCCTGAACGTGCTCATCAGATGTCATATGATGAGTGGGCCTAGAATTCCCTGGCTCAGCCTCTATGGCACTCGAGGACATCTTACCCTGAGGAAGGTGATCAAGCATCACAGGAACAGAGGGAGGGCCTCATGGTGCCTACACCGTGATCCTACCAAAGCCAACTTGCAGGTCAATGGCTCACGAGGATGTAGGAGGAATGCCTCACCTACATCATGCTGAACAAGCCCGAAGACGCCAGTGGTCACCTGAGGATCCTGAGTGCCGATTTGCTCCTTTTCCCTCACTTCAGGTCAGGAGCTTAGCTTGACTCTAAGTGACGTGTGACGGTTCATCTTCTGTTAGCTCAGCTAGGTTTGGAACCACCTAGGAGATTGGTAAGGTACATGTCTGGGAGTGTCCATAAGAATGTTTCTAGAAGGGATTGACTGAGATCTACCCTGGATATCCTATCTTCATAGGCTAGGGGCATGCATGGGACAGAAGATAAAGAGGGGAAAAAAACCTCTCATAATACCAACATTCTTTCTACTTCCTTGACACTATGACACAAGCCGCTCTACCACACCCTCCCCATCATAATGGGGTGAACCCTCTGAAACTGTGATCCAAAATAAATCCTTCCTTCCTTCAGTTTTTGTTAGCCATTTTTCCCCCATGAAGATAACAGCACTAGTGTGCACGTCAAGGGCAATCGTGTCTTTCTCAGGCAAGGGCAGACCAGGGTGGGGCCAAGAAGACGAGGGAAAGATCTGTCAACAGTGAAGACAAGCAAGGGACAAGAGAGTCACCATGACTAGGGAGAGCTTAGAGAATTCAGCCAAGATCTACTTCTACAAATGAAGGATGATAAGAAGCGTAATTAGCTAATGGAACCAGGACAGGCCACGTAATGTGGTGCGCAGGGCTGGGAGCCACGGTGCTTCTGTGTCTAAAATACAAATCAGCTCTGAACGATGCTTTGCAGGGGAACCAAGCAGATGACACTGAGTCAGACACAGGGCCCAGCCACGCAGTCCAGGCAAGCCACTAGGACCAGCAGCTCAGGCAAACAGTGTGCACCAAAGCAGAGGCAGTGGGATAGCTATGTCGACAATTCTTTACATAGAAATAAATAAGTACATTGTTTCAGCATGTGAATTTTCTTTCTTCTTTAATAAATGATTAAATTATATGTACACTAAAAGTTATTTTTGAAAGAAAATTATTTATGATTTGTAATCAACAAATGCCTGGCCTGTTTTTGTTTTGAGACAGGGTCTTACTATGTAGCCCTGGCTTGACCTAGAACTTCCTATGTAGACCAGGCTGGCTTCGAACTCATAGACATCCACCTGACTCTGCCTTTGGAATGCTGTAATTAAAGGTATGTGCCACCACACCCAGGTACGTTTGATTTGTCTGTTGACTATACCTATATACCCAGGGTGAGGTGGCTGGGTAGGAACTTACACGGGGGGGTCCTGTTATGTCTCTCTTGAGAACAGTTATTAACAGTCACAAGTGTGTGTGTGTGTGTGTGTGTGAGAGAGAGAGAGAGAGAGAGAGACAGAGACAGAGACAGAGAGACAGAGAGAGACGGAGAGACAGAGAGAGAAAGAGGCCTGCTCCAGATGTCCCTATTGCCATTTTCACGCAGGCCATAGTAGAGAGCACTTCTCCTCTTGTCCCAATAGAAAACCCGTGAAAAACAAGCAAAGCGTAATAGGCAAGCTATCTGGCTCACTTTTGGAGCCAGCTGGGAGGTCCCCAATCTTGTGCTGTTTCCTGCTGCTGCATCATTAGGTCCTTGAAAGGCTTTTCGGGAATGATCTGCTTGCCTACTTTTGATCTGTATCATTAACTCGGAGACGACAGAGGAAGTGATGGCGGCAGCAGTGGAGGCGGCAGTGGCATCAGCAGTAGCAAGGAGAGAGCAACCAGTGTTTCAGAGAACAGCCAGGGCAGAAATGACCGGGAGCAGCTGTGAGGAAGATGAAGGCTGTGAGGAGCTGAAAGCTCGGCACTTTGGACCTTAGTTCCTGGGAACGTTCTAGGGAGTGACCAAGGATTTCAGCTACTCTGGTCCTGGACTGGTTGTTGATGCCAAACAGAGGGATCCGACACTGTACACTAGCACTGCCACTCATCGATGCATGGCGCTCTTCGATGCTGCTTTTCAGAGCTGCCCATGCTGCGGACGACAACTCCTGCCGAGGCCAGTGTAATACTTCTCCAAATCCTACAATAATAAGTTCTCAGGGCTCAGAGCTCTCTGCCTCTGCCTCTGCCTCTGCCATCCCAGTTCGTAGGCCTCGGACACCTGAGGGTCCGAGGTTACTAGTCTACTCGGGATTCCTATCCAGGTAGAACAGTAGAATTAAACCCGGGCAGCTGATGCGGAACACATCTGCGCAGGCGCAGAGAGGTGGGCTTGGCAGGACGCAAGCCTGCAAAACTGCCTAGGACAAGCCAGGTGGGACATGAGCCTCAACAGGGCAAAGCGCACAGGCAGACTGACTGCAGCTTCGTTAGACCAAAGGTGCAGCCTATCCCGGCGCCTCCTCTCTAAAAAGGACACAGACTGTGAGGAGTTGAAAGCTTAACCCTGAGCCATGAGAAGCTGATCCTGGTGTCGGAGGACAGGGCATGTGGCATGGGAGTGGGCTAGAAAGGGCCAGCACCTGAGCTAGCGCCTCAGCTCTCAGGAGACATCCTTAAGATTGTGTATTTCAAGATGAATCAATTAGCTCTATCAATAAATACTGCTTAAAGTCCCATGAACCAAATCTCCACTTACTGTCTCTTGAAGCTCCTCAGGCTCCTCTTGCCGCCCCACCCCCACCCCCAGGCAGGCTCCCTGGCGTCATAGTGAACCTGTACGTTCCAGGAAAATCCTGTATTAAGGACAATCCCGAGCAATGAAGGTGCATGGTCCAAAGCTTCCTGCACCTTTCCTACATATCTGCAAGATGCCCACAGGAGAAAGGGTTCCTTGGCCCCTCCTGGGGCCTGGCACAGACGGGAGCCTCTTTCTGGAGTAAGTCCCGCCTCGAGAGCTTTCTTTCTATGTGTGCTTTGCTTCTCTGAGAGCAGATGGTTTATGCCCAGCTGGCTAGTCACTTTAGATAGTCACTAACCTACATAAACTCCCGGTTGTGTGTGTGTGTGTGTGTGTGTGTGTGTGTGTGTGTATTATAATTTTCTGAGACGGGGGTCTCATGTTACCTGGAAACTAGCTTCAAGTTTGTTGTTATAGAGCTGAGGAAACCTCTGAACTTCTGATCCCCCTGCCTCCACTTCCCAAGTGCAAGGAATCCAGGTATGCACCATCATGCCTAGTGTCTTATTTAATGTTTCGATGTTGCAATAAAACACCATGACCAAAGAGCAATTTGGGGAGGAAAGGGGTTATGTGGCTTAGACTTAACCGAACTGCAGTCCATCCCTGCAGGACTCCAGGAACGGAGTTCAACAGGGCAGGAACCTAGAGACAGGAGCTGAGGCAGAGGTCACAGAGGGATGCTGCTTACTGGCTTGCTCATCATGGCTTGCTCAGCCTGCTTTCTTATAGAACTCAGGACCACTAGCCCAGAGGTAGCACCACCCTCAATGGCCTGGGCCCTCTCATACCAATCACTAATTAAGAAAATGCCTTACAGACTTGTGTACAGTCTTACCTTATAGAGGCATTTTTGCAAGCAAGGCTCTCTTCTCTCTGGTGTCACACCTGGTTTATGACGTGCTGAGGATCTCACCCTGGGCCTTGTGCATGTTAAGCAAGCACCCTACCAACTGAGGTGCCATCTCCAGCCTCCGAAGAGTAACTCTCAGGAGATGTGTTATACTTACTTATTTGCATGCACATGTGTCTGTACATATGTTCATTTGTGTGGGCACATGAACATGTGTAGAGGCCACAAGCCAGCCTGTAGGAGTTCCCTCTTTCCATCTGTGGGTCTCGTTGAACTCGGGTTGTCAGACTTGGCAGCAAGAATATTTACATACTGAGCCGTTTCACCAACCCTGAAGCATAATTTTAAAGGAGGTAAGGAACAAAAGAAAAATCAAGCCAAATCACAATTAGAAGATGCCCTGTGACCCATGTCCTGTGACATATACTCTGGTTTTGAGCTAGGGCATGTTTCTAGTCCTGTAGGAGGGGCAGCCACCCTGTCATGGAGCCGTACCTCCTGTTAGACTCTTGTGAGGGGGTCAGCAAGAGGGCTCTATGACCAGGTGCGAGGTGGGGGCCCTGGGTATAGGACATAGAGCCTGTCCCCAGGCTGAGTGTCCTTCAAGGCAGTTCTTTTCACCTTCCCTGGGCAGGGCTGGGTTGCCCTCCACATTGGTTTGACTATGGGCAACAAGGCCTTCAGTGGCTGGGTAAGTACCTAGGAGTCCATTTGCTTCCACTCAGCTCTGCTGCCCTCTACTGAACAGGGAGGCCAGCAAAAGCTGCCCCTGCACTTGGGGCCCCTACCATGTGGCTGTTCCACAACCCTGACAGACATCAGAGTCACACCTGCCTCAGGCGCCTCAGCATGTGAAACAAACAAGCACCAGTATTTTGTGATTATTTCCCTGCCTCAGAAAGAACGGAATCAGAGAATAGACATACACACCACACACACACACACACACATACACACACTGCGTGCGCGCGCACACACACATACACACACACACACACACACTGCGCGCGCGCACACACACATGCACACACACACACACACTCTTGCACACATATTCACAGAGAAAAACACATACACACACACATTCAGCAAAGTTTTCAAGAAAGTCACAGCAGGACCCTGTTATAAGTTCCCACCAAGATAAATTTAATACCGAGAAACAGACAGGCTTCACTCACAGATTCTATCTGGAAACGAGGAGCCTGGAGAGAGATCAGGCTGCCCCGGTTTCTCCAGGGGACTACAGTGACTCTCAGAGACCCATCACCCTGTTGGAGCTACAGCAACTGAGGAGCCCATCCCCACCAAGGGCAGCCTGAATTATGAACAAGGGAAGGGTCAGCATGAAGACAGCAGCTGATGGAGGAGGACAGCAGGGATGCCTGCCTACTGACAGCCCTGGCACCTGGGCAGGCATTGGGGGAAGGGTGATGGGTCAGGAGGGGGCGGGAGGAGGCTGTGATGGAGACGGGAGCCTGAGACATCCTACATAAAGCCTGGAACTCTTAGCTCATTTCTCTCCCTGTAAAGCCATCACACAGGACAGGCTCACCCCCACCCCCACCCCCACCCCCAGCCCCAGCCATATGGGTAAAGCCCCAGACTCCTGACTCAGGCAGAAGTAGCCAAAGGATGAGGAGAATCAGCCAGCCAGTACAGTGAACTGGACAGTGCCATGACACCAGAGGATTCGGCAACTGCTGGAGTTTGCCAGACTAGGAAAGAGCAAGGTAGGGGAAACAGAGGCTGAGGTAAAGCTTTGCACAGCCACAGGCCTGGTAGAACAGGGAGTATGATTCACCAAGAAGAGCTCAGAGGCAAGAAATAGAACAATGGGAGAGCTGAGGCTCTGCCCAGTGTAAACCTAGCAGGAAGTCACAAAATGGATGGGCAGAAGGTGGGTGCCCAGGAGGGCTCCAGAAACCTGAGTGCAGGTTTCTCCCAAGTCCCGCCCTCTCAGAGCAAAACGCAGATTAGATACAGTCACAGGTCTGATCGGTAAACTGGAGACTGAGTCTGCACACAAAAGAAAGACAGAGGTGGCAAAATTATTAGAGGAGACACAAATCCTGCAGGATAGCCCTTTTTTTGAAAAAAATAAAAACAATTTTTAAAAAAACAATTAAAATAGAAAAGGCCTGGCTGACTGTGTGGCAGGTTCTTCCCCTGGACCAAAGTGGAATCCGTGGATGCAGGATGAGGTGTTTAAGATGATGCTTTAAAAAGTCAAAGGGAGAGGGCTGGAGAGATGGCTCAGTGGCTAAGAGCACTGTCTGCTCTTCCAGAGGTCCTGAGTTCAATTCCCAGCAACCACATGGCGGTTCACAACCATCTGTAATGGGATCTGATACCCTCTTCTGGTGTGTCTGAAGACAGCTACAGTGTACTCATATACATTAAATAAATAATATTAAAAAAAAAAGTCAAAGGGAGAAACAGATGCATGCTGGGAATATAGATTTTGAAACTATGCTATGTGACCAGGGACAGCCCTGCCCACTCTCCTCTTACTACACTGCATCTGCTGAGGAGGAAGGGCAGTAGGGGGAGGGGGGAAAAGAGGTAGGGGGTGAGCCCAGAAAGTTGACTGGGCATAGAGTTTCAGAGCTACCACCTTGCCCTCCCCACTGAGGGCAAGAGTAACAACAGCTCGGCTTCCTCCTCAGGCCAGCCTCCACATCTGCAGGATAGAGTCACAGGTACAGTTCCAATTCACAATGCTTCCTGGAAAGATGACAGGCTACTACCACACAAGGGTCACACAGTACTGAGCACAGAGCAGTGCTCCCAAGGTGACCTGGCCTTGTATCATTACACAGTTATGATGTCATGGAGGATGTTAAGAAAGATAACTCCAGGGGGCTGGAGAGATGGCTCAGGCAGTTAAGAGCACTGGCTGTTCTTCTAAAGGACCCGGGTTCAATTCCCAGCATCCATATGGCAGCTTACAACTGTCTGTAATTCCAGTTCCAGGGGATCTAACACCCTCACACAGACATGCATGCAAGCAGAACAGCAATGCACATAAAATAAAAATAAATCATTTTTTAAAAGAATAAAAATGAATGGAAGGAAGGGAGGGAGGGAGGGGGAGGAAGGGAGGAAGGGAGGAAGGAAGGAAGGAAGGGAAGGAAGAAAAGAAGGAAGGAAACTCCAGCAGTCAAGGACTCTGTGGGCTTCACTGGCTGAGAGGAGCCATCGGTTCTGTTCAGAAGCACGCTCCATTCTTCAGGATGCCTAGAACAAATGGCCTTAGATTGATGGCATTTCTTTTATTTTCTTTCTTCTTTTTTGAAATCAACTCACTCAATTGTTTCTTTAAAGGTAAACAATATAGGGCTGGAGGAATGACTCAGAGATTAAGAGCAATGACTGCTCTTCCAGAGGTCCCGAGTTCAATTCCCAGCAACCACATGGTGGCTCACAACCATAAAGAAAACAATCCATGGACCCCCAAGCCCTAAGAATGCAAGAGCTAAGGCTCTAAAATACCATGTGGTCTGTACTTCAACCCTTAAGTCTAGACTGTCTGGAGAGTCATTTCTCAACTAGGCGGCATTCCATTGATCTCATAGTATCAATATAAGTATCAATAAGTATCTGTTAGTGTTGCTAGCATCACAGGGATAAGTATCAATATAGTATCTTTGGGTATCAAAGTAGATTTAGTATTTTCGGACTTCACATGCATTCTCCAGGACCATCCAAGAGAGAGAAAGAACTTCCTTCCGTCCTGGACCTCCAAACACATACCACAAAACAGCTTTGATGGTATAAATGGCTTGCCTACTCCAGAAGAGGACCTGGGTGGAGGCTGAGCCAGGTGGTTTCATATCACCAGGGCAGACGCTTCCATTGTGGAGGGTGAATATGCCTAGGGGAAGATGGACAGCCAGCAAAGTGTGTGCATTCCCACATGCATGTGTGCCTGTGTGTTGGATACAAACCAGGGTAGGCAGTAGCTCTATCAAGCTGCATACAGCCACCAAAGAAGAAAGCAGTAACTGTAGGTTTCTAGTCACGTGGCAACCAGGTAATAATGCTACCCTGGCTCGCTCACCTCAGCTTCTACCCTTCCCTAAAACCCGGCTGCCAAACCCTCACCCAGAACTCTTTCCAAGGCCCCTGCCTCCCTTATAATCCCTCCCCTGGCACTCTGTTCAGCATGTGCCAAACGGCTGATTTTGACCTTTGACCCAGCCGCACAGCTCGCTCTGGGGGAAGTTTGACCTGTTCTCTCCCTGGAAGCAGAACAACAGGGCCATGAAAGATGCCACTTTCCGTGGGAGGAATGTGATGTCCAGATGTTTACAACCTTATAAAAATGCCCAAATAGGGCCCAGAGGGCCCAAGCGTGATAGCTGAGGAGAGATTTCGTTACCGGCTACAGGGTACAGAAGGCTGGACCCAGAGAGAATGCATTACTTTCTCAAGGTCACAGACAGGAGCCGGCTCTTACCCCAAGCAAACTGCATTAACGCAGACCTCTGAGCAATTCTGAGATGCCAGACTCACCTCCACCCCTCTCCAATTGAGATGGGAGGAGAGAGGGTGCTGTCTGAGCAGGCTTAGACTGGAGTCTGAAGGCTCCCCTGGCAGGACCTGGCTGCAGAGCAATCTGATTAGTGCACAACACGGGAGCTGTGATCCGATTAGGCCCTCAGCCCCATCCTGCTTTCCCTGGATGGAGGTGGCTGGAGACAGGCAGATGGCGGATGGAAGAGGGGTCTGGTTTGATGCTGGAGATTAAAATGCTTCCCTGGGGAGCTGCCAGCATTCTCCTGGCCTTGGCAGCAGAGTCAGCCTGGCAACTGGAGAGAGGTCCATTTGAAAAATTAAAGATGTGAGGGAGGTAGAAATATCTCTGGAAATTTCCATCAGTGTGCTGGTGGTGGGAGGGGCCCAGCCTGGTCACATACGCACACACCCCACCCACCCAGGTTTCGTTACAGGCTACCATCCTCCTGCCAAGCCATCTATTGGGTGCCTATCCTGGGTCTGCCAAGGGAATGAGCAACACGGAGTTTGTTTTCAAATCCAAGAAACATTCAGAGGCAGACATCGGCAGATGCACGCAACTTCCGGCCTCTTTCTCACTCTACCCTGTACACAGGGTAAGCAGAAAGGACAAACACTGGCCATTCCAGTGATGGAACGTCTGCTATGTGGACCAGGGTGGATTTCTGGGTTTATAGACTTGGGGAGCTGGAGCTAGTTAGCACTTTAAAAATCCAGAAAGAGGGGCTGGAGAAGTTAGCACAGCAATTAAGAGCATTATACTGGTTGCTCTTCCAGAAGATCTGATCCAATTCCGAGAACCCACATGCTGGCTCCCAACTGCTTACAGCTCCAGTTACAGAAACTCTAACCCCCAGGGACACCAAGAATACCCATAGTACACAGACATACATACATACACGATAAAATGATAAAAATAAATAAAATGCAAAAGCAAAGTGAACATATTGTTAGGTACCAAGAACAAGCAAGTACTGTAGCCCTCGTGAAGTCGCTATATTATGATCTGCCTCCAAACTCACATGTCCAATGTCTTTCATTCTCTTGGCTTCACCATGAACCCAAAATGGCACTTTAAAAAAAGAAATACAGTCTGGTATCAGGTAGTATCAGGTAATGATGGAGCACACCTTTAATCTCAGCACTTAGGAGGCAGAGGCAGGTGGATCTCTGAGTTCGAGGCCAGCCTGGTCTACTGAGTGAGTTCCAGGACAGCCAGGGCTACACAGAGAAACCCCGCCCCAAAAAAACAAACAAAAAGCCAGTCTGACATATCAGCACTTATAAACGTGTTATTAAACATCATGGCCCAGGAGGTGGCTCAGTGGCACATACTTACTATACTTACTGCATAAGCTTGAGGATTCGTGTGGAGGGGCGGGGAAAGGGGTGGCGTGGACTTGTAATCCCAGGGATGTAGAGGTGGAGACAGGCGGATTCCTGGGGCCTGCTGGCCAGCTGGGCTAGCCTAATTATCAAGTTGCAGGCCAGTGGAGACCCTGCCTCAGAAAAACAAGGCACTAGAGGGACACCGACCTCCAAACTGATCTGTGAACTCCACATGTATTTATGCCTTCCATACATGAATATGCTCATGTGTATACATGTCTCTTTCTCTCTGTGTGTCTGTCTGTCTGTCTGTCTGTCTCCCACACAGAAAGAGAGGGGGAGGGGAAGAGGAGGGGGAGGGAGAAAGAGAGGGAGATAGATAGAGAGATAGAGAGAGAGAGAGAGAGAAAGAGAGAGAGAGAGAGATAGAGAGAGAGAGAGAGAGAGAGAGAGAGAGAGAACCCAGAATTTCACTGTGGCTTGGGATCTTTTTTTCTGTTCCTTCCTGGCTGGAAGCTGTCACCCTGCTCTGGTCATTGTAGATGAAACTGTACTTCCCTTCAACTGTGGAGGTCAAAGGACAGTGGGACTGTTTGGCTCCTTTACTCTGTGATTACCCTAAACACTGCCCACATTGTGTGGGTCAGTAGTCATCCCTGTTCATAGTTGTATAGTGTTTCAGTGTCTGGGAGAGCCCAGCCTACATGCTTATTTACTTGGGGAGAGTTGGGGGTCTGGACTTTAACATCATAACGCTGATCAGAACTTAACTCTTGCTTCTGTCGAGAAAACAGGAAAGCAATGGCTGGCCCACAGAAGAGGTTCATCTGTATCTTATTTTCTGTGTGTGGGTGTTTTGTCTGCATGCATATCTGTGCACCACATGTGTGAAGAGCCCAAAGAGACCAGAGAGGAGCACCAGACCCCCTGGAATTGGAGTTATAGGTGGTTGTTCCCAGCCATGTGGACGCTGGGATTTGAACCCTGGTCATCTGCAGTAGCCAGTGCTCTTAACCGCTGAGCCATCTCTCTGGCTCCTTCCCTACCCCCATCTTTAACTTGTAAAGTAACTGAACCTGTTATTTTCCCACTCCAGGGCAAGTGGTCAGTTGCTCCTATTCCTTGCTCCAGACAGAATGTTCTGTTTGTTTGTTTTGTTTTTGTCCTTGACCACATATTTTTTTTATTTTTTAAGGTGGAGCTGGGCTTGAACCCAGGTTTTCTGCATGTTGGGCAGGCTGTACCAGCACGGTACATCCCCAGCCCTGTCAGAGTTTTTTTGTTTTTGTTTTTGTTTTTGTTTTGTTTTGTTGACCAGTGGTGCATCGGGCTACCTATCATTACATTTGAATTTTTTTTTTCCCTAATGAACGATGACAACTTTTCATAGGCTTCTTTGCCACTGGCAAAATCTTTTCTCATGTTTTCCTAATATGATTTTCTTCTTTGACAATAAACCTTATCTCCCTAACAACTTTAGATGCTGCAGGGAAATCATGAAGCTGTCTCAGCGTTCCCCCTGGTCCCACACCAGTGCCACCATAAGCACCGCCCACCATAAGCACCGCCCACCATAAGGCACACTTTGTCCTCTAGGACTCAGGAACTGCTTCCAAAGGCTGTTCTTCTGGTTTTCTTAGTTTCCCTCTACTACCTTTTTCTACCTGGAGGTAATGGCTTCTCATGGATGACCTTGACTGTACTGTTCTAGAATGTTCTGCACTGACACATGCTGGGGGGTCCACTGGTTCCTTCCGAGTCGTCTGGTGTCTTGGTTGTTGGGTAGAAAGGCCACACGTGAGCACAATCTCACTGCATGTAAGAAAGCACATAGCCCGGCTCAGCACTGGGCTGTAGACCTGGCCCTGCTGCTGAAGGTGTTTCTAGGTGCCTCGGCCTCCCTACTCACGCTTTTCTTAGCGTCTTCTTTAGAAGAAAATGTCTCAGCACGCGTACACTCTGAGTGGGGCTTGGCACTCACCCCTAGAGGACACAGGCTTGTGAACTCTGCCTGTTTTCTCTCTTACACTTTAACTCACTTATTACCTCGGTACGGACTCTGCTCTTGCATGGGTTATATAATCTGTACGGCTCATCATCACCCCAGTGTTGGCCTCTGGTGTCTCCTGAACGGTTTCCATGCCTCCGTATTACCCATTAGAGTGATGCTCACCGTCTGTTCCAGGACGCCATACTCCGCTCACACGAACACTCTGGGCTCATCATCTGCACTGTTTGCTCGGGTTTGAGGATCAGTCATTTCTGTGGAAGCCTGGCTCCTACCACAGAAAATGGTATTAGAAACCAAGATCTAGATTCTCCTGTTGCCTCTCCCGCAACCTTCATCAGACCTGAAGCTCCTGAACTAGATAGACAGCAGCATGTTGTCCTCTGGGAGGCTCCACCCAGTGGCTGGCTTGGACGGATGCAGACACCCACAGCCAAACAGTGGATGGAGCTTGGGCACTCTTATAGAAGAAGGAGAAGGGATTGGGACCCGAAGGGGATGGGAAGACCATCAGAGTCAGCTAGCCTGGACCCTTGATGTTCTTGGAGTCTGAACCATCAACCAGGGCAGCTGGAGCAGGGGCTGTCCCAAGAGCTGTTGTCTGGGGGGGGGGTCTTCTAGCTGGGCTGCTTTGTCTGGCCTCAGTGGGAGGAGGGCACCTGACCTCACAAAGACTTGAAGTACGGGGTGGGGGGGGAGGGAGAGGGGAGGGACTGTGGGAGGGGGTGTCTGGGAGAGTAAACAGGTAAAATAAAATTTAAAAAATAAAAAGAGAAAACACAGAGAAAGAGAGAGAGAGAAACCAAGATCTGCAGGGGCTAAAGATGTAGCTCATTTGATAGAGTCCATCCCCAGCACCTTGTAAACTTGGAATTTCTGGGGTACACACATAATTCCAGCACCAAGAGGTAAAGGCGGGGGGGGGGTGGCAAAGGCAAGAGAGGGAGAAGAAGCTGTGAAGAAGACACCAGAGGCCAACACCAGGGTAATATGAGCAACACAAACGTTGCCAGACTACGGGACCCGTGTAAAAATTCAAGGCCATCCCTGTATGCATAGGGATTTTATTGACAGTATGGGCTACAGGAGACTCTGTCTTAAATAAAAAACAACAACAACAACAACAACACAAAAGATTAGCCACATCTAAGCTCTGAATAGCTCACTACACTAATGCTCTTGAACCCCTCGGTGGACTAAAGGGACATATGCACAAATGCGTCCGTGTGTACGTACATGCGCGTGTGAATACTTCAGCACGTACCTGGAGCGGATTAATGAAGCACCACTCCATTCTAATGTCCCCAGCTTCAACCTGCAGAAAGGACTACAGGGACCCCTCTGGCTTCTTTTTGCCCATGTGGTCTTTCAGGACCCCTGTGAGACACCACCAGCTGCTTACCCAGTTGTTCAAACTTTGCACTGCATCGTGGGGATTGCTGGACACACCCCTGGGGATGACTTTACCATCAAGAACCCAGGACCCTTCTTCTCCTCACCCTGCCCAAGTTAGACATCTCTTTGAGGTTGACCCCTCGTCCCTCCCACCTCAGCACATTCCATGAAAGGGAAACACAGGCGAAGGAGACAACGAGACAGCTGTCTTGCCCTGGGTTCCTCCTTTCTGCGGATGCTGATTGATGCTGACGATGGGCCAGGACTTCGTGGATCCATGCAAGGATTTTTTTTTTTTTCAAGGTCATAGCAACATTGAGCCAAGAGCAAGTTTTTCTCCTAACTGGGGAAACCCCAGTGAGTACTCAGCTCTGTAAATGACTTACTTCACCAGGGCTTGGAGGACTGTCCTCTATAACTTTAAGTTTTTTCAAATCCTACTTTTAATGACGGATTTTAAATGCTTTAAACCTTCCTTATAACCCACCACCCATCAGAGGTGGTGGGAAAGGAAGGATATAGGGGAGGGGAGGAAGTAGACCTGTTTAGAAAGGTTCTTTGGAGCAGCTCCTTTCTGTGTTGTCTGGAAATCGGCAGTTCAGTTCACAGGTCAGGAGCAGCAGTTCATTCCACACACAAACACCTCACAGATACACCCGCAGTCCAGTTCGGTAGAGTCAGGATAGCAGCAGTGGTGACCCGACCTAGCAGAGACAGCCAGGCCTCAGCTTCAGTGTGAGTCAGCAGGAGGGACCAACGGGAACACCAGAAGTTCTAGGCTGTGCCTCTCTCAGGGAAACAAAGATCAGTGAAAACGTGAGACCCACAAGCATTGCATAGCTAGCTGTACCAGCAAGCCAAGCTCTGTCTGTGTCATTCCGGGGAGACCTATTTACACCTTCCAAACATCACCTGTCCTCCAGGTGCCTTACCTCAGCACAGATCTTGTCTCAGCACGTGCATCCAATCAGCCTGAGTCCTTGGAAGCAGCAAGAAACTGCAGCACACCCCGAGAAGTTTTGGGGGTGTGTTTCTTTCTAGGGAGTCCCGACAAATGCAGCTCAACTACGCAGTGTAAGGCAGACCAATACATGCGTGTCCTTAGCAAAGAATCCTTCATCACGTCTCCTTTCATGTGCTTGCTTTAGCAGAACATCCTCTTTCCTGTGTCTGCTTCAGTGAAACGTTCCTTCACGAGGCCACCTGAGCCTTTCACCTGTGTCCACTTTAATGAAACATTTCTTCCTGTGTTCACCCCGACAAAAAAAAACCATCCAATTGGCTTTAAGTTTCCACTCCAGTCCTCTCTTCCTCTCTGTGGTTTCTTTGGCCTTGGGTCTTCTCTAGAACACACCCACCTAGATTCTAGGGTGTGGAACAGTGTCCAGAGCTTGGCAGGCCTGTGTTTAACGCTGACATCTAACCGATGACCTCAGCCATCTTTACCTCTCAGGCTTCCGGCTCTATGTCCCCAGCTACATCTTGTCCTGGTTTGTTCTGGTCTATTTCTATTTCCCACTAGCACTACCAGAAAGGCCAATCCCACATCCCTGATATCCAGGTTCCCGGCACCACGGGTCCAAGGGTCCCACCAGACTTCAGTTATTGAGGCTGAATTCCGGTTCAGGTTCCATAGCTAATCTTCAGCTGGGATGGAGAATCTTCTAAAACCCTCCCAAAGGTCAGCCCCTAGTAGTTTCAAGGGTTTCCCTTGGAGGCATGTATGATCTGTGTAGTGAGTGTTGTGTGTGATCTGGGTACAGGCTTGCTTCATGTTCTCAACTTTCCTTGTAGAACTGAGGAAGTCTTGCTGGATTCAGGATATGTGTTTGGGGGTACATCTTCCGCTGTCAGGCCTCAGCTCTGATGTTGTGACCCAGTTCTTCTGAAGATGCAAGCCCGAGAAAGGGTACTGACTGTGATGTCATTTTCACACACACGAACAGACCCACAGGCCTGCTGTAGCTGGAGTCTTGTGTCTTCATGCATAATGCCACGGTAAAAGGGCTAAGGACAGGATCTGCTCCTTGTTATTTTAGTCTTAGCTGTCAGAGGCCACTTGCCCATAGCTGTGAGTCATCCAGACCTTGAGCTTACATCATTGCACGAGACGGGAGAGTGTCCTCTTCTATCATGGCCACCAAGGGGCAAGCATGGCAAAAGCGAGGTCGGGAGGGGATTGCGGCTCAACCATTTCCTCTCTTGTCTTCTTCCTTCTCTTGATTCCAAGGTGACTGAGCATCAGAGACACCCCAGAGCAGAGGAGATCTCAGAATGGGAAAAAGAGCAGGGATCTCTCTCCATGCCGCCACCATCTAGCAGGGCTGTGGTCACTCTGCAGTCTGAGAAGCCGGGCCTCAGAGCAGTTGACCCAATGCCTTTGTGACCCCATGTACATCTGAGCGCGCCTGAATCCTTGACTCCCCCCTTGTTTTTGTCATCCCAGCACCTTGCTCCTTCCCGTGTTGGTGAGCTATGGCTGTGGACCACTGTGTGGGTGCCTCCCCCGAGGCTGAAAAGCATGGGCTGTGGAATAATGGGGTTAAGTGTATTTCTGCCTCACCCTGGGCCGTGGTGGCAGCGAACTCTGCGTCTAGCGATTTACCTTATAAATATCCTGGTGTGTGAGTGAAGCCATGAATATTCAGGTGACTCGTTCCTCGCTGCTGCTAAACAAGGGTGTGGAAGTGCTTTGTGTGCTAGCGTGTAAAACAATCTCTAAGACACTGTTAAGCGGAAATGCACAGCAACACTGGCTGGCTGGCTGGCTGGCTGGCATGATGTATGGGGAGGAGAGTATTTACTGGCCAGACTCTGCCTGGTAGCCTGTACTTGGGCTCCTCTAGCTGGGGGCTCTGCCTAGAAGCTCTGCCTGGGAACACGCCCCCCCCCACACACACACACACAGACCTCGTGCTCCTTTGAATGGGAGCTACAGATGGGAAAATGGCTCCAGACTAGATACAGTGTATAAGCAGAAGACTTCTCACTGTGAATGGGGTTTGAGTTATGCAAACCAACTATCCATTTAATAGAACAAAGACTTTAGAACTGACCTGGAAAAAAAAAATCTAAGCCAGGCAGTGGTGGCGCACGCCTTTAATCCCAGCACTTGGGAGGCAGAGGCAGGCAGATTTCTGAGTTCGAGGCCAGCCTGGTCTACAGAGGGAG
>NC_034598.1:41698169-41765911 GCF_900095145.1 Mus pahari
GTGTGTGTGTGTGTGTGTGTGTGTATGCACGTGCATATATGTATGCATGCATGTATGTGCATACATATGTTTATGTGTGCATGTGTGTATGTGTGTGTGCATGTGTGTGTATCTGTGTGCACACGCATGTGTGTGTATGTTTGTGTGCACATGTATATGTGTTTGTGTGTCCCCTCTTGTTATTCACCGACCTGTGGACACACGGATTCACACAGCATACTCCCATTGCTATTCACCTACTCCTACTATTCACCTACTTCTAGAGGTGCCCTGGAGGGTCATTCTCCACCCTGACCAATCCAAAGCCTGCTCACTGCCGTCTGCAGCAGCCCTGTGGGCTGTCTCCACCCACCCGTGGGACATAAATATTGATTGCAGGGGGCACCGCCCAAGCCGGCATGTATCCTCTGTTTATTTTAGCAGCTTCCTTGTACCTGATCTGTATGTTTCTATGTTTCATCTCTCAGTACTTTTGCCTTTCTACATGCGTGTTCTGGGCCTCTGCCAGCTGATGCATTTACATGTGCTGTTCTGTTCCATTAGTTCCCTCTCTCATCCAGCAATGCTCTGCTTCACTCTGTGGGAACCACAATCTACAGCCCTGTAGCCATCCGGGTTAAGAAACCGGTCTCCACCCTCACTTCAAGCCCAGTGTACCCCACCCCCAACCCAGCATGACACTCACCAGAACATGGCTCCTCCACCTGCCAGCCTTTGCTGAATGAACTCTAGTGGGCTTGCCTACCCATCTCCTCTGGAGATCCTCTCGACTCCCCAGGGATCTCAGGAGTCCCCAACACTGTGACAATGGAAGTAAGTATTTCCTTCTCTCCTGGGGAAAAATCAGAAGAACTCAGCAACTGGAGGTGGCGAGTCACGATTCCGAACCCAGTCACAAGGCAAGTTCTAGGCTTGTATTCCCACCTGGGTGTACTCACGTGATAGCAGGACTGGCAGATAACCCAGCAAGGACCACCCCCTCCATAGCCACCCTCACCCAGGTCATCACCACTGTCCCTGAGGTCCCTACTGCTACATCTCCCAAACTCCTGTACTTCCAACAGCAGGAGGCTGGGCACTGCTTGGTTTAGTCTTAGTGCAGCATTTCGAGAAGAATTCAATTAGTTTTAATTAGTACAAATTTAATCCATTTTAATTAGTTTTAACTAATTGTAAACTCTTAATTAGTAAAAACTCGGGCTTTACACCCAAGAATTTCAGACGGAAGACTCCCCTTTGCCAGTTGGAAATTACATGGACATGGCAGATTGGGGGGTGGCCGACAGGGCCTGATTCCTTCCTAGGCCTATGCCCCTTGCTGGCTGCCTGCAATATGCCTGTCAGCTTCCATTCCCACCTGAGGATGCCTGTGCGATGCTTAGATCTTGAGGACTGGGTCCTAAAGCCTTCTGCCTATATGACATGATGTGTCTCCCTATCACTCCCTACTCTTTCCACAGGATCCTTGGAGTCTGAAGGGTGCTTCTCCTGGCTCCCCAAGTCCCTGGTCCTTCTTCCCAGCTCTGTAAAATCCTGCCACCTTTATGCTTTGGGGCTTTTACCATGACCTATGACCTTTGAAAGGTTGATGCCTGCTCACCAAAGAGATGAAATTCAGAGAGATACCCAATACCTCTGACACTCTCTCATCTCCTCTATTCCCCCCTCAAAAATATTGGGGATTCAGGATGCTGAGGCAAAGTGCAAGGACCGGCCCTGCCCAGCCTCCTCATTGCCACCTCCCATTCCCTGCCCTTCCCCAGATGTCTTGGTCCTGGAGGCTCAGAGGACAAAGAATGGTGAGAAAAACTTGTAGGTCTGGAGTCAGTGCCCTGGACTGATGTCACCTCACTTCTGTGACAATGGATTTCCAGCTCTGTCAACTAGAGATGTGACCCTGCCAGCTGGGGTGTGCCTCAAGCTGGCATTGGGGGACCACCAATAGAAGGGACACCTAGAGACACTTAGCATACATGGGCAAAGCAGAAAGGACAGCCTACCTCATCCACCAGGAGTGGGTATTCTTGGTCACACATCCTCCACCTCAGATCACAGCTCAACCAAAACAGGAAACAGGGGACTGGGTATCTCAGGGATCTTAGGAAGTGTGATTTCTGCAGCTGTTCTGCCTTTTGTAGCCCTGGAGCCCGCGTCTAACCTCATCTCCTCTGCCCCATAGAGAGAGGCTGAGCCCAGGACACATAGCACCAGACGTCGACAAGGCTCTATATCGACCTTGAATTTCAGGAAAACCAACTAGAGAAAAATCAAGTTCCCGAGGTGCGGCGTGAGGAAGCCTTGCTGAGAAATACTAGCAGAATATAAGGAGACAGTATTTTAGAAATAGGAAACTGGATCTGTAAACATTGTCAGCTAACAGGTAACCCCCAGGGAGAGGAGGAGGCAGAGGAATTATTGCCGATTCTCAGTTTTCAGTAAAGAAAAGAATAGGATCAACATACAGCATTAGAGTTGGCTAAATCATGACAGAACTCAGAAAGCAAATACACGCTAGGGCAATTCTTATCAATTCATCAAAGGCAATAGGAGAAAAATAATACTTAGTGCTGTTAGCAATAGCCAGAGGCAGGTGCCACCCAAGCATCCATTGTGGGTGACAGGCAAAGGGAAAGAGGCCCATGCACACAGTGGAGGCTTACTCATCCTTTCAAAGGAAAAGCATCCTGGTGTATGCTATACAGCGTGCAAGGACCTTGAAGACATTGTGCTAAGTGAAACAAGCCAGTTGCAGGAAAGGCGCAGTCGATTTAGTTCACCAGGTTCCTGCTGTCATCAAACCACTGACACAGAAAGCAGAGAGGTGGCTGTAGGGGCTGGAAAGTGGAGAGATGTCAGTGTTTAATAGGGGCAGAGCTTCAGTGTGGGGTGATGGGGCAGTCTAGAAATGGTGGTTATGACTGTATAGCCATATAAAGGATTCTGCTGTTTGTCCGGTTACCTGAAAGTGATTCAAATGGTAAATTTCATGTTATATATGTTTTACCATTCATTAAGAATAAACATAACAGGGCTGGAGAGATGGCTCAGGGGTTAAGAGCACTGAATGCTCTTCCGAGGGTCCTGAGTTCAAATCCCAGCAACCACATGGTAGCTCACAACCATCTGTAATGAGATCGGACTCCCTCTTCTGGTGTGTCTGAAGACAGCTACAGTGTACTTATATATAATAAATAAATAAATTTTTTAAAAGAATAAACATAACAACAGACTGGCCTCGGTTAGGGTGGGATGGGGGCCAGCTGTGAGGCTAAGGACCACCCTGCTCTTAATCCACTGAGACTTGACACCTGAGAATTCTCTCGGATTGGCAGGGGATGCAGCCTTAGATGCATTCACCGTACACTCTTTTTTTTTTTTTTTTTTTTTTTTTTTTTTAAAGATTTATTTATTTATTCTATGTAAGTACACTGTAACTCACTTGGTAGACCAGGCTGGCCTCAAACTCAGAAATCCGCCTGCCTCTGCCTCCTGAGTGCTGGGATTAAAGGCATGCGCCACCATGCCCGGCTTCTCCGTACACTCTTGAAGCCTGGAGATGTGTGACAACTGGTCTCCTTGTGACAACATGGTTCTCAACCTTCTTAATGCTACAAGCCTTCAATACAGCTCCTTACATTGTGAAGACACCCCCCTCCCACAACCATAAAATTACTTTTGTTACTGTAATTTTGCTACTGTTATGAATCGTAACATAAATATTTTTGGAGATAGAGGGTGGCCAGAGGGGTCGTGACCCACAGGTTGAGAACCACTGTCTTAGAACTCACCCCTGGGCAGCCACACCAGGAAGAACCTGACAGAGCTCCTAGTGTAGGACACACTAGCTTCCCAGGCCCTCCTGGGGAAGAAGCACCCCCTAGAGAAGGTCTCCATGGCCTGCTAGCCACCAGATCCAGCAGGGCCATGTCAAAGGACAGAAGCTACACTGATCTCAAGCTAAGGGCCAACCGAGGCTTCCTCTCACCCTCAGATCCGTCTTTGGATAGAGCAAGGCCGGTTTAGGGGGCTGGGTAGGGAGGAGGCTATGTTAGAGTGTTCTGCACACACACATTTTGAACCTGAGGAATCTATACCCTTGGGTTTGCTGGGAGGTAAGGAGCTGTGTCCCAGGCCAATGTAAAAGAGACTCAATGCCCTTTGTCCCTTGAAATGTCTTCCTGCTAGCAACAACAAGGATGAACCGCTGGTTCCTTCTGTCTAAGGGCCCCATGGACCATTCCGAATCAAGGACAGTCTCAGGCCATGACTTTGGTTTTACCTCCCAGTTCTGAGCCAAGTACCTTCTGTATGCCACCGTGGATGGTAGTGATGATGGCCTTCCTCCCAGGAGTCTCAGGACAGTGGCATCCTGGGATTGGAAGCCAGAGGGAGGTCTCTTGGAACTATCCTGACCTGAACTGGGGGAGGTATTATCCCTCTGCTCCATTGTGCCTAATCTGACCCAATAAGACCTACCCCTCATGTGCCCTAAAGTCACTGTGTGACCACACTGCCCCCTAGTGGCAGAATGGTACATCTCCCTGCACCGGCAGCCATCCAGTTCCCTTGGGTTTTATTATCTCAACAATACATGCAGCCTATCAGTGAACGGTCCTGCCACCCTGGAGAGTCATAAAAACTGAAATCAGAGAGTTCTTTGTAGGACAGGTCCCGTTCAGAGATGCCCAGTACGCGATCCCTGTCTGCCTTCCAAAGACTGCATGTATCCTGGGAATCCAGAGAGCAGTGAAACATACCCTCGGATTCCAGGAACGAAACACACACGGAACTGTAACTCAGTGGGAGGGAAAGGAAGAGTGTGCAGGACCCAGGACAGCCCAGAGCAGCAGACAAGCTCTGTCATCCCATCCTCGGCTCCGTGGGGGCTCAGGAAGAGCTCACTTGGTCGGTTGTCAGCCGCTGAGCTGGGCCATGCATAGCAGCAACGATGGCTGCTGTGAAGTGGGTCAAAATGTCTGGCACTCAACTGGACACCAGTGGCATGAGAGACTAAAGGATGTCACCAACCCCTGCCTGATCTTAACATTCCCCCAACCATAGCCATATGTAACAGGTTTGGGACATTGTAGACTTCTACTTTTCTCTTTGAGTATCTGGTTCTTTCCAGGTTAACTGGCCCACACTCTGACTTTTTTAACTCATTTCTTTCTTTCTTTTTTAAATATACATGAGCACACTGTCACTGTCTTCAGACACACCAGAAGAGGGCATCGATGGCTGTGAGTCTCAATGTGGTTGCTGGGAATTGAACTCAGGACCTCTGGAAGAGCAGCCAGTGCTCTTAACCACTGAGCCATCTCTCCAGCCCCTTAACTGATTTCTTTTTTATATATAATATTTTTTTTAACATTTATTTATTTATTTTATGTAAATACACTGTAGCTGTCTTCAGATGTGCCAGAAGAGGGCATCAGATCTCATTACGGATAGTTGTGAGCCACCATGTGGGATTTGAACTCAGGACCTCTGGAAGAACAGCCAGTGCTCTGAGCCACCTCTCCAGCCCCTTAACTGATTTCTTAAGATCATTACAGATTCACAGGCAGTTGTGCAAGATGATGCAGAAAAACTCCCACCATCCAGGTGAAGTGCACCCTGCTTCCCCCACACGGAATGCTACTGAGTTTTATGGCGAGATCACATGCCTGGACTCCAGACGCTGAAGGGTTTCATCACATCAGGACTAACTACTTACGGAGTAAACCAGAGGAAAAGAGGGAAGGCAGGGGAAGATTTCACCCACGTTGGGAAGGTGGCGATCACCCATCTCAGCCAACCTCCAGCCTGTGTGGTTAGGGAAGGGACCAGAGGTGCTTGTGACCCCAGCAGCCTTGATCACTGGTTCAGTCCTGGTTCAGCAAGGAGGCTTTGAGAACTCTTCCAGACTGAGGCTTCAGCAGTTGCCTGAGGTGAGTGTTCAGCTTGAGGGTGATGTAACTGTGGCTCTGATGTTCCTGGAGGTGGCTGAAGGGCTGGAACCATGTCTGGAGACCATAGCCTGGTGTGTTCCGAGGCTCTGGAATGGTTCTGAGAACTGTGGGAACGCTGGCTGTTGCTGATTCCTGTGATCTCACCGGTGTTGGGCTGAACACTTTCCTCGGGTGATTAGCATGTCTGTGTGTGGGGGCCGGAGTCCGATCCAAAGCAACGTAGACAGACACAAAACAAAGAGCTGCCAGGCCTCTTCCTGATGTTAGTTCTCTTGCGGCTGAGGCAAGGGTCAGTGCTTTCAGCAAAGGTTCCTCTTGGGATCTGTCCGTCATAGTTAGAAGCAGCCAGCATTGAGATTTACAGAACTTAAGGCAAAGGTCTGATTTGACCTACCAGGCTGTCTTCTGTCCCCAGTCCCAGCTGGTTATAGAAAGTGTGGATACAGCTGAGACACCACCCAGGCCAGCTAATTTGGAATCTTCAAAGCCCAGAAGTGACCTTGCCCCGAGGTGGGTATTGGGTCTTGCCATCACCGAGGACCCAAACTACCCTGTTCAACCTCCTTTATCTGCAGTGTTCCCAAGCCATGGGACAGTAGTCAGAGGTGGCTGTGAGTAGGCACAGTCCCTTGTCGACCTGAGTCCCCTCTCTGACGTCACACCGGCATTCCAACAGAGGCAGCTCTATAGAGGAACTTGGCAGGTGCTGGCCAGGATGGTGAGCCAAGGGCAGGACAGTCCTGTGCAGGAAGGTAGTCTACCCTTGCAGAGAGGAACTCAAGCAAAGAGTCCAGGAGGCTCTTGCAGAGGGCAAGGACATCTGCATCAAAGCAGGTGCCGGTAAAGGCGGACATAGGAGACACGGGTGCCAGAAAATGAAACTGAGCGTGTCCCAGGGAACAGCTTGTGGAAATCCCACAATTGTGCTAAAGTATGGGAACACGTGGGTGAGGGAGAAGGATGTGGATGTGCTCTGCCTCAGGGTAGTCCTTACCAGAGACATTCTAGAAAATGCACAAAGGCCAGGCGGTGGTGGCGCACGCCTTTAATCCCAGCACTTGGGAGGCAGAGGCAGGCGGATTTCTGAGTTCAAGGCCCCCCTGGTCTACAAAGTGAGTTCCAGGACAGCCAGGGCTATACAGAGGAATCCTGTCTCAAAAAAAACAAGACAAAAAAAGGCACGAAGTCTTAAGCCATATTGCCAGATATTTTTATTGTTCTTGCTAACATAAAACACACTGCAGCATAGCAAAGAGCCTTTGAGAGTCCGTGGAAAAATTTAAAGACAGCTCCAAACCCAGCCACAAGTCAAACTTAAAACAGTTTCTAAAAAATGTTTTAAAGCAAACTTTAAAAATGAAGGTTTATTTTTAAACTTCTATGAGTATGAGTGTTTGCGTATGTACATGTATGTGTGTGTTTGTGTGTGTGTGTGTGTGTGTGTCTGTCTGTGTGTGTGTGTGCGTGTGCGTGTGCGTGTGTGTGTGTGTGTGTGTGTGCAGTGTCTGCAGAGGCCAGAAGAGGGCATCAAGTCTGGAATTACAGACTTGTGAGCCACCATGTAGGTACTGGGAACAGAATCCAGATTTTACAAGAGCAGCGAGGTTTCTTAACCTCTCCATCTTGAATAATAATAATAATAATATTAATAATAATAGTAATTTTAGGCCACATATCTTAACTCTGTAAAACTGAATGTTAACTAAACAACAATAACAACAACAACAACAAAAGTACAATATTATCTCCTGCCAGGGGGGCTGGGAAGATAAGCTTAGCAGGTTCAGTGCTTGCCGTACAAGCATGGGGACCTAAGTGTGACCTCCCGCACCCATGGAAAAGCCTGATATGGCAGTATGTGAATGAGAGCCCAATACTGGCAGAACAGAGGCAGGTAGATTCCAGGCTGCACAGTGTTTTCTAAAAAAGCATGTTCCAGGTTCAGGGAGAGACCCTGTCTCAACAAAACAAAACAAAACAAAACCAGACAGGCAAGCAAACCGGCTCAGGAGAATAAAGGCAACTGCTGCTCAGGGCTGAAGACTTTAAGTTCAATTCCTGGGATCCGTGTGGTAAAAGAAAAGCACCTACTCTGTGGTAGAAGAAAAGTGGTTCTCTGACCACTATGTGTGCTCCGTGACATTGTGCACACATCCACACGCAAAATTAATTAATTAATTTTAAAAATGTGATTTTTTAAATTTTAAAATTAAAATTAATTTAATTAATTAATTAATTTTAAAAATGTGATTTTTTTCCTACATATGAAGAACACAAATATTTTTATTTCTTTAATTTAACAATGCAATATGTGTTGAGTTGGCTGATTTATACTCGCACGTAACTTTTTTCTCATATCCGTAACTGTGGGTGAGTGCAGAAGAAGGACTGTGATCATCACAGGAAGCCGACTGTATCATTTCCAAAGTTTATTCCAATCCATTTCTTCCTTTATACTCCAAAATGTTCATTGTGTAGTTGGATGAGATAAACCCACATGAAAACCGAGGTCCCCACGGACAGCCCAACTGTCACCCAGTTAGGTTTGGCATTGGCTGACTCCCAGACATAGAACTTTGACCATGTTGAAGAGCAGCCGGGCGGAGGGGGGAGGCAGGCTCCACAAAAATGAGCCCAGTACTATGGACGGCGCCATCTTGTCCTGCAAACTCTGCCTCTGTGACTTAAAAAAAAAAAAGTGGAGATATAGAAAGATAACCAGTGTCGACATCTGGAACACCTGCACATACGTTTGTCCAGGCATGTGCACTCAGAGAGAAAGAGAGAAAAAAATCACAGTCCAGAAAATATTCTAATCTGTCTTCTGATTGAGTCATGGAAATGAACCAAAGACAGCAACATATCCAAGGACCAATGAATGGGTGTGAGTTCGTAACACACGCACCAACGCATCTCACCCACGAGCACGCAGAGGAAAGTTAATCATTAATCATTCTTGAGCTGTATTATTCATAGAGGAATATGTGTGATTGAAACATGCTAGACGTGAACACTACCTCTTGGCTCTAGGACATTGCGTACCGCCTGTATCCACAGGCCAATGTCCTACTACCCAGCTGGCCATGTTCCCTCCCACCCGAGGCCTCCCTCTGCTGTCTCCCTCCTGGTTGCATTGGCCTGACTCCCAGTAGGGCAGTTAGGAGCTTGCAATTTGTCCCCCCCCCCAGGCCTTTCACCCATGCATGGCAGAACAGAAAAACCATCTTTATTGAGGTGCAATTCACAGGTAAGAAACAAGTCAGTCATGTGATTAAGGTTGCTGTACCTGATGACCACATTCTGCCTGTCAAGAGAGTTCCCACTTAACCCAAGAGCCCAGCCCTCCCCAGTATCCTCTGCTAGTCACAGACTTCCTGCCAGAACAGAGCCTTGCCACTGGACAGGGCACACAGGAGGGATTCTTGCCCTGGGCAACACTATATCAACAACACTATAATTCTGAAAAGTCACCCAGAGCTCCAGTCACCACAGAGGTCATGGGATTGTCCCTTAGGTCCTGCCGCATGTCTGGGTTGCTGTTACTTGTGAGCAGTTTTGGGTAAAAGTTCATGAGCCTTGTAGGAATATGTTTGCTCCTCCCGAGAAGGGGGACAGAATAGGAATATGTTTGCTCCTCCCGAGAAGGGGGACAGAGCATTGGACACACTTGACTTTTCCAGAACAGGCATGCCCCTTGCCACCCAAGATTGCTGGGCATTGTCGCCAGCACTTAGCACTGTCTGGTTTTAAGTATTCTTGAGGGCACGCCTTGGTCCCCCACTGATTGGTGAGGAACGATAGTGATATTAGACACACTTTCAAACGCTCAGGACTCAACTGTTCAGACCTTGCATATTTTACTTTTATTACATTTGTCTAATGCACACACACACATACACACACACACACACACACACACACACACACACACACACACACACACACACACATGAGTCAGCAGACAATTTGCAGGAGTCAGGACCTCTATGTGGGTCCCAGGAATCCGGCTCAATTTGTCAAGCAAGGTAACAAGTGTCTTTAACCCCTTTGATGGCCCAGATCTTTCATCTTTTAAAAATTGGGCATCCCATTTTCTTAGTCTTAAGCTATGACGGTTGTTCAGGTATCCTGAATACATGCCCTGGGTGGATATTTTCTCCCAGGCGTGGCTTGCTTTGTGGTTCATTTAATTGTACATTTTGGTACCCAGACTGATAATTCTCTCTTTCGGAGACTTTGCTTCCTGGATCCTTAATGCCTGCCTAAAGGAAATCCTATTCGGGACGATGAGGACTCCTTTTAAAATCCCAGAACTTAGTACAATAGTTTGGATGCTGAATGTCCCCTGAAGGCCCATGTGTTGAAGGCTTTGTTCCCAGTGTGGTATTACAGAAAGGTGATGGTACTTTTTTTTTTCTTGAGACAGTTTCTCTGTGTAGCCCTGACTGTCCTGTAACTCACCTGCCTTTGCCTCCCAAGTGCTGGTGTGTACCACTATTCATAACTGTTGATGGTATTTATAAAGGGTGAGACCTAGTGGGAAATCTTTAGGTTACCAAGTGCACACCTTGACCTTGAAGGGGACTGTTCGATCCAGCATTTTTCTGGTTCCTTTTGCTTCCTGGCTGTAGCCTGAGCAGCTGTGTGGTTCTACCAGCTCCTGCTGTGGCCCTCTGCCTCACTATAGACCCAAAGCAATGAGGCCAAGTCACTATCGCCCAAGATAAACCTCTCCTTTTGATCAGCTAATTGTCGAAGGACTTCTGTTCAGCGATAAGGAGGCATGTGGACTGCCATAGGACTCCTTAGGATGATGGAAATGGGCCACACCCAAGTTTTCCAGTCCACAGCCAAGAGCTTTGGGCCACAGGCAAGCACGAGATGTTCACTAGGCAACTAGAGTTTAGCGAAGCAAATGTAAATGGTGTTATCTTCTAATTTAGGTACGTGACCCATTTGAAGTTGTATTCATGAGTACAGATAGATCGGTTTTGCCCCCACTGCCCTCCAACACACACACACACAGAGCTGGGAATGGCATCCAGGGTCTCATGCAAGATCAGCAAGCTCCTGTCTCAGAGCTCCCTCATTCCTGGTGTCTGCTCCAGTCCCATGGGGACCTCAGTCATTCTTTAACTCCTTAAGTTCTCAAGACTGTCTTTCCTCAGTGAGACACTTTTTCAGAGAACTTTTTTGTTTGAGACGGGGTCTCTTTACACATTCCTGACTGTCCTGGAACTCATTACATAGACCAGAGTGGTCTCTGATTCACAGAAAGCTGCCTGCCTCGACATGCACAGCATTTAGCCTCTTTTGTTTGTTTGTTTGTTTGTTTGTTTGTTTGAGACAGGGTTTCTCTGTATAGTCCTGGCTGTCCTGGAACCCACTTTGTAGACCAGGCTGGCCTCGAACTCAGAAATCCACCTGCCTCTGCCTCCCGGGTGCTGGGATTAAAGCCGTGAGCCACAACGCCCAGCCCTTGCCTCTACTTCTTGAGTAGAGTCCTGGGATTGCCAACAGATTTATTAGGATTTTTTTTTCAGCAAAGCAAAAAAACCACACATGCTGGTGTCGAAGATTTCACAAGAGCAACCCACTGGTTATAACCTTAACGTTGTGACATGCTGGAATGTTGCAGATCTAAAGCTGATTTCTCTTGGGCTATGTTTAGTTCCCTGAATAGCAGTCATTGCCCACTGCTGTGTCTGACCCAACACCCTTTGGATTAAATAAAACCTTTAGAATGTATTAACGGCTTCTGCCAACCCCGAAGCTAAGAATATCCTCAAATAGCATCCAAAGCCCAGAGCAGAGACTCCCTTGCTCTGTAGCCTGCCTACCTAGGGTTTCCACCAATGGACTTGAGAAATGACTTGGCATTCTTTTGTTCTGTGGGCATAAAAGTTTGTGCAACTGCTTCTATGTTGGAACATGTTATTCTGAGCAACCAGAATCTGCATTCCTGAGCTGTGACCCTTCGCATTGGCTTGGAATAAACCATTCCATTCTCAAAGGGGATGATGGGAGGGATTGGGGGCTCCTTCATATTCTGTATTATGAAGACATGCTTGAACTCCACATGGTAAAAAGGAGTTGGGGATCCATGTTATGAACAGTCCAGCATAGACACGCTGCTAATGGCTTGTTTGTTCTGAATTAACCCTTCCTGGCCCAGGTGGCTCTGAGGTGTACAGGAGCTGGCACCAGGAGAAACCAACTTGACTCAGCATTTTAAGAAGTGCCTGAGCCCAGTCATCCACAGAAGGAGGGAAGAGAGAGAGCAAGAGGTGGTTAACAGGAGAAACACAAACATCACAAGTTCAAGTATGTGACTGACCACCAGACCAGAGGGACAGGACCGAGCTCTGGAAAGACCAGAATCTCTAGTTCCCTCTCACATTCTCCTTGTGTAGCTGCAGGCCAGAAATGAGATGCAAGATTGATGTCTAGGAAAAGAATGGAGGAAGAAGAAAGTAATGTCTAGGCCAGCCAGGCTGCTGAAATCTGAAGGGGCACCAAGGACTCTGAAGGCCAGGGGCAAGAAAGGCCCCACTCATCACCTTTTAGAACCTCAGAGGTGTGTGTGTGTGTGTGTGTGTGTGTCTGTGTGTGTGTCTGTGTGTCTGTGTCAGTGCATGTCTATCTCTATATGTGTCTGTATCTGTATGTGTGTCTGTGTGTGTCTGAGTGCGTCAGTGTGTGTGTCTGGATATGCATGTGTGTATCTGTGTGTGTGTGTGTGTGTGTGTGTGTGTGTGTGTGACAGCAGGCCCCTCACCAGGTTGCCTGCTATGCCTTATTTCCTTGCTGACAGGGTGTAGCAGACATTTTTCCCTCTCACTGACAGCATGCAGACCTGTGCTAGAGCAGAGGTACCTAAGGGGACCTGTGGATTGGGAGGGGGCAGCAGGTCTCCTGAGGTGCCCACTCAGAACCATCCAGAATCCTGGGCAGAAGAGACACCATCTACAGTGACAGATTTGAGGCACCCTGCCCAAGATAAGGCACCCTCCTAAGTTGAGCTTGAGAGCCTCTGTTCCACCATGGCCTCCCAAACGCTGGTCCTGAGGTTCTCAAGACCCAGAAGTGACAGTAGGGCTCCCGGGCAGAGGAAACCAGCTGCCTAATCTCCTGTCCCCACCCATGCCGATGTCAGAGCTGATAAAAGGACCACATTAGGCCTACGGATTTGTGTGTCCATGTCCAAGTAGTTGTCCCAGTCTTGCTTCAGTAGCCTCATGTCACTGATGCAGGGGCTATAGAAAAGGGGTAGTCGCTGCCTTTAAGACATCCAGGATTCACTTTGGCCACTGGGGTGCTATGTACATAGCACATAGCACCAGGCCCCTAGGCCATGGATGCCTTCTAAAGCCCTCCCTCCTCTGTTATTTCTCTTCCCTTTCCATACTCCCTCACTTGACTTCCCACCTTAGGCCCAGAGTTCACTCCTCCAAGGCTGAATGATCACCTCAGCTCCTCCCCCTTCGCTGGATATGTTGCAAACTGACCGTTGCCCCTCATAATGCATTGCAGCAGGACTCAACTCTTAATATTCCTTTTCTCCACTGGCTGAAGGCCATCTGGCTGCCCTTTGGTACTAAGTCCTCCTGTCTTGGGAACCCTGCTCTTGGGGGAACAGATGGTCCTCCCTGCTTCAAAGCGTGTCCTTCTGAACCTGAGGGGTCTGGCCAGGAGCTAGATGGGGCCACTCCTAATGTCATGGAACCTATAGGATCCTTATGGGAGGCCACCAAGTAAGGGGCCTCTGAGTAAATTTCCTCCCCAGAGACATAGTGTCTTCCAGGCTGGGTCAGAAATGGATGCATCTCTTAGGTCAGATCATGTACGTGGTGTGTGGGCTAAGCTTTGTTTCTTAGTGTTACTACTGCTATGATAAAACACCATGAAAAGGTTTATTCAGCTTTCAGTTCCACATCACTGTTCATTTTCAAAGGAAGTCAGGACAGGAACCTGGAGGCCAGAGCGGATGCAAAAGCCATGGAGGGGTGCTGCTTCCTGGCTTGCTCCTCATAGCTTGTTCAGCCTGCTTTCTTATAGGACCACCAGCCCAGGGATGGCCCCACCCATGATGGTGTCCTCCTTCATCAAACATTGATTGAGAGACTGCCCTACAGCTGGATCTTACGGAGGCATTTTTCTCAATGGAGGGTTCTTCCTTTCAGATAATTCTAGCTTGTGTCAAGTTGACATAGAACCAACCAGCACAACTGACTGACTGTCAGCTTGATACACAAAAACATCACCGTCAAGCTATACCCTTTCCTTTCTTGTTCTTCCCCAAGATCACAAGTAATATCAACTCTAAAAGTTCCACAGTCTTTGAAAATCCAAACACTTAAAAAAAATTCAGTCTTTTCAGAATAGTCAGTCTCACTTAAAATTCAAAGTTTTCAAATTAAAAGTCTCTCAGGGCTGGAGAGATAGCTCAGTGGTTAAGAGCACTGACTGCTCTTCCAGAGGTCCTGAGTTCAATTCCCAGCAACCATATGGTATCTCACAACCATCTGTAATGAGATCTGATGCCCTCTTCTGGTGTGTGTCTGAAGATAGTGACAGTGTACTTAGATCAATCAATCAATCAAACAATCTTTAAAAAAAAATTAAAAGTCTCTTAACTGTGGGCTTCTGTAAAATCAAAAATAAATTAAATACCTTCCCACTTCAAGAGGGAAGAATCAGGACACAATAGCAATCAACTGAAAGTAAAACTAAACTCTAACAGTATAGATTACTCAATGCCCAGTGTCTGGGATTCACTCACCGTCTTCTGGGCTCCTCCAAAGGGCACGTCTCTGGCTCTGCCCTCTTCAGCACACGTAGCTTGTCTTCTTAGGTTCTGATTGGCTGCACTCCTCTGCGGTTTGATCATCCTACAGTACTGGCATCCCCCAGTACTGGAGTCTTCTGCTGTAACTGGGCTCCACTCTCACCAGGAGCCTCTCCTGAGCTCTCTTAACCCTGCCACGCAGTGCCAAGCCTCAGCTGCTCTCCACGTTCACACCTTCAAAACCAACACCACCACCTAAGTGATTCTCACACTCCCCAGCTCGGCTGCCAGCAGGAGGTACAACCTCGGCCACCTCTGGAACACAGCCTCTGACTTCACCTCAGTGATGCTGGTCTCATCTTAATCACAGCTGATTCTTTAGTGCCAGCATCCATTGTCCCAGCCAATCAAAGGTTTTACTTTAGTGGTCCTGGTTTCTTGTTAATCCCAGCTAACTCTTCCGCTCCAGTTGACCAGTCACCACAGATCCCTCACACAAACGGCCCTGTTTAGAGTCTTTGCTTCTCCCGGAAACTTCACAAGCCAGGCCTCCGTTGTCTGCGCGGATCTCAACATTCTTCCCTTCCAAACTCCTAAGAACAGCTCACCAAACTCTCAGCACTCAATGGCTTTTCTAGCACAAGGCTCCAAAGTCCTTCCACAATCCTCCTCAAATGATCAGGTCTGACACAGCAATACCCCCACTATCCTGGTCCCCATTTGTCCTAGTAAGGATTACTACTGCTGTGATGAGACACCATGAAAGCTTTCATTGGCTTACACTTCCATATCCCTGTTCATCACCAAAGGAAGTCAGGACAGGAACCCAAACAGAGCAGGAACCTGGAGGCAGGAGCTGATGCAGACGCCATGAAATAGCCTCGCTTACCGGTTTGCTCCTCGTGGCTTGCTCGGCCTGCTTCCTTATAGAACCCAGAATCCTCAGCCCAGGGATGGCACCACCCACAATGGGCTGTGCCCTTTCCCATCAATCACTAATTAAGAAACTGCCTTCAGTCTGGTCCATGGAGCCATTTTCTCAACTGAGGCTCCCTCTTCCCCGGTAGCTCTAGCGTGTGTCAAGCTGACATAAAACTGGCCAGCATGTCTTGTTGAGGGAAGGCTATGTTTCTGTCTGGGAGGGACGCCTTCCCCTAGTCTAGTATACGCTCAGATTTCCACTGTGTGTTGGGACACCTTGTGCTGCTGGTGACAGAGAGGTGGACTCTTGGAAGCAGTCACCCCAGTAGATTCTGACCTGGCCCTTTATGGTGAGGCGATGTGAGGCCTGGTTCTTCTGGAGCTGGGCAAAGGCTAGGCAGGCCACCTCGGCCAGGTCCTTGATCCGGAACAATATGGACTTTGGGACCATTAGCAGTGAGCACAGTTGCTGGGCTCCCTGGCTGGAATGGGTACGGCAGGGAAGCCCCGTGCTTTCTCTTCCTGGATCTGACGGTGGCAGCTCAAGTGTTCTCCAGTGAGCGTGGACAGTGGGAGGAAACGGCGGCTGGGCTTCTTTCCCTCATGAGCCCTGCCAGTCCGAGGCTAGGATGGTGACAAGCGCCCATCTTATTCTTCAAACTCCTCGGCATAGCAGACATGCCAATCTGTCTCGCTGGTAGGAGGTGCAGAGCTAGAGGGCTCCCCAGAGGCACTCCTGAGCTGGGGTGGGTTGCTTGTTCCTAACCCCAGAGCCCAGCCCCAACTAGGCAGCCTTGCCTCTCGCTGGGAAATGGTAGGGAGAGGTAGGGTGTTAGCAGACGAGCCCAGGTCCATGGGTTCTCAACCTGTGGGGGAATCAAATGACCTTTTCACTGGGGTCACCTAAGACCATTAGAAAACACAGATATTTGCCATTATGGCTCATAACGGTAACATAATTACAGCTATGTATATGGGGGGGGGAGTCACCACAACGTGAGGAACTTTATTAAAGGATAGCAACACTGGGAAGGTTGAGAATCTCTGCTCTGGATGATATTAGATGGGGAAAACCCACTTGTCCTCTAGGGGTAGTCATGCTGTTATCAGGCAGCAGGTTAGGACCGTCTTCCAGGATTCGGTACCCTATGGGGTTGAGCTGCAGAACTCACGCATGCTCCTCCGGATGTCTGTGGATCTGCAAACGCCAGGCCTGGCTGCGGCAACTGTGACTAGAACTTACAGCTGGTTGGGGTTTAGCTCGTGGTTCATCCTGACCTCACCCACCTATGGCTCCTTCCTGGGTAACAGCTCTCGCTCCCATGGGCCAGACTGAAGGTACCTGCCATGCTAACACTGGCACTTAAACAAACAGTAGGTCACTTTATATCCAAGAAACCATTCCTCAAAGCACTTGCTACATTCCCAAAAATGACCATGCCGGCCATACGGACAGAGCCTTCTCAGTGCCAGGATCTGGTATCTTAAGACAGCAGACATCCTGGAAACTTCCTCGTTCTTCCCTAAGTCTTCCCCAAATGACCAGGTGGGGTGGGGTGGAGGAGGCTGGAGAGATGGCTCAGGGGTTAAGAGCACTGGCTGCTCTTCCAGAGGACCCTGGTTCAATTCCCAGCGCCCACATGGCAGCTCACAATTGGTTCAGGGACTATTCTACCTCTGATCCACCTACAAGGTGCAGCTCCTTCAGGAATCCTAACACAGTGATAGACAGCACCCCAGGGAGCCCAGTGCCCTGGAGTAGATGCTGCGCTTATCAGTATCTTCCTCTCCGTGACATATGGGCCATGCAGACTGGGTACCACTACCTGCTCCTGTGGGTAGGGTGCCCTCACTGAACCCCCAAAGGGCACAGACCTGTCTGGCACAGAGATAATCATGATCTTCCTCCACACCTCCTCTACCTCGTCCAGGGGTGGGTTCTTTTTTTTTTTTTTTTTCTTTCTTTCTTTTTGGTTTTTCGAGACAGGGTTTCTCTGTATAGCCCTGGCTGTCCTGGAACTCACTCTGTACACCAGGCTGGCCTCGAACTCAGAAATCCGCCTGCCTCTGCCTCCCAAGTGCTGGGATCAAAGGCATGCGCCACCATGCCCTGCTACAGGGGTGGGTTCTTGTAGGCTCCTATTTACCACATATTCAGGACAGTGGCTAGGAGGCCTTGCCCTTCAGGCTGTAAGTAGCAAGTGGCCCGAGGGTATAGGTAACTGACACAGCCAGATATGGGAGTCTTCCAGCTCACCCTAAAATTCCTCCAGCTACCTGACCATCAATTCCAAAGAATGTGACATTTGTTCCTGTCCCTTTCAACTCACAAGGACTCAAGTTGCTGGACCAAGTCTGGCACAGTAATGGCAAGGGTCGTGCAGATTTCCCAGGCAGGAGGGGGCAGGGGTAGCAGCCAGCCACAAGAGCGCATAAGTGCCTGCTGCCCAACTTGAAGAGAAGAGCCATTGCGTTTTCCAAACACACCCATGATGCCCGCCATTGCTTTTCACATTGCTCTGGCCAGAGAAGCACTCTAGCTTCCTGATTCCCATGTATAGCAACTAGGTGGCCTTTGCATGTACCACAGAGGGCCCAAGTCCAGAGGGGTGTGGCCGCCATGGACTGGGGAGGAGCCGTGCTGGTGTGGAGACTGAGTGCTCACACCTGGGACCCCATTCCTAGAGACGACCATACCTATAGTCTAACCTACCGGCACCACACCACCTTGGGATCTATTAAACCAGAGTTGCTGGTCGGCCATTCCTCTTTAGAGCCATGCCCCTCCCCATTCGTTCTACTTTGCTTCTAAAGTGCACGGTTTCTCAGTGACCCTGCCCTCTCAAGTACTCCGCCAAAACCCATCAGGAGGAAAGGGGCTGGCTTCAGGGAGCCCCGCCCCTCCCAACAAACCTTGAGCTGCTGGCTGCCTCCCACCTGCTGAGCATCAGTTGAACATCCCTGCTGGGGTGAGAGTTTGGAGGATTGGGGGATTGGTGGTGAAGGAGGGTGGGGTGGGGCCTAAAAACGCTTAGGTCAGACTTCTGTCCCTGTTAACAGTCAGGTAGGTTGATATAAGGTGAGTGGTTGTGTGTGTGTGTAGGGGGTCTCCATGCATTAGGCCAGACTTCTGACCCTGTTAACAGTCAAGTAGGTTGATAATAAGGCGAGTGTGTGTGTGTGTGTGTGTGTGTGTGTGTGTGTACACGCGCGCGCGTAGGGGGTCTCCATGCATAGCCCAGCGCAATCCGTCGGTCGGTGCCCTTGGAACCTAAAGACGCTGATACACAAACGAGGGGCGTGCACAGCTGGTGCAGTGCATCTCTAGCGGTCAAAGCCTTGGTGCCTGGAATGCTTTAGCAGGTGGTCGCGGGGCGCTGGTCTCAAGAGGAGCGGGACAGAGCCAGCGCAGACTTCTGCAGACCAGCAGGGGTCAGGGGCGGACCCGGGGAGGGGCCTTGGTCTTAGGCCGGGCAGTCACCTCGATCAGATCAGGCAGTCTGCTGTGAGCTGAGACCCGGTCCAGCGCTGGACGGGTAGGGGGCTCGTAAAGGGGCTCAGGCGGGCTGCGGGGCCCAGGGGTTGGGTGAAGAGAGTCGGGATGGAAGGGGGCGGGGAAGAAGGGTCTTATTGGAGAGCGGACAGACAGGGTCGGCTTGAAGCACAGGAGCCGGAACACAGGGCGAGCGTACTGAAGGGGGACCTGGAGATGTAGGGTCTCAGGGCACAGGCTAGCAGACGCGCCACCAGTCGTCCGCTCCTCAGGGAACCACATGACTCACGAAGTAGCTATTCTCCAAGGGTGGAGGGTTTGTGGAACCCCTTGTGCAAGTAGCTGCGGGTGTAGCCAGGTGTCTGCCCCGCCCCCTGGCAGTTCTGCGGCTGCGTCTCCTGTCTACCACATGGCCACTCCTTCGGGGCGTGGTCAGTTTAGGTAGCCACGCCTCTCCATGCGGCCCTTGAGCCTACGCGCGGGTTTTTGGGTGTTGTAGTCTGCGTGTGCGCGACCTAGAACGCCGGCTACTGGTTGAACCAGCTACGGGCCTGTGGGACGCAGAGCTGGGGATCCATTCTGTGCGTGCCTGGGGAGCCACAGGGTAGTGCAAGGTACGGTTCTGTTCCTTCCGGTGTCCTGAAGACGAAAGCGGGCTGAATTCTCCACTACAGAGGACTGGGGAGTCCTTGGCGCGACTACAAAGTTCCGGGCAGGGTTTGTAGCGTGCGGAAGGCGCATGCGGGGTCTGCAGGGTGGACGACAAGCAGAAGTCTTTGGGGTGCATAGGTGCGGTAGGGTAGGTGTGGGACACGGGTTAGTATCTGTGGGGTGTCAGGATCCTTGAATACAGAGCATAGGCGAGAACCTCAGCGTTACGAGCCCCAGGGCAAGAGTCTGAGTTGCTGGCCGGCATCCTGGGTTCATAGTTTCAGAACCGTCGCGAGGGTAAATCCCCAGGCTGCCTGGTGGGACCTTTGAGCGCCATTTCTCTCCTTGTCATCCCTCGGGAATGGAGTTCTTTTGCCTTCAAAGTATCTTTCTCAGGTCAGGAATCACCACGTGCGCCTGCCCCAGCGACTTTAGAGCACGTGTTGCCTGCAAGGAAACCCCACTGCCCACGCCCTGTACGTGGCGCGCCTCCAAGGTCCATTGTTTAGCTCAGAGGTTGTAGGACATGCTGACAACTGTTAACAACTTCCCTTGGAACAGATACTGCGGCTTGTACAGCTGCCTGTAGTAGCCAGTCTTCTCTGTACTTCCAGCATCTCTGTGACAGGGATGCTTCCCAGAGCTCAGCCCACGTTCTCACTTAAAACTCCCGAGGAGTCTTGGCTAATAGCCTAGGAATAAACCATATTCACGTGACTCTTCACCCTGTGAGTGTTCCCATCCTAACCTCCCTGTCTTTACTGCCGGTCGGAAGCTCAGCAGGCTAGAAGATGGTTGTGGGCCTCCTCTCAGTGGAGAGGATAGACTCAATCCTTAGAGTTGTTTGCCTGACTGTTAAGAAGTAGCCTCCTCCCAGCGAGACTTAAGGACTCTGGAGCAGCTCGGATGGACTCAGCAGGGCACAGACCCTCTGACTTTGCAGAGCCTCACGCATTTTCAGGGCGGGCGAGGGAACCAGATGTGCGCCTTCCAACAAGGCACTGGGGCTGAGGAAAGAGAATGATTCTGAGTATTTGAGCTTGTGGCAAAGATACAGTCAACACTCAGCCACCACAATGGGAGAAGGGCATTGGCGCTTGTTTTCCCCCTCCCCCCTTCCTTATTTAAAAGGAACCTTTGGCCTCGGAAAGAATTTTGTGAACAGTTGTATCCCACACTTCTTACCCACCTTCACCCCCACCCCCATCTCTCGGTGCTAGGCTGGTCAGAAAGGACTGTGTAGTGTCCCTCCCCCGACACCACAACCCACCTGGGCTGCCAAGGATTTCTTTCAGTTGCCTGGAAGAGGTTGCAAGTTAGGAAGCAACACGATGCTCAGGGCATATGGAATGCTCAGGGTATATGGAGTCCGGGTCCACTGTGAGGCCGAGAGCCATGAGTTTCCTTCCATACTCAGTTCCAACTGTAGAGGACAGGATCCCCGCCCCACCCCCAACCCCCCATCTTTCCTTTGGCAGAGTGGAGCTGAGCCTAGCTTTGTTAGGAAGAGCAGCCTAGGCTCTGAGCTAGAGAAGGAGGGTATTGTGTCAGAGCTGGACACTTTAACTATGTGGCAGTGATGTTACCTCCAGTAGAGTGTCATAAACTGCCCGGAGCAGTGTCTGGAGGTGCTGAGAATCCAGGCTGAAGCCACCTGCCCCGTGCAAACAAGAATTTGGGCCCCTGTTTTTTGACTTGGACCCTGGACTTCCTGGCTATTCTGAGTATCAGCTTTTCCTCTGGCTGGCCTGTGGCCTGCCCAGTGATCACTGCTCCAGCCCTAGAAGCTCTGGGAAGTGTGCGCTTCTAAGCTCTCAACCCCTAGTCCATCCTATGCTATTAGCAAGTCCTGGGGGAGGGTGGCAGAGCCTAGCTTGCGGCTCTGGAACTGGGGAAGGCAGTTCCAGAAATGTTTCAGGTTTGAGCAGCGCGGCAGCTGGAGAAGGCCAGAGGGCCTGACAGTTCCTGTTTCTACCTCCTAGGCATGAGGGCCCTGGGCTTACTTCAGACCCAGGCAGTACCCCCTAGCTTAGATGAGGGAAGAGCCAGAAACAGGTTCCAGACGCTTGTGGCTTTACCAAGAGCCAGTCCCTAATTCCTAGTCCCCAGGCATCTAGGTTTTTCTGTTGAACGGGTGTTTATGGTGGAAAGCGTGAGCTGGGCAGGGGAGATGATTTGCTCGTGGTTCCCCAGAGACTAGGAGGTGCCCATGTGAGCACATTCGGGGATCCTCATCAGTCACGTGGTCTGAGCAGAGACGCCCAGGGACTCGGTCTAGGCCCCTGGTCACTGAGATTGCAGAACATCTTGTGATGTAGGACAGTTCTCTTCCATACAGACCTGAGTGTGGGCCGGGTGTGTGGGTGGATGGAATTTTCAGAACCTCAGAGGACAAGTAGGAGTCTCTTTCCTGGGCCCTGAGCAGTAGCTGAGACACCTACCTTAAAAAAAAAAAAAGCACTAATCATGGTTAGAACAGCCTGATAATCCTAGCAGGCTATAGGAGTTCTTCAAGTGGTCTCTCTAGCCATGGTAGGGTACCTGTTGAAGGACTGGAGCTAGATCATCTTACAGACCCCCTGAGCAGAGCCCTGATGGACTCTCACCGTGGTATAAACATGTAGTTCCGTGGGTGTAGCAGCCGCAGTAGTCTGTGAGGCTATACATACGGAGTAATATAGAGCTTATTCTGTACTGGAGTCTGAAAACTACTGCTCTCCCTAGATTCTAAGAGACACCAAGTAAAGGTGCTTCCGTTATCTCTGGGGGTGACCTCTCAGATGAGGGCCACCTGGGGATTCTTAAGCCCATAGTAGGCACAGAATCCTAGATTTAGCTATATTCCTGGACACCACCCTAGCCTGGGAGCTGCTTTAGTTTCGGCAGACGCAGTCACCATGGACAATTAATTGCCCAGCCTGGCCAGCCTTAGCAATACATGTTGAGGTCTGCCTGCACCTGCCTCCGTCCCTCTGGAGAGGTCAATGCCACAGGGTGAACCTCCTGAGTGCTGTGTCCTTCTCGGACAGTTTGTGCTGCTCTGGGGATGTTTGCGATGAGGCTAAGCAGGGCTCAGAGTTTGTTCAGCTGAGGTGACGTAGCCTGTGTTTGTGTTTTCTCCAGCCAGGCCCCCTGCCTGGATGCTTATTTCCATTCTAGCATGAGAGAGAATGTGGGTCCCAGGCCCTGCGGCTTCCGGGGAGGGAGTCGGGGTCGGGTGGGGGAACCACCCGCCGCCTGAGCATCTTCTTAGACATTCCTTCCTTCTGGACCTCTGGAATTCTGCCCACTACCTCACCCTTCCTCACAGCTCCCAACAAGTCCACAAACCCCTGCTTCTTCAGGGTCCCAGCTGTCTCCCTGCTTCTCCCTGGTCGCAAAGGCGAGAGTTAAAGGAAGGGCTCCCAGGCAGTCCTTACAAGGAGCACACACACCAAAGGCCCACAGGTCCACCTTTCCTTCTGAACCTCTGTGTTTAGTGAGAACTCAGAGAACACCCTCGGTCTCTATGTGGGGTCCATGGGTAGAGAATCTGGCCCCCCATAGTTCTTATATCTGGGGAGTTTTCTTTGCCCCTTGCTCCGAGCCTGAAGGGGACTCTAACTTAGCCCAGATTTGCAGACACTTCCTGGATCAGGCTGTAGGGAGGAGCAAAGCGGGTATCGGAGAGCCTGTTGTGGAGGGGGTATACCCTTAGCTCCACTAGCCCCTGTATACGATGCCCAGCCTCCAGTCAAGGAGATGGCACACGGCTCCCTTTTGGCCTACACCAGTGCTTTATACACAAGCCTGAAGCACTTGAACCTACGTAGAGAGATGTAGCTCTGTCCATGAGCCCGGATAACTTGGGGTCCTGATGAGGGGATGCAGTTCCTGTCTTTCTCTTAGCAAGGACCACTGGCCATACTCACCTGGACCAGAGCAGCCCGTGTCCAGGACAGAATCATAAGACAGAACCACGCTGAGTAGCTTGGTTCCCACATGCACCACCAATACTCAAGACTTCCTCGGGCCTGCATGCTGTGAGGTCAGGGGTCAGCAGCTGCCTGGGCCATCTGTGGCTGGACCTGACCTACCTTGGGAGGGGGTCCGTAGCCATTTGAACATCAGATCCACCTCTTCCTCTAGGAGTCCTTGAGGGGACTGTGGGGTCAGCTCCTGCTCTGTCCCTTAACCCTCCTCAGAGCTCGCCTTGCCTTGCCTGGGTGGTTGTCAGTTTCTTCAGCTCATCTGTCTCTCCCTCGGACTGCTCTTCCCATGCCTAGTGTCCCTTAGAGCTACATCCCACTGCTGTGGGGAGGCTATCAGTCAGATATGTTGTAATCGAAGCCACCCCGACTGACCTCCGTGTTGTGTCCTGGTGCACAGCCGATGCCTAGCATAGCCTCTTCCTCCGCATAGCCTCTTCCTCTTGCCATCTCTACACCTAGGAGCCCACTAGAACGGTAGCTCCCAACACTGCCTGAGGTGAGCCGTTCCTAAGTCCTGAGCACCCACAGGCTGCCAAGCCCTTGAGATGAATCTGAGGTGCTCCTAAATGGAATTTTATTTTATATTATGTCATTTTGTTTGTTTGTTGTTTATTTTTGAGACAGGGGTTTTCCTATGTAGCCCTAGCTGTCCTGAAACTCACTCTGTAGGTCAGGCTGGCCTCAAAATGAGAAATCAGCCTGCCTCTGCTTCCTGAGTGCTGGGATTAAAGGCGTGCGCCTCCACAGCCTGGCTCCCGAACTAAAATTTAGTTAATGTGACTTTGATGAGTTTTTGATTAATAGGCCAGCGTGGCTGAGACTGGTTTGTTTGCCTGAAGCCTCCGAGAGGCAGTGCTGGCCCAGTCTGAGGGACTGGGCTCCTGGTAGTTCTCAGGTTGGCGGAGTAGGCTGAAGATTTGGGTCTGGGGCCTGCAGCCACCCAAGGCTAACACTGCGTCCCAGCTGAAAGACAGGGAAGGAGTGGTTACCTGCGGGCTGTTTTGCTGACACTGGACCCTCTGCTCTTCCTTCCTTCCAGGTGGAGTGTCATCTTGGCGTGCCAGTTCCCATGAGGACCTGGGCAACATGGTGCCCACTGGCCAGGTGGCAGAAAAGCAGGCATGCGAAGAGCCCAGGCAGGACCACGAACTGAAGTCCTGGCGATGCCTGGTGTTCTACCTCTGCTTCTTCGGCTTCATGGCCCAGTTGCGGCCCGGGGAGAGCTTCATCACACCCTTCCTCCTGGAACGTAAATTCACCAAGGAGCAGGCATGTTGCTGAGCTGTGAGGGGGGTGGGGAAGCGGCAGCGTGGGGTGGGGGTGGGGGCTCCCCGAGTTTGGTACATGGGCAGCTGAGGCTGTGGGAGACTGGGTTGGATGTGTGTTTGGCTCTACCCTCATCCTCCAGCTGCTGCGCTGAGCCCACAGAGAGCCTTGACTCTCTTGATTCATGAACCCAGCCGGAGGGTGAGTCACTGGGTACCATAGAGAGGACACCTGTACCTGCTTTGAGCCTGAGGAAGAATGTAACCAGAGGAGTGCCAACTTCTACTACCAAATGGCTCATTCATGCCCAGCCACGCCCCACCTTGCTTGGCCCCTGCCTCCAGCAGGGACTTAGCTGTTTATGTAAAGAGATTACTGAAGGCATTTTCTTCTTACTCGGCCATGGGGACAGAGGGCCCGATTGAAAGTCGGCTAATGAGCTTGAGTCCAGGCAGACGTGGACTTAAGGTGAACTTGCACCTCATACCATGCAAGACAGGGCTGGACAAAGACGGCAGAAGGGTGTGGCCCCTTCTCACTCTGCTTTGTAGCTTTTCTGCTTTTGGTGAACGGGTGCTGTTCACCGTTACTGTTACAGGAGCAAGCTTGCATATAGAGCTTCTATTATAACACAATAAAAAAAAAAAAAATCCTTTCCGATTCACAACCGGTAATGTCATAGCCACACATGAAGACCTGAGTTCCAGCCTCGGCACTTGCATAAAAAAACCTAGCTGTGTGGGGGAGGTGAAGGCTAGCAGCTCCCCGGGCAGCCTAGCCACTGAGCCCCAAGTCCCAGTGACAAACCATGTCACTAAGTAGATAAGCACCTGAAGAACGCTCTAGCCTCCACTCACGTGTGCCTGCACTTGTACACCCTTGCACGCACAAACTCACACACATACACAGATTCCAGAGGTTAAGACGTTCTGCCGGGCCTCCTTTCAGAGCAGGCCTCCTGTTCTGTTCTGAGCAGCCGATCCTGTGCTCATAGTGTGAGCTTGGATGCTGCCCCTTTGCCCTGTGCCCTTCTGTATCTAGATCAGGGCTCAGCTCTGTACTGCACAACCAATTGGGATCCTCCGATGCCTGCGGATTGTTGGGCAGTGCTGGGCTTAGGTGGCAGGAAGAGAGGTTAGATCCTCCACGTTCCAGAGACCTTTTATAGATGTCTCTTCCCCAGTAACCTTACAAGTGGGACCCAGGTTACAGCCCAGCACAGAGACACCCCTACCCCTCAGCACCCCCACCCCCACCCCCCAGCCCGTCAATCCCTTAACTGAGCCAGAGTCAAGTCAAGCAGGCCAGGGACCTCAGGTTGTTTGCAGCCTGAGTCCTCCCTGGTGCTGAAGATCTCTGGAATGTCCTGGCAAGGCTGGATCTATGTGGAAGGGACTTTGAGTGCTTAGGGTTGTTAGGATTATTTGGGGTAAAACTTGATCTCTGTGGGGCACAGGATCAGGAGGAGCCACTAGGTAGGAAAGAAGGACTCTCTGATTCTCTGATTCTCTGGAGCTTCTATGTGTATTGGCCCTCCTACTTCCTGAGCCTGTCTCTGAGGTCTGATTCATCAGCTGCCCGAGGTAGCCTGTGGGGGTCAGCAGCCCATCTGGCCTTGGCACGTCCCTTCCGTACTGACCCGCGCTCGTTTGGGCTCTTGAATTTTCCATCCGTGAGGTGGAGCTGGCCGTGGTATCTGCTGGTTTCTTGAGGGCAGTGGGTCCTCTCTAGTCATGTTGGTGGTTGCTAGTGGTTGGGCTGAGTTAGCACTAGGGTGGGAGTGGTTGGTGACACTAGGGTGGGAGTCAGTATGACCTGTAGTCCCAGTCTCTGGGAGCCCCATCTGGCTGCCCTGTGTGCACATTAGCTGGATCTAAAATGGGGTCTAAAGGAGCCTCTGCTGCAACTGATTTTGGCCTAAGAGGAGATCCCAAGCATGTCCACTACCCAGGGAGAAAGGTCAGGAGAACATTACAGCCTCAGTGGGATGGAGGCTCTCCCTACAAAGCATCCACAGGGCCTGAGGCACCTGGCTTGGCCTGCCCACACTGCCAGTGAGCCTTGGCTTCCTTCCTTAGGCAGTAAAGAGTCTGAGGCAATGTCTTCTGATACCCACCCTGCAGCAGAAAGCCCCCCCAACCCCTCCCCCCATCCTATGCCACAGCAAGAGCCAAGTAAGGGTGGCTACCAAAAGCTGGCCTTAATAAAGGCCATGAAGGTTGGATTCTGCAAGCAGCATGCCCAGTTCTGCCTAGTGAGGTAGGGTGGAGGAATAGCCTCGTCCTCCTCCTGGCCTTTCCTCCCTCCTGTGTGTCCTCCCTAGCTGTCTGTTGTGCTCCCCCCCAGGCCCACTTTTGTTACCATCCTCCTGTAATAGGAGTTGAGGAAACCTGGGTTGGCGTCTACTAGCCTTTGTACTCTTCTCTACCGAGGGTTAAGATGAGTGCAAGTCAGAAAGCCTAGGGTAAGGTCCACGTGTAAATGAACAGTGGCTCCCCCCACAGTTTGACAGCTTCCTGTGAGTCACGTGCCTGGGGTCTGCAGTTCCTCGGGCTGGAAACTATCTCGGTTGGTTTCTAGGCTCATGCCGTGGTCAATTGGGGAGACAGGGGCAAGGTAGACTCTTGCATGCTCACTCTGTAGTACTCAAGGGAGCAGCCAAGTGCCCTTAATAACCAGTGCCCGCCCATCCACAGGTGACCAATGAGATCATCCCGATGCTGCCCTACTCCCACCTGGCCGTGCTGGTCCCGGTCTTCCTGCTCACCGACTACCTGCGATACAAGCCAGTCCTGGTCCTGCAGTGCCTGAGCTTCGTGTGCGTGTGGCTATTGCTGCTGCTGGGCACGTCTGTCGTGCACATGCAACTCATGGAAGTCTTCTACAGCGTCACCATGGCGGCACGCATCGCCTACTCCTCCTACATATTCTCCCTGGTGCATCCCTCCCGCTACCAGCGCATGGCCAGCTACTCACGGGCGGCCGTACTGCTGGGAGTCTTCATCAGCTCTGTGCTGGGCCAGGCGCTGGTCACCGTCGGACATATAAGCACCTATATGCTCAACTGCATCTCCCTGGGCTTCATCCTCTTCAGCCTGGTCCTCTCCCTCTTTCTAAAGCGCCCGAGGCGGAGCCTCTTTTTCAACCGCAGTATATTGGCGCGTGAAGCCTTGCCCTGTGAGCTGGATCAGATGCACCCGGGGCCTGGCCGGCCAGAGACCGGGAAACTAGATCGCATGCTGGGCACTTGTAGAGACTCCTTCCTGGTGCGCATGCTAAGTGAACTGGTGGAAAACGCCCGGCAACCACAGCTGCGTCTCTGGTGCCTCTGGTGGGTCTTCAACTCTTCAGGCTACTACCTAATCACCTACTATGTGCACGTCCTGTGGAGAAGCACTGACAGCAGCCTCAGCTACAATGGTGCCGTAGATGCTGCCTCCACACTGCTGAGTATGCACCGGAGGGCCCTTGCCGGTTCCAGATGGACCCCAGTGGGCCTGTAGTCCAGCCCTACCCCTTGCCCTGGGATAGACCACCAATGTAGGCCGCCCTGTCCCTTGCCCTACCCTGCCCCGGCTCCAGAGCCACCCTCACTCAGTCCATCTCTCCCATGATTCCGCTTGCCCGAGCTCAGCCATGATTGAATGCCTCCTACCTCCCAGGCGCCATCACGTCCTTCTCCGCGGGCTTCCTGAACATCCGCTGGACTCTGTGGTCAAAGCTGGTCATCGCAATCGTGATAGCCATCCAGGCCGGCCTGGTTTTCTGTATGTTCCGGACCCAGGACATCTGGGTCTGCTACGTGACCTTCGTGCTTTTCCGTGGGGCCTACCAGTTCCTTGTGCCCATTGCCACGTGAGTGAAATGGTGTGGGAGGGGCTTCTGGAAGGTTCTGTTGGGGAGCCTAAGGCAATGGGGGCAGATACACGGGAGGCCCGTCTAGACACTTTTGGCTGTGTCTACTACACTGGTTTTCCTAGGCCTCGCAAACCCCTATAAGGACAGAGCACCCCCCGCAGTCCCAGTTCTTGCCCAACTCCGCCAGTCCTTCCTGAACCCCTGTAGTGTCGCTGTCCCATAGACCACCTAAGGCTGACCAGCACCTCTCCTTCTCCTCCCCTTGGAGACCTTCCTTCCATTTTCTTTCTTTTTTCTTTTTTTTTTCTTTTTTTTTTTTTTAAGATTTATTTATCATTATATGTAAATACACTGTAGCTGTCCTCAGTCACACCCGAAGAGGGCATCAGATCCCATTACAGATGGTTGCAATCCACCATGTGGTTGCTGAGAATTGAACTCAGGACCTTTGGAAGAACAGTCAGTGCTCTTATCATCTCCCCAGCCCCTTTCCTTCCATTTTCTAACCTGCACCCCCTCCCGCTGCTTTTGACCTCTGCTTCCTTTTCTGGACTTGACCTACTCGCTACCCCAGCTCCTCTGAGCACTGCTTCAAAGCTGCCCGGCACGGACAGCAGGCGACCTCTTCCAGATCACACTAGCATGCTGGTATGGAGGGCACACACACTATCATATGTGAGGACACACTCAGCTCATGCCACGCAGGCCTCAAATATCCTCGCAGAGCTGGGCGTGGTGGTACACAACCTTTAATCCTAGAACTCAGGAGGCAGAAGCAGGCAGATCTCTGTGAGTTCCAGACCAGCCAGAGATTCATGGTGAGATCTTGTCTAAAAGAAACGAAAAATATGCTCACAGACACGTGCTCACATCACCAGACAGACAACACGCATACACACACCATCTACTACATGTGCACTACACAGTCCATGTTTATACCATACATGTACATGGATCAGCATGCTGCCATATATAATACATGTGTGTGTTATATATGTGTATGTATGTATATATGTATGTATATATGTGTGTATATGTGTATGTATATGTATACATATGTGTTTATGTATATACACACATATATACACATACATACACACATATATTTTTATATATCATAGATTTCATACACCATATGTACTTAGCATTTGCACTGTGTATAGCGTACATACATGTACCCACACCACACACAGACACTTGCCTTCTGGTATGTGCCACCTTTTGCCTGCCCACTGTCCACCTCTTCTGGGAAGAGCTTGGCTTCTTCCTCCCTCCCAGTGCTTCCTAACATGCCTTTCTTCCTTCTCGGACTCCCTTCTCACATCCTCTGGCCACATATCCCTGCCCTCCGAGTTGAGAGCGCATTCCTGTTCCCAGTCTTCTGGAGTCCGTCTCTATAGGCATGTCCTGATTCCCACTCCTGCCCTGGGTCAGCTGCTATTGGCTGGTGGGTGCATGTAGGGAGGGATACACAGGTGTGCTGGTGGGGGACCTTAGAGTTGTGTGTCTGTGGCTTAGCTCAGTCTGGTGGTAGGGTTGTATAACTTGATACTTTGCTGGATTCCTGGTCTCCCTGGCTTTGTTTTTGTTTGTTTGCTTTTGGGTTTTTTTTTTATTGTTGTTGTTAATGTGTTTGTCTAATTAGATGGGATCTCACTATATAAACTAGACTGACCTGGCATCTTCTGCCTCCTGTGCCATGATTAATGATGTCTGGCTGTCTTCCTACCCCTACCCTACTCGGTGCATTTGATCCCAGTAGTCTTTTTTTTTCTTTTTAATCTCCCAGTTTTCAGATCGCATCTTCTCTGTCTAAAGAGCTCTGCGCATTGGTCTTCGGGATCAACACCTTCCTTGCTACTGCGCTTAAGACCTGTATCACACTTGTGGTCTCTGACAAGCGGGGACTGGGTCTCCAAGTCCGTAGTCAGGTAAGCCCATCATGTGATCATGGTGGGGGGCCTCCTGGTATGCTTCACTGTCAGGGGACAGAGACCGCAGGTCCATGGTCCCTGAAGTAAGCAGAGTGTGGCCCACATTTGGAGCAGGAAGTAAGACAATTGGATGGGTTCACGTTTCCAGGGGCACTGGATGTGGTGAAGTTAGCAGGTATACTTACCCACCAGAAGAGGGCACCAGATCTCATCATAGATGGTTTCATAACCACCATGTGGTTGTGGGGAATAGAACTCAGGACCTCTGGAAGAATTGCCAGTGTTCTTAACCTCTGAGCCATCTCTCCAACCCCAGAGTTAGCCACTTTTATCTATCCATGTTCCCCTACCCTGCTCTTGTTCAGGCCCAGGTTGGACCTTTGGGACTTGGAGCCCTGGCTGGCTGGGCCTTCAAGGCTGGCTGAGTTGTTGGCCATTTCTGAGGAGCCTTCATCAGACCTTGTATATCCTCACCTGGGCCTGTACCAATGACTTCACATGATTTCAGCGCCTTAACTTTCATGTCACATCCCTGTCGGTGATATCAAGACCTGATGGCCTTGAGCCCAGATTGGATGATGTCTGAAGTGTTCACATCCAGGAGGAAACTAGGCAGAACCCCTTGGTTGGAGCTGGTATCAGATAGCATTGGCCTACCGGCCCCCCTTGGGATGCCCTCAGTTTTCTCACAACAGCCAGAGTTTTTCTTGTAAGTATCTGAGAAACCCTCTGATGGGGGCAGCATGATGCAGGTACTAGCCAAGCCAGCCCATGAGGAGGGATGATAACCAGGCTCCTCAGTAACTCAGAGTCCCCAGGCTTTGGCTGGGCGGTATCCTAGGCAACCTGTGAAAGCCTTTGGTTTCCCTGGGCTGTAGGCCTGCAGGTTGGTGTGTGCCGTGGAGGAGTGCTGACCCACCAAGGGTCCCTAGATGGCACAGCCTTGTCATTGAAGCTTGGTGTTAAGTCTGGTGGGCCAGTGAGGAGGCAGGTGGAGCTGGAGCAGACCTGCATCTCACTGGACCTGGCTGGGAGCATCTGAGGAGACTCAGAAGTGAAGTGAGGGTGTAGTCTTGCCATGTAAAGCTTGAACTTGCCTCCAGCTTGCCAAAGTCTCTCAGTGCAGATTTCCTGCAGTCTGAACCCAGAACAGTCAAGTCTGTCTGTCAAGAGTAGGGGCTCCTAAAGTGGAGGGGGCTGTCCAAAGAAACCCCCGGGGGGAACCTAATTGGCCCCAGCTATAGTGTACTGAACATGTGATTTGTCTTTTAGTCACTGACTTCTAAGGACCCCGCTCTCTCTGTCTGCCCCCTTCTCCCTCCATAGCTGCCTCCTGTTCAGTCGTTGGCTGCCAAATGGGTGGGGCCTGAGAGACTCTTTAGAGACTGATGCTGCCCTGTGCTGCCCGTGTTCCGTTCCAGCTGCCCCGCGTAGACCCCCTTGCTAGTGTGCTTCAGAGGAGTGGGGTAGCAGCCTCAGTAGGAAGGGGTCTGGCTCAGCTCTTTCCCAAAGGACTGGCCACGAGAGAACTTCTCTTCTTGAGGGTACTTAGTCCTGTTCATTGGCACAGACTGTACCCGGGGTCCCCTTGAGGATCAGGAGTATTTTGACCTTACCTCCTGCTTCGTACAGTCAAATTTCGAGATGTATACTGATTTTGCTCTGGCTGGTTTTCTTTCGAGCATTGTGTCTTGTTCATAGTCTAAAGAGATGCAGTCTCCTGCTCTGCCCTCTCATGCCCCATCCTGAGTCGGGAGACAGGCTAAGGCAGAAGTCTGGGCAGTGGGAGCAGAGCCAAAGACCACTGAGAACCAGGGTGGAACCTGGGGACTGTGGGTAAGAGCTAGCCTGTATTTGCTGGGGTTTTTTTGTTTGTTTGGTTTTTTTTTTTGTTTTTTTTTTAAGTTTGACTTTATTTGCATCCAGTTTAAGAAACCATGCTTTTAAGAGAGATTCAGGGTCCCATTTCTTTAGCACAGTGTCATAATCGGGATGTTGATTTTTTTCTTTTTTCAGTCAAAATCCAGGATATTTTATCCCTTTGGGGACCCTTGGAATCTGTCTTAGGGTTTCATTGCTATGAAGAGACACCATGACCGAGGACATTTAATTGGAGCTGGCATACAGGTTCAGAGGTTCAGTCCATTATCATCATGGCAGGAAACATGGCAGCATCCAGGCAGAAATGGCGCTGGAGTAGCTGAGAATTCTCCGTCTTCATCCAAAGGCATCCAGGAGGAGGGTCTCAAAGCCCACACCCACAGTGGCACGCTTGTCTCCAACAAGGCCACACCCACTCCATAAGGCAACACCTCCTAATAGTGCCACTCCTTGGGCCAAGCATATTCAAATCACCACAGGATCCTTTCTTGGCCACAGCCACTCCCTTTACCTGTGTCCTGGGAATAGTTGTTCTTCCCGGGTGTGCTCCATTCTCCTGTGCACCCACATGCCCTTGGGCTTCTCCTCAGACGGGGCAGGTGGTGCCACAGCTACTCCAGGCTGTCAGTGTGCCTGGGATGGCTGCTGCACTTCCAAAGCACTGTGGGCTGTGTTCAGTCCTCGGATCTTACGAGTTCTTCCCGAGAGTTTGTGTGAATGTGGGTTTTGTTTCCCCTGGATGGGAGCCCAGAAGTGGAGCTGTGGATTCCCAGTGGGGACCACTGCTATCCCACCAGCAGGGTATGAGAACCCTTTCCCCTAAATCTTCACCAGCACGTGACACGCCTCTTTCCTGTTGGCCATTCACGTGGGTTGTTACTTGCTTTTCTCTTGGATTCATTTGTGAAACCAGGGTTTAGTCTCTGCTACCTGTCTCTTTAGAAGGCAGTAATGGTCTGTTGTTGGGGACTGCAGGGGTATTCCAAGTTATGTGTAGTGTGGAGACTATATCACTGGGCCCTCTTATTGTCGACAGGCCTGTTGCCCTGACGTTTTGCCCAGATACCTTCAGAATCACATAAGACAGTGTTAATCAAATCAGTTTTCACCATGAAACATAACTCAGAAAACACAAGCCAGGCAGACTGTGAATGCCAGCACCCAGGGAGCTAAAACAGGAGGATTGTGAGTTCAGGGCCACCTGAGCTACATAGTGAGCATGTCTCAAAAAACAGAAGAACAGAGAAATCAAGGGAGGGGAGGGAGGGCTTGTTTGCTGTGGTCTCTCCTGATGGATGAATTCCCCTTGTTCCACAAGCCCTCTTGGTTAGCTTCTTTGGTCTAAATGTCTCTTATCTTTCATCCCTTATTTCTTGCTAACTGTCTCCTCTTTGTATTTCTGGATTGTTGTTGCTGCATGTTGACCCATTTCATGGTGGATGCTCTAAAAATTTCCTCACGTGATTTCAGTACCTACTGACCGCCTTTGGTGTCCAGGGACCTTCCAGGGGTGTGAGGTCATCGGTTTTGATATAGTGAAGCAGTAGCTCTGGTTGTGTAGGTTGGTGTGCCTTCTGGGTAGAGTAGGGGTTCCCTGGTGCTCCCCTTCCCGGTGCAGTGGGCAGTGAATGCCTCATCACTCTAGGTGTGTGTGTGTGTGTGTGTGTGTGGTGGGTCCAGTTGCCCTGAGTGGCTGTTACTGACATCATGAGGGTAAAGGTGAGAAGCAAGGTCATTGCCTGGCCCCACCCAAAATGTCCTCCTCTGTGTCTGGTGCGACTGAGGTAGTCAGGCGGTACCTTCCCTCAAGCTGCGTTCTACCTGTGCCGGACTCCTGGCTTCTTCTGTTCCAAGATCCATGGAGCAGAAAGAAATACCCTCATACTTGCCGCGCCTTTAATGGGTCCTGAGGTCTGGCTGGCTGACACTTCTCTCCACCCTTCCCCAGTGGGTGTGGCTTACAGCATCCAGGAGTTTGATTGACACAGGAGAATGGGAAAAGGATGTCAACCCCATCTTCTTCATAACAGAAGTCCCTAGTGGCCATTTCTGAGTTTGCTTGAAATGTGATCATTTCTGAAAGGGTCCCAAGGGGCTTTAGAAAGCTCACCTGCCTCCATCGGGGCTACTCCACGTTCTAGGACCTTCTGGAAACAACCAGGTTCCTCTCTGGGAGGGAATGTATCCCTCACACCCCTTCAAGAAGGGGTGTGACCCGTGGCTGCCGGGCCCCTGTTGGTCACTGCTGTGCACTGCAGGCACAGGCTATGCCCATTCTTGACTGTGGCCTGGGCCTAGGAGCCCTGGGACATTGTCCTGGAACCTTCCTGGTGGCCATGGGAGTCAATTCCATGAAATTAGAGCCCAAAGACCGGCCCTTGAGGACCACACAGACGCCAGACACAGGCTTGGGTTCTCTGGGGGATCTTTGGGGAATTGATAAGTAGTCCTTTTGTGGTTGACCATGCTGTGAGAAAGAAGAGAATCAGCCATCTTGAGATCTACCCCGAGGCAAGGCCCGTGACTCCTCAGTGTCCTCTGGCCACTTGGAGGCTGGGTGATGGAGAACCTCAGTCAAATTCCCTAGGTAGGGCAAGGGTTGGGACAAGGGTGGGCACAAAGCCTGCAGTCACCCAGACTCTCTCTCTTCCAGTTCCGTATCTACTTCATATACTTCCTGATGCTGTCTATCACCTGCTTTGCCTGGGCGGGGCTGGATGGCTTGAGGTACTGCCAGCGTGGTCGCCACCAGCCCCTGGCCCAGGCCCAGGAGCTGAGGAGTCCATTGGAGACTTCTGTGCAGGCGATAAACCTACAGGATGGAGACCTAAGGGGACCGAAGCCCTCAGCACCACAGCTGCTCTCAGAGGATGGCATGGAGGACGACAGGGGAGACTTGAGAGTCGAAGCCAAGGCTTGACCTTCCTAGCTTCTCAGCGACCGGATTCCTGACTCAGAGGCAGCCCCTCCTGTGTGCACTCCATCCTGAACCACCCTGGGCCTGATGCTAACAGACAGTGCTCCCAGTCGATGTTGCCTCGAGTCCAAGACATGCAGGGGGCTCCCCTGTTGCCTTTTAGGAGCCCTTAGGTTAGGCCACAGAACCCTCCTTAGGGGCCACCTGTTTTAATTGAGGGGCGATAGATAGCTTATCCTTCTGACCCAGCCTACTTCGTGCTTTAGCCATGGCTGAAGCCTGCTACTGACCCTCAGGGCAGCTCCCTGGCCTTGTGAACCACATGGCAGACCACCGTGAGCCTGGGCTGCCCATTGCTTGCCAAGAAGAACCTGTATGGGGCTCAACTATGCCCACCAGGCCAGTCTGCCTTTTGCTCTGGGAAGCTCAGGGCAAATCATGTCTGCCCCCAGGGCTAGTGAGGCAGCCCTGTCCACTGAGCCTGCAGGGTGCCGGTTGCCTGCCCTAGGCTCCTGGCTATGCTGCATACATCCTTCCACTATCGGAGGTGCTTGTTTGAATGGTTATCTGAATTTTTTTTTTTTTTAACTTGACATTAAAATGGAGAACTACCTTGGGCTTTTCTGTTGTGAGACACTAGAGTCAGAGGAGCACTAGGCATATTCCCATCTGATGAGGTAGCGGCAGACTTAAGCCCAGCGTCCTCCCTTGTCCCTCCTGTCATCCCTAAATGACTTGTCACACAGCCCAGAGGACTACCAGCCTTGACTGGAACCAAAGTCCTCCCAGAGGGGAGTGCCTGTGGGGGCTTGCACTGCAGAAGTGCGTTTCCTGGCTTAGCTCTTGAAAGCCAGAGCTGTGAGGTTAGACTCTCTGTGGCGAGTGCACTTTTCCCGATACTTTAAACCGACTCCAGGATGCAGCGGCTTCTCATTCCGTGCTGGTCTAGCCTAGCACATATTGGGATAATTGCTGTCACCTAGCTAAATCGAGGACACACATCAGAGACTAGGCCTTTGCTGTCCCTTGAGTGAACTCCCAACTCCAGAGCACGGTCTGACACACCCATAGGGCACACAAGCGGTATCCGGCTTGCAGTAATGGGTGATCGACTCAGCAGAAAGCAAGATTCTAGTCAAGGTGGGGCTGCTGAGCCAATTGTGCCTTAGGACCTACCTGCAGGTCCACTTCGGGAAAGGTCACCTTGGAGATCCTGGGCTGCAAGCAATGCTGGCCTGTCACCTGCCAGCGATTACAGAGGACACTGGACCTGCTACACCCAGAGTCACAGCGCTCTGAAGCCTTGCTGAAGAGGGCTAGCTCCATCCTGCCTAGGCTTGGTGATCTTGTAGAATACCACTGGTGGGCCTTTACCACGGGCAGAGATGGTGTGCGGCCACCCCCACTGTACCAGCCCCTACCCTGAAGCCTTCGGTGGTTCCTGATGTAGTAAGACGGGGCTTGCTGGTACTCTAGGCTGTCCCCAGCAGCACCTGCCCACCCACCCTTCCCTGCAGCTCTGCAGCCTACACCTGGTAACATGGGTCTCCTCTGCTACGCAAGCAGTCCCTTAGGGTAGCCAGTACAAGTGGTGGGTGTAAGGCTGAGCACACAGATACTGTGTAAAAAGTGGGAAATTTGTTCTATCCACATGCGTGCTTGTTCGCATGAATATATACGTATCATGTGTGTGCCCAGTAACTGGGAGCCAGGAAAGGGTATCAGAGCCCGTGAAACCGGAGTTAGGGATGGTTGGAAGTTGCCAAGCTGATGCTGAGAACTGAGCACAGGTCCCCTGCAAGATCACCGAGTACTCTTAATTGATGAGCCATTCTCCTAGCCCCCTCTACGTGATTCTGAAGTCACCACATGTGCACTGCTGGATACAAGGTAGAGGGTACTGTTAGCATCTGCACATGTGTGTACAGTACATTGTGTGCACTCCTATGCCTGCGCACCTTGGTATACTAACAACACCTGCAGATCCCTTTGCATACCTACACATGCTTCTGTATACCACATATTCATGCATGCCACTGTACTCATGTGCACACTTGTGCACATACACAATGAATAGTCCCATGTGAATCTACCCATCCAAACCTGTGGATATACCCACCTGACCATGCACATCAGTGTACTCATACACATGTGTCTGCCTGTTCATGTGTGTGCGCACAGGCCTGTATCCAGGTACACACGACTATATCCATGCTAGCCTGTGCTTCCTTAGCAGGACTCCAGTTAGCCAAGTACAGGAACAGAGGCTCCCAGGTCTCCTCACGGGTGATTCGTCCTTTTTGTAACAGGGAAGGCAGCTTATAAACCAAGCGTCTGTATAAAATGTCACTTTTATTTGGTGCCTCTTTGAAATGGCTTCATATCACACATTGTCACAGAACCAGACCCACTGGATTGTCCCAATCCTTGGACAGCAGAGCCTGAGGCAGGCACAGTGGCTTTGATTGGCCACTTGTAACCCTGGGCACACAAGTCCCTCCATGGGACAAGTGCTTTGTGCGGCTGCTGCGAGATTTCTGGGCTTGAAGCTGATGAGCAAGGTGTCGCCTTACCCTGGCACTTGGGCTCGCTTGGGGTTGGGTTCTGCTCTGAACAGGATTTTAGGGGTCGCCAGAGAGGCCAGTCTGAGAGACAAACCTGAGGATGGGCCCCATGTCATGTCTGGCCCTTGGAAAAATGAGCACGTAGGCTAAGTCTGGCCACATTCCTGGCCTCTGCCCATGGTGACGGGATGGGGTCAGATCCGGGGTCACAGTGAGCTTGGGAACCTGCCCTGACAGGGAGTGTGGCTGCAGGAGAGTGGGGCAGTCAGGAGAGTTGGTTCCCACTGCTCAAGCATGAATAGACCCAGTTACCACCTGGGTGAGCAGGTGCCCACCTGTATGACTGGCACAGCCACTGGGCGGTGAGAAGGGAGCCTTGTACTGCCTGCCCTGTGCTGTCCTCAGCACATGCATGTGACTGCTGTATGAACGATCTGCACAGAAAGATGCCAGGCTAGACAAAGTCTGCAGGTCTGAGGCAGCAACTGTAGGGCATCAGCCTCCTGCGGAGACCCAGCCGTGGTCCGACTTCACCCGGAAGCTCTACCAAGCGCGGAGGAAGAAGGGACTGTGACACAGGCTGGCCAGTTCAAGTGGGAGAGGAAGGGCAGGAAGTCTGTTGTAAATGTTTAGAAAAATATACTCTTTGGCTTCCTTTTATTTCTTGAGGATTACATAAAAATGGGAACTATACAGGATCGTATCCCAGCCAGGGCCCTGGGTGCTGACTGGATGCTCCCTGCACTGTGTCAAAGTTCTGCATGGCCTCTGTCTGCCACCCTAGCTGGCAGAGGCCCTATTTGGAGAAAGAGGTCATGAAGCTATTCTCGATGCACAGGACGATGTAGCTGTTGTGGCAGCTCGCAGCTTTCTGTTCCAGGAGCCTGCCTGACAGCAGGGAGGAAGCCTGACCTGTAGTCCCAGTAGCTTCAGTCCGCCATGTCTCACAGTAACTCTCCATCAGCCTCCGCCCACTGGGGTCCGAGCCGTGCCATATGCTCTTCTGCGGCCTGCAAGGTATACAGCCTGTCAGCTACCTGGACACCACTAAGGCCAAGAAGACGGAGGCCAGCCGCTATCTTTGGAAGCAGCAGGGCAATGGGACAGTAAAAGGCCCCTGTGACCTACAGGACTTAGGTCCACCTCTCAGATGTGCAGGCTTGCAGAGGAAGAGTGTGTTAGGGGTACAGCCTGGGTCAGAGGGCCCTCGTGGGTGCCTCCTGGGGGAAGCAGACAGTCAGGACACCAAGTACTGTGCTAGACACATGTGTCTAGCTTCCCAAGTCACCCTTCAGAGAGCAGGGTCATTGAAGCAGGTGTCTCGGCTGCCAGGTGCAGAGACGCGGGTACAACACCATTCTGATAACAGTCCAGCTGTTGGTCAATAGTTCAGGTGCCTTCTGTGACCAAGGGCTATGCTGTAGAGCTGCCTTCCAGGATCAGTACTTTTCAGTGGCATTTACATGGCTGAGCAGTATAGCTGAGTAGTCACAGGTGATGATGTAATCAGCTATGTCTCAGGTGATGACATAATCTGCTATGGCTTTGAGGGTACCCACAACCTCATTGCTTAAACATACCATGATCATCTAGTTCCTTGTTCTAGGTTCTATGACTTTTATGTGCAGACTATGTCAGTCTAGAGATTGAGGTCTTGGTCACATCTCCTAATGCTGGGGGAACCTACCAGGCTGGGTGTCTCAGGACATCTCTGCCATCGAAAGAAAAGATTCGGGCCCCGGGTTGCAGTTGACCCTGGGAGCCGGAAAACAGGGAGTCCCAGCTGGGAGATAGCACCTCGTCCTAAAAAGAGACACAGCAGGGACATCAGTCACCCATCACATCAGGCCAGAGGAATGACCGTCAGGGAGATCCCAAGAGACCAAGGAACACATGGGGCTGAAGCATAGAGTCCCTTCTCCAAGGTAGGGCCTATCACAGTGAGTGAGACCCATGGGTACCCTCCCAAGTCTGAGACCGTGGGGTCTGTAAGCCCACACTGCAGGCCCTGAGAATCCCAGCTCTCTTTATAGGAAAGACCCAGAAACAAAGTCACATGATGGGTCCTGTGGTGGAGGGGCCAGGCTAGGTGGCACAAAGAAATGACTCCATGCCACTTTGGGCTATGTTGTCAGTAGCACAGGAACCACTAGAAAGGCCCATGGGGAGGAGCCAGGGCCCTGGGAGGGGCAGGGATCTGAGGGGCTTTGTAGGGAGTATTAGGGGAATGGTTATCCCTGCTGTGAATTCACACTGGAGACCAAGGCCTGGGTACAAATGGGGACAGACTTTTGGCCTTCCAGAAGCTTCAGGGCAGATCTCACCCACCTTCAGGTTGACGATGGGCACAGAGCCGCGGTCGGCACGGCGCACAATGCTGTAGAGATCCTGCAGCCTAGAGGACAGAAAAGCCCGGAAGGTGCCCGACAGCCCCACGGCTCGGGCTTGCTGGAAGCACTGGAAATCTGCTCCACGGATACCACGCATGCCTCCAGACAGGGGGGTGTTCAGTGCCACCAGGTGGAGCTGCCGGAAAGGTCATGTATGGTCACGTCCTGAGCAGTGTCACAAGTAACCCTCTAGTCTGTGGCCTACATACCCACAGCAAAGTGCACATAGGCCGAGTCCACGGATGGATGAGACCAGTCACTTTAGTGACAACCCTCTCCTGGGCTCTCTCAGTCTAGAGCATCAGAGGTGAGTCTCAGGCATGGTGATCCCAGCAGACTCCCAAGATAGCCCCCGATATCCCTTTTCTGGTGAACACAGACAGGGGCCAGCTCAGCCTGTTCCACCCTGGCTGTAGAGTACCTGCCCATCCCTGGCTGCCACACCCTCTGTAGGACAGAGGCACAGCAGGTACACAGCCCACTGCCCACTTATCTGCCATATTATAGACTAGCAGAGACTGGCTCCTGAGTGCTTGATTTCATTGATAACCACTAAGTCACCAGAGATAAGGCCTAAATGATGAGTAGCCTTTATCAGTCAGAAACCTAACTATAGATCCCTATCCAAAATACTCCCCCGCTGGCAGCTCTGGGGTGATTGCCTCTGTCCTGCCAGGACCGGAGCTGGATGGACGGACACACAGCCCTCAACCCTGGGCACTCACCACTGGCTGAAAGTCCTGGTGTGTATGAGCAGGTGAGGAGGTGGGGCGGGCTGGTGGCAGGTGCACATAGGAACTGTGGTGGTGTGGAACTCCTGGGTAGGGCTGGCGGTCTGTCAGACGTGGCGGGTTGGCCAGGATGTCATCTGCTCGCCAGGGTCGTGCCGTGGAATAGGAGTACTCCCTCCGGGTATATGGACTGCCCTCGTGAAGCTGGACCAATGGGGGCTGCAAAGCAGCCACCTCATTGCCCTAAGAATGGACACACACAATGCCTGGAGTAGCTCCTTGCTTGAGATATCCCATTCCTCTCTCTGTTCTGTGCTCTTGGGCAGGACCAGGCTGGGCCTGAGGTAGTAAGGAGGAAGCTGTACCCTGAGCTCTGGGGTACAGGCTTGGGCCAGGTAGGAGCGTGGAAGACAGTTCTGTTTCACCACAGCCTCCTTGGGGCTCCTGGATACTGGCCAAGCTAAGGCCCTACCTTGTATTAGTCAGCTGTTACATGTCGGTTGAGCTCACCGAGAGGTTGCCTCTGGGGCTGCCCCTACCTCCTATTTCACACCCAAGCATATTTATCCCAGAGTAACCTCCAAGGTCTGTGATGGTTTTTCTTATCTTAAAAGAAATATTTATTTATTTATTGTATGTCTATGAGTACACTGTATCTGACTTCAGATACACCAGAAGAGGGCATCAGATCCCATTACAGATGGTTGCGAGCCACCACGTGGTTGCTAGGAATTGAACTCAGGACCTCCGGAAGAGCACTCAGTGCTCTTAACCGCCTAGCTATTTCTCTAGCCCTGTGATGGTTTTTCTATGCTTGACCCAGGGAATGGCATTACTGGAGTAGGTGTGGCCTTGTTGGAGTAGGTGTGTCACTATGGCCATGGACATTAAGAACCTTGTCCTAGCTGCCTGGAAGTCAGTCTTCTCCTAGCTGCCTTTGGAACAAGATGTAGAACTCTCAGCTCCTCCAGCCCCATGCCTGCCTGGACACTGCCATGCTCCCATCTTGACAACAGTGGACTGAACCTCTGAACCTGTAAGCCAGCCCAATTAAATGTTGCCCTTTATAAGAACTAGCTTGGCCATAGTGTCTGTTCACAGCAGTAAAACCCTAACGAAGACAAAGGTCCCTTGTCTGGAGATGGCCCCACTCACTGTGGTGTGGAGGAAAGACAATACCAAAACAGGCCAAGAGCGAAAAGCGGTGCCCTTGAGCACAGCTAGAGGTCAACATTTCCAGCAACAAATGCGCCCATGGTGGGAAAGAGGAGCTGGAGGGTCAGCCGTGGGACACTCAGCCACAGGGAGAAAGCTCAGCCGGGGACTCCAGCCTGTGCCCCGACTTCCCCAGTCCGTTTCTGCTGGAAGCTCTGAGTGCCTAGTTTAGTGATGGCATTTCTATTGGTTGCCCTTTGTTTCTTGTTTTAGTTGGAGGCCTCACCCGAGGGCCTTTCTCTCTGCCCACGACTCTCTTGGGAACTCCAGCCTGTGGCTGCCTTAAAGGGGCCCTGCCTCCCAGCCACCGGTTTCTGCTGAATGTTTTGATGATGCTTTGGTTTTTAATCTCTCCATCGGCTGGCAATTATTCTTTGACTTCGGCTTGCTGCGTACTTCGTAAATCCACTCATTAAATTAAGATATGGTGGCTCATTCTTTGCACTGCCGGGACCCGACACCAACCGCCAGCAACACACAGTTGCTTCCTGGAGTTACTGCCAAGTAATGATGCGGATCCAGAGGCACAGACTCAAGGCCTGGCCTTCTGTGCTCCGTGGCTGTGCTACCTTCTAACAGCTGAAGGGGGGGGGGGGGAACGACGTTCCTTACCGTGCCTTGCGGGAGGGCTGTCCGGGCCTCCAGCTGAAAGGCATCAACAGGGGTTACTCCAGCAGGCTTCAGGGCCAGGGCCTCTCCCCTGTCACCCTCTTCCCACAGCCCCTCCCTCTGGAAGAGGCCTTTCCAAACAGGGATGTGACTGTGCCCCACTGGTTAGCTCCAAGTGAACAGTGGGTACTGGTTAGACCCAGAGCTGATACCACAGACTCTTCTAGGCCAGATGGAAAGGAACTGCAGGACAGGCCTGACAGGCCCATAGGCCCAGAATCCAAAAGCTGGTACCCAGAAGCTCATTCATCTTGAGGCATCCTACCAGTACTAAGGATACTCATCATAGTGGTATTTATTTATTTATTATATATAATATATATACTCTAATCTAAAATCTATCTATATTATGTGGCGCACATCTCTACCCACTGACCCACCTGGCCATCCCCACCATGGTGTTTATACAGAATAGCACTAGCATACAAAGCACAGGTAACCTTCATGCATCCTGAGGCCATCAAGGCACCAAGATGAGGCCTAATACTTCATGGCATTATATCCCCTTACAGGACAGCTCAAGGACATCGCTATGAGCCACCTGGGGGCTTGGGTTAGGACCCTACCTCATGCTATGTTGCTGTAAGTGGAGTCTGACCTCTTCCCCCATGGCTAAAGGTTTGAACCTTGGGGCCATTCATCTTCCTGACAGCAGAGGTCGCGTCACCAGTTGCCTGACATCTCTGCCACTATACCTTCCTCACCACAATGGACCGTACCACGAGCCCGAGGAAACCAGTCCTCCCTTAAGGTGCCTCGGACCCCTCATGCTGGGTCTTTGGTCTCAGCAGCAATCAATTAAGTAATAAAATGTTCATGTACTGCTAACTCTAATAGTAAGCAGAGGAACCCGCTTACTATTCTTGAAAGTTTTTAGTCTTTAAAAGATTTAAAGAAATCCTTCCATTCCATTGTGGATATTAGAGGGGAGAGGGTCTCCCGAGAACTCACCAGCACCTTCCGGAAGCCATTTCTAACGCGTACGTAGAGCTCTTCTCTCTCGGCCACAAAGATGAGCCAGCCCTCCGGCACCTCCCGTATCTTGTCCAGCATGGTCTGGTATGTGGCCCAGATCCTCACCTGCTGGAACCCCAACCCAAGTCCAATATGAGACCCACTGCCCAGAGCATCCAGAGCTCCCAAGATTTCAGAGGCCAGAAAGTGACGCTGGGTAGCTATCCTTCTTTGTCAGGCTGTCCCCAAGTAAGAGGAGTGAAGGTTCTAGAAGTAAGCACCTTGGGGAGCCCATGGTTCCACAGACACCGATCGCTGCACCCAGCGGACTGATGGCAAAGACTTCCTGACATGCCACCTGTCTCCCCCACCCCTACTCCAGATTGTCAGACCTTAGTTAACTGGACACTTACCCCGGCAGAGGCACCCATGGCTCCTGGGGGACCTGGAGGACCAGGTGGGCCTGGAGGACCAGGAACACTGACGGCTACAAGAGAAATCAAGCTGAGAACTCCCGACCACATGAGCAGCCCTCAGGGACCCAGACCCACGCTTCACATTCTTACTCTGTCTGTGAGGGCCTGGGAAGGAGGGAGGTCCTGGAGGTCCCGGAGGTCCCGGGGGACCCTGGCGCCCCTCATAGCCAATGCCAGGAGGTCCCTGGGGGCCAGGAGGGCCGGGTGGACCCCGGATGCTCTCTCCCTTTGAACCCTAGGAACAACAGAGAAGCCGTTCATTGTACTGGGACTCTATATGCTCACAGCTCCAGAGCTGGAAGTAGCCTTTGCGACCCTGCCTACCACAGGGCCCCTTCTGCTGGAGATACGGTCCCAGGACAGAGTAACAGCCACAAAGCTTCCCAGTGTGCCAGTCAGAAGCTAGGCCCGTGGTTCCTTTGAGTCCTCATGACAGCTATGATGCCCCACCCCCGGGGTCTGCTCAATGCTGCGGACGGCAGCAGAAGAACAAACGAGGCTAGCCTGCCCGTGTGCTCACCCAGCCTCACGCCCACAGAGAAGCTAATAACGTGGGGGTTTCGGGCAGCCGAGCTTGCAGGGTTTGGTGTGAGTCTTTCCAGGTATACAACCAATGTCCCTTGACTATGCCCAAGCCCACAGGGTGTGGACACGTACAGGAAGCCTGGGGGGGAGAGAGGGCTCAGGCTTACCGGAATTCCAGGGTATCCAGGTGGGCCGGGTGGGCCAGGTACACTTGAGCTGAAGAATCCGCCACCAGGAGCCCCAGGTTCTCCCCTCTCTCCTTTCTGTCCAGCATCCCCTCGGTCTCCCTTGTCCCCCTAAAATGGTTATCGGAGCCAGATGAGGATTACAGATTGGCCCTGACCCCATTGAGTCATGGGCACCTCCTTGGTTCTTGGTGCTTGTCCCCCCCCCCCCCCGATCCAGCTCGGTTCCCACCTCTTGCTGCATCAGCTTGACCCCAACTGGCAAGGGACAGGGAGTGGTCAGATGGAAGGACACTACCAAAAGGCCAGTGTTCCTCATGGGAGAAGGAAGAAAGTGGTTTCTTGGCTCAATGTCATTAGACACTTGTCAGCAGGGACAAAGGACACCAGCCACCCAATGAAAACATCCATGTCCCCCCAACTTGACCAACAACCTCACCTACCTTCATTTCAGCTTCAAGGTGGAAGAGGTCGATGGGGAATTGCCCTGCAGAGGGTTGGGGGGTGGGGGGAGGTAGGTTAGGATCGATCGTACTGAGACGGCAGCAGACTGTACTAACTACAGCTTGTACTCCCCTCCCCCACCCGCCTGCCTTCCTTGATTTGTGTAAGAACTGCACATTTTCTTAAATTTACTTCTGGTTAATGGATTTTTGTTGTTGTTGTTGTTGTTCTTTCAGTGTTTTTGGTCATAGTGTTTTGTTTCCAAGTTGCATTTGTAAATTTTCATGACTGACCAGTGGCTTTTCTGATCGCTCTCCATCCAGGGGCCTGGAGAGATGCACTCCCTTATTCTGACAGTCACCCACAGATCCTCATGGGAGGTGTGCATTAGAGACCTGCTGTGTAAACTGGCTTCTTCCCTTAGGCCTCTTGCTTCAATAAGCCTGGTCCTGTGGCCTCAGGCATAAGGTCTCAGCAGGACCCAGGACTCCTCAGCAGGACCCAGGACTCCTCAGCAGGACCCAGGACTCCTCAGCAGGACCCAGGACTCCTCAGAGCCATTTCCTGTTTGTGGATGCTTTGTTACAGAGATGCAGAGATGTTTTTGGACACTTCAGAGAAATAACTTGACCTTTTTTGATCTTTGTTTCTTCATACATAAATAAAACATAACTCCATTTATTTCTGTCTCTAGAACACATTCTTGTTCTCATCAAATGTGATGTCTGGTTTCCAGTACCTTGGGCAGAAGGCACGGAAACATTCCATTTAAGGCTTGTAGTTCTGTGAACAAAGGGTTAACTCATTGTTTCAGGGATAGCAGCCTCGGGCCACTTTTGCCTACTGCCATCCTCTTCAGAGTCCTTGCTCTGTCGAATTAATGTCTCAGAGGCTTCTTGCCACTATATGAGATGGTCCTGAGCAGTGATTCTAACCCCCATGGCCCGGCCACGTTACAGGAGTGTTACCCAGGATTGGAGGTGACAACTGTCACTAGCAGGACCTATCCTAGGACCTCTGTAGAGCTAGGCCATGGTCTACGGGACCCTATGACCTCTGAACGAGGTGTCACAGTGACCCAGCCCAGTGGGAGCTTGGAGGACACAGCTATAGAGGCTTCACCAGCATCCTTATGGCAGGCTGCCTTAGGGGTCTTTTGTTTCTCCTTTGACTTGCAAGCTGCCTGGACCAGTCCCCCAAGGCAGATGCTCACTCCCCACGGGTTCTTCCTCTACATTCACAAGACTGCCTCCCACTCAGCCTGCAGAACTTGCTTCTACCTACAGGGACTGCTCCCTGTGGTTGTCTCGTGGCCAGAGGTAATGTAGACAAGCATTGGTGGCTGCTGAACCCTTCTGTCTCCAGGTTCCATTTCTCAGATAACAACTGTGATGGTTTGTCTATGCTTGGCCCAGGGAGTGGCACTATTAGGTGTGGCCTTATTGGAGTAGGGGTGTCACTGTGGGTGTGGGCTTTAAGACCCTCATTCTAGTTGCCTGGAAGCCTGTCTTCCACTAGCAGCCGTTAGATGAAGATGTAGAAATCTCAGCTCCTTCTGCACCATGCCTGCCTGGATGCTGCCACGCTCCTGCCTTGATGATAATAGACTGAACCTCTGAACCTATAAGCCAACCCCAATTAAATGTTGTTCTTAAAAGAGTTGCCTTGGTCATGGTGCTTGTTCACAGCAGTAACAACCTAACGAAGACAACAGCCTTTCTTTCTTTCTTTTGTTTTTTTTGTTTTTTTTGTTTTTTTCTGTCCATTTTCCTCTGTATCCTGAGGCTCTGCTATTGTAGGCAAGTGAGTTCAGTTCCTGGATTTTCCTTCTAGATTTGAGTTTGATCAAGATGAGCGCTTTTCTATTCCCAGTCCTATTTCCCAAGATGCACTTGGTCACAGACACACACCTTGCTGGCCATTGCTAGCACTTTTCTCCCAGGACAGTTCCCTCCACCACCACCCTCTAGCTTGCCTGACCTAAGGGAGCAGCCTCCCTTTGTCTCTCTGGGCTGCCAGCCCCCTCCCGTCCTGGCTGCCAACAGAAGCGCACCCATGCTCAGCCACTGAAAACCTGGGTTTAAATCCATTCTGTCTTCTATTGCTTCTGTTGCCCCTGCTCTGAGTTCCTTCCCCCTCATCCTGATCTGCATCCAGCTTTCTTCCGTAGTCTTTGTTATTTATCTTTCATCAGGCGTCCAGCTGCACATTCTTGGTATGTTCAAGAATATGCAGTTCATCTGCACCTTTGACCTCCAGCTAAACATCAGAGAGATGCTCCAGAGAGTCTAGGCCTGTGGCTGTGCAGCCTGGATTCTTCCTGCTGGGTCGGTCAGCTGCTTCCCACCTCCCAGCCTTTTCTGGAACTGCTTGACTCTCTCTGGAGGCTTGCACTGGGCACCAGGCTGCCTGATGCTCAGGCTACCCCTCTTTGGGCAGAGTCATCCTGTGGAATCCTGCATGAATGCTGATGTGGAACATCAGAGCCCACCCCCCCCATTTGATGCCTTGAAGCACCCAGGGACTTCTGGTTTTACTCACTTCTTTCTCCATTTTGGGGGGCATCTTTTGACTGGGAACCACGGCACATCTTTTCTTAGCTTTGGAAACGGAGCCATTTCACCCTCGACTGCCGTTTTCTCTTTGACTCTCCAGTGACAAGCGTGCCAGGTGACTGTCATGTCCTTCCCTGGGGAGCATTTCTCTTTCTGGCTTTCCACTGACTAGGTGCTGAGCTGGCCCCTCACAGCTTACCTTTGCTGTCTCGGCAGGTCATGTCCCCTAGTACTCTGAACTCCCAATATTTTCCCAGACAACCCTCTTCTTCGAGATGATTCTCTTTCCTTTTAGGTCTGGGACACGGTACTCTCTAAGTTTTGATCCCAGCTGGTGACTACTTCCCAGGAGGCCTAGGTACCTGGTCTTCTCCCCACCCCCACCCCCCTCTCTCTGGCTGGTTCTTTGTTCAAGTGCCTATGTCTTCCTTATAATTCCATACATTGTGAGTGCTGTTGTCAGGCAGAACTTGGTGCTCCAGCTTGGTTTTGCTTTGCTTTGGCAGGAAGGACCCCACTAGCACAGGCATGCTAACGCTTTTGAGGGCCATGGGGAGTGGTGCCACCTTTGTATGTTTGGTTGGTTGGTTTGATTTTTTTTTCAAGACACAGTATCTCTGTGTAGCCCTGGCTGTCCTGGAGACCAGGCTGGCCTCGAACTCGGATTCTTCTGCCTCTGCCTCTCGAGTGCTGGGATTAAAGGCGTGTGCCTCCACTGACACCCAGCAGAGGCTTCTCAATTCTTATCCTGCTTTCATAGATCATCTTGGTAGAGGTTGGTCAGACCAACATGGGAGCTGGCAGGGAATGCCCTCTGCTCACTGGGAAGAGCAACCCTGCTTGTATCTACCAGGGTGACAGGAACATCCCACTGAGCTGCTCTTCCCTATAGCACACCCTCCCCCCCCAGGCCCTAGCCCCAAGCTGAAAGGCTGACTGGTATCCCTAAATCCAGCTCTAATCAAGACTTGGTAAGCTGAGAAAGTGCTCTGTCCTTCCAGAGGCTTGGACAGCAACCATGGTATAGAGGGTGTCTAAGCACCCCAAGGGCACTGGTGCCCAACTCTGGAGCTGGCTATACACAACAACCATCAGCCTGGACGGTGCAGAACATGCTCACCTGGTGGCCCAGGTGGGCCCACCTCTCCTTTGTCACCCTTTGGTCCTGAAGGCCCCTGCACACCTGAAGGGAGAAACCCCAAAGCTATCAGGGAAAGCCCCTCCCACCAATGTCCCCAGCCCTGGCTATTGTGTGCATATGGTGGGCCTCGACCAGAAAGGCTTCGGATAGATGAGGGTGGGAGAGCAATGGTGTGTGTGCTATGTGTGAGTGGAGGAGATCAAAGCTGTGTGTTGGGGGGAGGGGAAGCCACTGTGCTATGCCCCTACTGGTGAGTGGGACTGTCCCTGCATCCATTCTGAGAAATCTTGGGTGGTGTCCCTAGTTAAGACTCCCTGGACAGTCGTCACACCAGATGTGTGCACTACTAGAAGTAGGGTACGGTTGCAGGCACGGCCTAGCTAAGAGGTACTCAGGAACAAGATACTCAAAGCTAGCAGAGAGTCAAGTCCCACCACTATCCTGATACCATCCTGCCAGAGCCCCAAACCCCCAAAGGCACTGTGAGCCCCGAAGCCCTCACCCTGCTGTCCTGGTAGTCCAGGTCGGCCAGACTCCACAAATGCCTACAAAGAACAAGTGGGTTAGGGGAGAGGGGGGAGTGTGGGCTAAGGGTCAGCGCTCTAGAAAAGAAGATTACCAAAGTCCCCAAGGCCCCTCCCCAGAGCCACTAGGAGCTCTGAAGTAAAGGCAGGGTCTATCTCAGGAATCCTAGGCATTGGAGAGATGCCTCAATGGTTAAGAGCCCTGACTGTTCTTCCAGAGGTCCTGAGTTCAATTCCCAGCAACCACACGGTAGCTCACAACTACCTATAATGAGATCTGGTGCCCTCTTCTGGTATGTAGGCATACATGCAGGTAGAATGCTGTAGACATAATGGAGAGATAGATAGATAGATAGATAGATAGATAGATAGATAGATAGATAGATAGATAGATAGATAGATAGAAAGAAAGAAAGAAAGAAAGAATCCTAGTCATGGTGACCTGCTCCTACAAGTCACCTCTCCCTTGCCAAGTTTAGTAAAAGTGGGACACCCCCCAGGACCTGGGTCTAGAACCTTGGTCCTTCCAGCTTGAGACTGTCTCCAAGCCCCAGAGTTAAGATCCCCTCCCGTGTGGCATCACTACTCATCCATTGGCCCCAGGCACAGGCTACCCAACAGACCCACCCCAGAGACAATTCCAAGGCCAGCAACTGTCAAGAAGTCAGTATAGAATGAGTCTCTGGCTACTTACATTGCTGTCATAGATGGGCATCCCAGGAGGACCTGGGGGGCCTGGAGGCCCAGGGGGGCCAGGCAATCCCTGTGGAGGGACAGAAAGCTCTGGTTAGTCAAGGTCATAGCTGAGACATGAGCGTAGGCCAGGAGAGCAGACATGGGCTGAAAAGCAGATGAATCAGAAAGCTGAATCTGTTTGATGATGTAAAAACTAAGAACGCATTTCTGCCTCTGGTTCATGTGCCTGCCAACTAGGCCTGATGGCGGGAAGCCTAGGACGCTCTCGAGCCACGTAAGGTCACATGAGCTGTGGGTAACCAAAGAACAAGTAGTCCTGCTTCTCCTGAGATTGCTAGCTGCAAACTCGGAGCTAGGTCAGTGAAGAAGACTTCGGCGTAAGTAAACGAAATTCTATCTTTACTGATTCAATGTATAAAGCAACCTAGCCCTAACTCTTAACAGTCACATGCTGCCTCTTCAAAGAGCCTCCTTGTAAGCCCTGGGGACCCAGGTAAGGAAGGCATGAGCAGGGCTTCTTCATCCCTGGAGGGTACCTTGCATTGCCTGTCTTCCCCAGGACAGCTGTGAACAGCTGTGTACTGGCTGGCACTTCAGGCTGAGGGGTACACTGTTCGCAAGGAGCAGTATTCAACCCGATTTTTAAAATCATAACTGCCAGGCGGTGGTGGCCTGGCACGCCTTTAATCCCAGCACTTGGGAGGCAGAGGCAGGCGGATTTCTAAGTCCGAGGCCAGCCTGGTCTACAAAGTGAGTTCCAGGACAGCCAGGGCTATACAGAGAAACCCTGTCTCAAACAAACAAACAAACAAACAAAAAACATAACTGATGGGCTGGAGAGATGGCTCAGTGATTAAGAGCACCAGCTGCTCTTGCAGAGGTCCTGAGTTCAATTCCCAGTAACCACATGGTGGGCCACAGCCATCTGTAATGGGATCTGATGTCCTCTTCTGGTGTGTCTGAAGACAGCTACAGTGTACATACATACATAAAATAAATAAATCTTTAAAAAAAGTCATAACTGAGGATAAAATCCAAGAGGCAGTCTTTTGCATTGGGATGGGCGTGACTGGTCTGTGACAGTATGGTCCTGCAGCTCTGCAAACTGCAGTTTGCTCTCGATTTTTGCATGGTGTTGTAGGCATCAGACCATAGAGAAGAGAGCTGACAAGAAACCCAGAGCAGTAATGACCTATCAGGAGTGCAAACTCTCTGAAGTACTTATATCTGGGTTTCCACGACCATCTCTGCTCTGGGCAAAGCAGGCGGGAGGCAGGAGCCGCAGGCTGGACGCAATCACACTGGGGAAGTCCCTGAGTCTCTGGGTGGCTGCATCCAGTAGAAAGGCAAGACATGCCATGAAACAAAAAAATCCTTAAATCCCTAAGGCAGCAGATGTTTTAAAAGCTAAAAAGCTATGTTGATGGATCCAGAGAAGGGATGTCGTAAGGTCCCATCCCATGGTTCACCTCCTCCTCTCTTCATCCTCCTCCTCCTCTTCTACTCTTTTTTTTTTTTTTTTTTTTTTTTTTGAGACAGGGTTTCTCTGTGTAGCCCTGGCTGTCCTGGAACTCACTCTGTAGACCAGGCTGGCTCCGAACTCAGAAATCTGTCTGCCTCTGTCTCCCAAGTGCTGGGATTAAAGGTGTATGCCACCACTTCCTGGCATCTCTCTTCTGGTACAGCAGATATGTTTGTACATGTGTAGTTGTGAACGTACCCACATAGTATTTATGCAAAGTGTGCCTGTCGGGACCAACATGTCTGATTACATCACCAGATTCCTGAAACAGCTCAGCAGATGAGCTGCTGGGGGCCTCAGTAGCCAGACTTGGTCCCTGGTGTTCCAAGCCGCCACCCATTCACCATTACAGGACACTTACCCTCATGCTGAACCCAAGGCTGGCATCGCCAGGCTCCCCTTTCTCTCCCTTTAAGCCATTCGTTCCGGGTCGACCCTGGGCAGGATAGAGTAGCAGAGCTTCTTGGACACTGGACACAGCCTGTGCACACCCCCATCCTTCCCATGGTCAAGCACTCACAGTCCAGCCCCAGTCTAGCTCCTGCCCAGGAGCTAGGAGAGGCAGGACACTGACTACAAGGACCCAGGTCAGAGCCCCCTCGATGCCCTGGGCCTATCGGGTGTCAGATGAGGTGTTCTCTTAGCCAAGTACATCTCTGACACATGTTAAGACATTGGACACAAAGGTATGATAGCTGTCTCAGAGGGACGGGAAAGCCCAGCCCTCCGTAGCCCCAGATGTCCTCCCCCGACCAGGTCCCACTTGTAAGGCCACCAAATCCTCACCGGCCGTCCAGGGAAGCCAATTTCACCCTTGTGCCCAGGTCGTCCATAAGGACCCTACAGAGAAAAAGCAATGAGTCGAGGGGTGGGCGGAGCCACCTAGTGAGGAGGGAGGGGCCACCCCAGGAAAGGACCAGGACAGCCACCTTTGAGGAACTGCCTGTTGCCATCTGGTGCAACCCACCCCATGTTTTCCAATGCTACAGTTGATACAAACCCTGGGCTGTGATCTCAGTGTAACAAAAGCACTACTCACCGGGGGTCCTCGAAAGCCTGGCTCTCCCTGAACAGAGAATCAGAGGTAAGTTAGGCAGCTATGGCTCACCTTGCCCACTGCCTCCCAGAGTCCTTGCTGCACCCATGTGGATGTGCTAGGCTGGCAACCGAGGCGGATAACCATGCCAGCAGGACAGGTAGACACTAGCATTAGGGACTAGGTCCAGCTTAAGGCACATGAATGGTCCCTAAGTCCCTGAATGTGGGTTCAACTTCCAAAGCATCTAGCTAAGGCCACCCAGGTGTTATGCAGCTCTAGAGCCTTGGAGAGCAGAGGGTTCTCCGGGCCTGGGGAATCTAGTGTTATTAGATCACCTTCTAACAACACTGTAGGCCAGTGAGAATCTGCTCCTCAGAGGCACCAAGGCTTTCCAAGGCCCTTCCCCCTGTGCTTTCTTGGAAGGCCTGCAGGGGTGGGAACCCCCAAAGGCAGTATGAGGAGCAAGTTCTAGCCAGCCAAGCACAGTCTTGTGCTCAGCTTCCTACAGATTCAGGTCCATAGGAAGTGGGAGGTCTAGATATCTGTTACCCAGGGTAGATGGATACCTGCCTGCCATGGGCCTTGGTCCCCTCTAACTTCCATAGAAAAAGGCCCGGCAGAAGACGGAGCACACTGGACCGTGATCAGTATCACTAACCTTCCTATAGGTGACATCAGCCAACAGTAGTACCAAGGGATAATGCAATCACTGGCAGGTTTGGGAGCTGTCAGAGCATACCCAAAATGGTTCCAAGGGACAAAGGAAGGACAGATTTGGGCTATGGAAAGCTGGGAACCCCGTTCAGAAGAGGTCTGAGTGTGTCATCATCTTGCCTCTCTATCAGAGTACCGCCTCCCCCCCCACACACACACTCATGCTGTCTTCATAGTATTATGGAACCCCGAACTCATTCTCACCTTGGCTCCCTTCTGGGCGTGGCCCAGGGCTCTGCCATCAGGGCTAAAGATAGTGCCTGGCTCTCCCTTCTCACCCTGGAATGGCAAGGCAGGAAGGTCAGGTCAGGGCTCAGCCATTGGTCTTCAGATACCCACACAACAAAAGCAGCAAGGGGGTCTTGGCCTACTATGGGGAGTTTGACCAGAGCGCTCTGAGATAGAGTAACAGAAATGGGATATCCTAGTACCTTCAGAGCCCAGCCTGCCCCAGGGGCCGTCATCTGAGTAGCTAAGATGAAATATCTTGCCTGTAGCAGGTCTGTGCAGTGTTGCAGGAAATATTAAAAAATGGATCTGTCAACTCTCCTAGGCTAGCCCCCGCAGCATCTGGCTTGCTTGTCCCAAGAGCCACTTGTCCCCTCTCTGCTATAATCCCCTGTAATTGGCAGTCCCACATTCCAGTAACCAAGTAAATCAAAACTCTTAAAGCTTAATTAACCAATCACATTTATGTATCAAGAATATCACAGCCGGGCGTGGTGGCGCATGCCTTTAATCCCAGCACTCGGGAGGCAGAGGCAGGCGGATTTCTGAGTTCGAGGCCAGGCTGGTCTACAAAGTGAGTTCCAGGACAGCCAGGGCTACACAGAGAAACCCTGTCTCGAAAAAAAACAAAAACAAAAACAAAAAAGAATATCATAATTTACAAGATGCCAGTACAATAATTTCAGAGCCAATTGATAATAATAAAAGCTTGAACCCAATTATTTCTAACCTTGTAAAATCATAGCGCTACTTGTGGCTGATAAATGCCAAACAGATAGGTACACCTCCGAAGCCATCTTGGTTCTTCTCCCTAACCCTCTGGGATGATCCGTCTCCCTGCAACTAATAGCCCCAACCCCTTTTCCCCATCCAATCACAGACCTGCTCTGCACTAATGTAATTGGACAGGGAAAATCCTGCAACAGGGCAACAATAAGGCTGTACCCTGGTTCCTGAGAAATGAGCAGAAGGCACCCCAGCCCCTTACCTTGGGCCCCGGAATTCCCTGCTCGCCTTTGGAACCCAGGTCACCCTTCGGTCCAGCAGGTCCCTGTAGTGACGACCAGATTGGAATGAGGATCCATGACCCAATGATCCTTAGTCCCTGTAACTCCCATATCCCTTGCTCTGTGTTTGCTCCCTGGTCATATGCCAGCCCTTCAGAGTCCTGAACAATTACAGGTGACAAGGACACTATGCTACATCTTCCAGACCTTATTATCTTCCTGATAGCATCATGTCCTCAAGGACAGTGACTGTCCCCACCCAAACTTACATTGCTGTCCTGTGTACAACAATAGCATAGCCCACCCCCACCCCCAGTGTCAGGGTGTCCTGGACAAGCGTGGACCTCGGAAACAAAGCTACTTACGGGAAAGCCTGCGTACCCTGGCTTGCCCTGTGGAAAGAAGGGCACCATGAGTTTTGGGGACACACTGCTCTCCCTGGTGTTCTCACCCAGCCCCCTGGACCCTCTGTGAACTTACAAGCAAGATGGCACTCACCTCTGGTCCTGGCGTGCTCACTATAGCTCTCTGTCCCCGAGTTACCAGGAAATACAAAGTAGAGGGGAAGAAAAGAAAGGTGCCTTTGAGTTGAAAGTCACCTGGTGCCACATTAGCCCCAAGCTCAGCAAAGCTACCCCAAAGTGGAAATTAGAAGAAAACTGTTATTTTTAGCGGTATGCCTGGGTTCTCTCTGCAGGTGCCCAGCTAACAGCTGACCCATTTTGTGGGGAGTTCCCCTTCCTAGCTTGGGGTCGCTCTCCAGTCTTGTTACATACAGATCCTGCTGCATATGGTCTGGTTCATCCTGTGGAGGCAGCGCCATCTACTGGAGCCCTTCCCCTGTGCCTTACTGTCATGCCAATGTCAAAGAGCTGCAGCTTTTGATCTACCCTGGTCCCAGAGCCCTTGACCTTGACCCTGTCCCAGCCCCCCCTCACTGCATCGCCACCTTCTGTGGTGTCTGGATTACTTCTGGAAGCATGAGGCCTGGGCCAGGCTCTCTTGTGACCACTCACAGCCTTGCTCCCAGGACTAGATTGTGCCCATGTCAGAAGCGAGGGAACAGAGACTCCAGAAGGTGAAGTAACCAGCGGGGATCGCAGGTGACATCTACAGCTGGGACTTGGGCCTAGTTAGTGGTTCTGTCCTTAGGAAGCCGCTCCCCTGGACCCTGCATCTCCTACCCAGGCTTCTCCCTGAAGAGGAGTGAGCTTGAGCAGCAGCTTGGCTTCTGGGTTCTGTGGTGGGGCTGTGAGGAACCCATTTTCTCTGGGGCCAGGCCCTTTGAATATGTTGCTTCAGCCACCACAAAGGGGCAATGGTAGCCTTTACAGCCAAGAAGGCCTAGACACTTTGGCAAGGAGAGGACCTGTAGCCAACACAGCTTTTTCCTGAGACGCCAGGGCCTCTCGTGTCCTTTTGATGAGACAGTTGGACCATCTTCAGGCAGTGCCTAGACCGAGGGATGAGCCCCTGCAGCACTCCAGTGTACTTACATCCTCAGGTGACACATAGATCACAGGTCCTGGAGGTCCTGGAGGGCCAGGGAGGCCCGGCCGGCCCACTCCATCTTTTCCTGGGTTTCCCTGGAAGAGAATGGCAGCGAGGTGAACATTTCAGTTACTGGCCAGGACCCTAGGTCTGTAGGGAGAAGCTGAGAGCTATCCCTGCTGACTTAGGGGCCTCTGCTTAACTCTGATATCATATGGGCAGCCAGGTGGTTTGGGCCTGGGGCTGGGGCATGATGGGATTTCCCCACCCTGAGGTCTGGGCAGCTCAGCTCTTTGTCCACTGTGTAGCTGTGGCTAACAGATACTTACCTTTTCTCCCAGCATCCCTTTCTCTCCCTTTGGCCCCTGCAGAGATAGGAAATGAGTCATTACAGGCAGAACCTTCAAGGACCAGCCTACCTGAGTCTGGTTTCCAATGCAGACAGGGACTCTGTGTTTCCCAGAGCCTTGGAGACTAGAGATAGGCACCCAAATCGCTGACCAGACTTGGCTCCCCAAGGCACAGTGTAGCAGGTGGGGCACACAGACCCAGGATACCCCAAGGGCCACCATGGATGCCAGTTCTCTTCCTGAGGGCTTCTTTTTTATGCCCCCTTACTCACCGGGGGTCCAGCTGCACCTTCTCTTCCTGGGGGACCAGGGATGCCCTGGGGTCCGTCTGCTCCAACTTCTCCCTGGGACAGACAAATGGAAGATCCAGAGTCAGCCCTACAGCCAGGCAGCAGAGGCTCCTAGAGAGGAGGCCACAGCACCCATGGATGGGCATAACCATCACCTAGGTTTCTTCTGGTTCAAGCCCTGGAGGGTAACACAGCTTTCCCTTGAGCGATGAGGAAGAAGGTAACAGGGAAGGGGGAGGGATCTCCCCCTAAATTGGTGCAGGGGTCTTTGGGTATGCCCTATGACAAGGACTCATTGAGGGTATGGCCTATGGGTTTTGATATCTGTTTCTTCAGGCCCCTCCCTATCCCCAGCGGACAGTGTCCCAACCCTAGGTGAAGTACCTACCTTGGCTCCCGGTATGCCTGCCACTCCAGGATCCCCCTAAGTAGACAAAGGGTTCCATAAACTTGGAGTATCAGCTGGCCCACCCTCAAACCCAGATATATTGTCCTCTGTTAGTCATTCAGGACTCTCAGCCCTAGCACTCGAGCTCTCCCGAGGGTCTAGAATCCTGAGTGATTAAGCTGGGATCTTCAGGCCCATGTTGGTGAAAGGTACGAAATACATCCCAGCATCATGGCAGCTGGATAGTTCTGAATCTCGTAAAAACAGGAGGCAGGTCTTATCATCTCCACTATGAGAAACAAGGTCTCTGAAGTAAAGTCTTAACATTAAAAAAAAAAAAAAGAACAGGGGGCTGGTGAGATGGCTCAGTGGGTAAGAGCACCCGACTGCTCGTCCAAAGGTCCGGAGTTCAAATCCCAGCAACCACATGGTGGCTCATAACCATCCGTAACAAGATCTGACGCCCTCTTCTGGAGTGTCTGAAGACAGCTACAGTGTACTTACATATAATAAATAAATAAATCTTTAAAAAAAAAAAAAAGAACAGTCCAGTACAGGCCCATCTGAAATGCCCATCCCATGTTTTGTAAAACACACACACACACACACACACACACACACACACACACACACACTTCTAGGAGTCCAAGCAACAGCAAAGGCCAGTTGGGACCCCCTGGTGGGGACTATTCTGGTGTTCTCCACCCTTACCCCTGCACTGGAGAGCCTGACTCAAACCTAAGGGAAGGGAAGGGCTATGGGGACAAGTCTGTGGGCTGCTGCCCCCAAGGATGACATGGGAAGCTGAGAACCAAATTCTCAGATCTTGTAGGACATACCACCCACCCTACTGTCCCAGAAGCTGAGAACATGGCGGCGGGGGGGGGGGGGAATCCCTGAGCTCTTCAAAATTCTATCATGCTTCACATGTATGAAGCCAGGAATCTCAATTCGTGGGGGTTTTAGAAAGGTAGGGTACGACCCCACTAACGCTCAATGCACGGGAAGGGGCATGTGGTTAGTTTTCTATGAAGCCATCGCCTATATTTTATAAATAAACTTCCATGCTGACGTCCCAAAGTAGTCATGGGCTAGGCAAATCTCCCAAAGAGGCCTCCCCAACTCACCTTGAGTCCCGGCGACCCTGGAGGTCCCTGTCAGAGTACAGGAAACAAATGTTAGTGATCAGATGCACTTTTTCAGTCCTCCGCAGATTAGCCCTTTCCTAACCTCCAGTACACAAAAGCTCTCAGCCGGGCAAAAGCTATCTCCAGGGGCAACTGAACTTTGGTAACAAAGTATCCAGCTGAAAGATACAAGGGGATTCTTTCTGTTGTTCTTAAGACAAGGCCCACATTTGAATTTGATTTACAATAAAAGTATATATATGAAGTTACAAAGAATAGCAACGGCAACAATAATTACTTTAAGCTATTATTACAACAGTAGTAGCCCTGGAAACTGGAAGTCACCCTGGTGTCCTCCAAGGCCAAGGCATACTGTGGCTCCTCGGGAAAGGGCAGCAGCCTCAGGGAGGAGTGGTGACCTGAACAGGGCCACTGAGTGTGTGCATGCCTGCAAACGAGTACCTTGATGTCCCCACCACTTCCGGACTTGAGCTCTTCTTTGCTGACCTAATCCAAACTATACATAGGTCAACAGTGAACCAGGAGTCCCCTACCCCATGACCCATTAACTCCAGTTACTCTGGCCAAATAGCTTGTCATTCTCTCAAACGGCCGGCATGGAGCGAATCAGATAGGGAAAGGCCTATCTGTCTGACACCCTCTCTCCCTTACTGGGGACAGTTTGGAATCGGGTCTTTCTGGGTGGGGGGTACCGTGGTTCACATCCCAGAGCTGCTGGGAACTCCTTGCCCTACATGCGGCTGCACCAAGGTCACCCCTGACCTGGCTCATGGGTAATACCTGCAGCCCATCGGAGCTTCGGGCACTTGTCCAGAGGGGCATTCCAGAGCCTTCCATGTCATCCTGAAGGGAACATAAAAGGGATGTTTAATCTCTGACCCTTATGAAGAAGGAGCTGTCCCTGAGGCCAGGAAGATGGCGGGGGAGAGGAAGGAGGGGGCGGAAGATCTGTGGATAGTTGACAGAGCTTGGATTATGTGGGGAGACATGGATGGTTGACAGAGCTTGGGGGTGTGTATGTGTGTGTGTGTGTGTGTGTGCATGCAAGAGAACAGTGTACCTGGGTACATAAGCAGGTTTTTAGCATCTAAGTATGGAAGTATGGAGGGGCTAGGAACAGCAGTCACAGACATTGAGCATAATGTCTGTGCCCAATCTGAGTACATTGAGGCCAAGCCAGCACTGGGTCAACCCAACCAGCCATTCGGGGCTCAGAAGTGGGGGCCCAAAGACAGTGACAGAAGAACCCCACAGAGCTGGGCCCTGCCTAGAGAGCTGTGAGCTTCCTGGGAGCCAACAGTAACCCAGACTCACGAATCCAGCAGCAAATCCTGGTCCTGGTGGCCCTGGAGGTCCTGGAGGTCCTGGGGGTCCAACTGGCCCAGGGGATCCAGCCAAGCCAGACTTGCCAGGCATACCTATGGGTCCTAGGTCACCTTTGCTCCCCTGCACACACAGAAGGACAAGGTCACCCGTCTTGGCTCTGGGCTTGAGCAAAAAACTACAGGCAACAACAATGAACATGTACTTATTTACAACACTTGTCAAAAATCTAAAGATGCAGATAAAAAAAAAAAAAAATCACATTCCACAAGGGCATACCAACAAACCCCTGACTTAAAACAATAGGGCCAAGTGACATTCACAGGCACACAAGCCTGACAATGTGGCTTTGACCATAACCCAAGATTCACAAAAGCAGCCATACACCACAGCCTGTCACCTTGGGTCCTGGCTGCCTGACAGTGGGGACAGGGACAGGGATAGCAAGAAGTAGGAAAGGAAGACAGACAGGCCATTGGAAGGAAGAGGGAGAAAAAGCCTCAGGGTTGGTCTGCATGGGACCCTGTAGCCACAAAGTGACTTGGGGAACAGAGTCACAGGTGTGATTATGACTTTGTGAGTCTGAAGAATGTGAGGAGCAGAAGCAAGCAGGCATGTATAGGGCTTGTCGAGGAGTTCCAAGAACCAGATCAAGAAAGCAGACGGAGGCAGGGACACTTGGAGGTCAGGCAGCAAGGCCCGACTCCAGAAGGCTCTGATCCAAGCAAGTCAGCCCTGAAGATGGACCTGGTGGGCCAGTATGCCCCAGGGACCCTGCTGGTGCCAATTCACCTTGATGAACCAAACAGTAGGAGAAATGCCCTGAGCCAAGCTAGACACCCACTTTCCTATAAAAGGTCTAGCTGAATTCAAAGCTAGCCTGGGCTACATGAACTGCTACCTCTACTAACAAGTTCCTTTGTGTGTAACAAGGATGTAAGCATCCAAGTGGGTGTGGGATCTCCAGCTGCAGAGGTAGCTATTCAGTTCCAATGGTGTACCTAGTACAGCTGTCGGCTCTTTAACCACCCACTTTAACCTCAGTAAAACGCTTGTCTTATTTATCCTTCAAGACCCTCTGTGTGTGTAGACACAAGTGCATGTATCTACACACGGACAGACCAGAACACCAGAGGGCAGACACCAGTGTCAGGGAAGATAAACTCATATGGTATAAAGAAAGAAGTGTGTGTGCCCATTTGCACACTCGGCCCAATCAGCCCATCTCTCTTTCATCTCCCTCTGACATGTTTGTCTACCCTCTGATGCCCACATTCTCTTCTCCCCATTGGATTTTCCTACCATCCCAGCTCGCTGAGTGCGAGCCAGGATGCCTATCAGAACACAAGAGGACCAGTATGGCATTCCCTGTACAGCCATGGGTAAGGACTCTGGGAGTACCACAGGGGCACTATGTTGAATAGGGCAGCTCTGGTCCTGAGGTACTTGACTGAGGTACCCCCCCAGGAGTTCCCAGGGAGCCTTCCCTTATAACTGCCCACTGGGAGCTTATCTCCAAACATGACACCCCTGATTCCACTGCATTAGCAGAATAGAACCGAGTAGAATCACACACACACACACACACACACACACACACACACACACACACACATACACCAGTAGGGCTGGTGTCACAGTCAACATCAAAAACTACTTCTGCTGACTAGAATACCCCTGCATCCTGCTGGAATACGTTCACCAAGCAGGTAGCCCCGCCCTACGAGAAAGAAAACTGGCTTGGACATACCTTGGGTCCTGGGATGCCCACATCACCCTAGGAGGGAAAAGAACAGGATTACAATAAAAATCAGACAGGTGTGTAGCAATTAGAGAAAGTCAGACCTACTACCCATAGTATACAATGTATCAGACTAATAGTATACATAATATACTATTACCCTGATTCTAGTGGTTTCTGGGCCTGTTCCTGCCCTCCTCCCTTTTCAGGGATGGAACCCCTGGGGAGCTCAGCAGGAGCGGAGCCACCAAAGCACAAGGCACACCATCCCCAGGAACCTCTCAGAACCTCCTGACCACTGAGCCCTTTAGGCTTAGCTGAAAACAGACAAACTGTGCATAGTTCATTGGAAACAGCAGCTGGCTCTCAATCCGTGGGCTCAAATGATCCTTTCGTGGGGGTGGCCAAAGATCATCGGGAAAACATAGATGTTTACATTCTGATCCATAATAGTAGCAAAATTACAGTGGTGAAGTAACAACAGTAACTTTATGGTTGGGGTTACCACACCCTATGGAACTGTGATAAAGGGTCGCAGCATTTGGGAGGTCTAGATTAATTGATTTAAAAGGACCTTCAACCACACAACACCGGTAGGGTGGGGTGGGGTCTTCAAATCCCTGGAAGTGCTGGGAGCTGCCCTCCATCTCCTCACGACTGGCCTCCCTCCCTCAGCAGTATGAGACCACTGTACATCACAGTTAGCAGAGGCTGGCCTGCCTTTGAAGTACCCCTTCCTAATCCAATGAAGCGCTGACTCCTAAGCCGCTAGTCCTTCTACAGTGGGAAGAAACACATCTGGAGCCGGGCGTGGTAGCGCACACCTTTAATCCCAGCACTCGGGAGGCAGAGGCAGGCAGATTTCTGAGTTCGAGGCCAGCCTGGTCTACAAAGTGAGTTCCAGGACAGCTATACAGAGAAACCCTGTCTCGAAAAACCAAAAAAAAAAAAAAGAAAAAGAAAAAGAAACACATCTGGAGACACTGACTTTAAGCTGAACTCTGCTGGCCCCAATACCAAGAATCTTCCTAAATTGAGGACACAGGTTATGTCCATGGCCTCACCCTACGACAGGCACCCTCCAGAGACCCCCAAGCATGCAGTAGCCACCACCCTTCGACTACAGGTGTGTGCTGAGTGACATCCACTTGTGGGAGCTGACTTACAACACTGCCTTTCTGGCCGGCCACTCCTGGTGGGCCCTCTTTGCCTGGAGGACCTGGAGGTCCCTGGTGGAACAGAGAAACAATGAGATAGGCTGGGTGGGATCCATAGGAGCAGGTGACAGGTGGCAACCAGACTTCCTAGGAGCCAGGGTATAAACTGGTCCCCCACAAGGTGCATGCAAGGCTCAGAAGACACCACCAAAAGGCGGGGATCCTTTGTGTGGGTTCTTTCTTCTGAGCTGCTGTTTGGCTGGAGAAACTAAGGTAGAAGGTGGAAGGTTCGCATCCACCCAGTCCCGAGGTAGTTAAATGTGTGGCTCAGAGTCAGCTAGTGGGTCAGCATCCCCAGAACCACCCCAGGGTAGTCTACCATCCTTAGAATAACCAAAAATGTGATCTTCCTCCACCCTGAGAAGGAGCATGGGAGTCCTGAGGTAGATCCAGCAAGAAACCTCACATGACCACACCGCCCCATATTCCTAGTCAAGAGGGTGCTCTGGGGCAGGGAAAGCAGCAGAACTTACCGGGGGACCCGGAAAACCAGGGGGTCCTTCCTTCCCAGGTACACCAGGAAGGCCTGCAGGTCCTGGTGCATAGGAACCATTGACCCCAAAGCGTCCTGGCTCACCAGGGAGTCCTGGGACACCAGGGGGCCCCGGAGGGCCAGGGAAGCCTCGTGGGCCCTGGACATGAGAGAAGACAGTACATCATAGAGTCCATGGCCCTGCTGGGCAATGATCACATCCCCAGCTAGTCTTGTCCCACCCCCAAGGGTCCCCAGCAATATCTTAGACATCACACTCTACACATGCCCAGTGACAGTGGGGTGTAGCCACTTACTCTGAGGCTCTCTATGTCTCCGCTGAAACCGGATCCCTCCATGTCAATGAAGGTCTGAGGAGGGGACACAGTCGTGAGTACCTGGGAGCTCCACCCAGCTGTTCACTAACCAACCAAAGATGCCTAAGATAGGAGGTGGGACGGGGACGTCACCATTCCAAGTACATAGCGGGAGCCCATTCGCTTGGACCAACACTATCAGGAACCGGTTCCTAAAGTTGAGTACTGCAACCTGGCATGGAGGAGGCCAAGGGTGGAACTTACCAGCTTGTCCTGTCTGAAGGAGGGTCCTGGTGGCCCTGGAGGCCCTGGAGGTCCTCGGGGCCCAACACCAGGATCTCCCTGGAACATAAGACAGATCTGTCATACTGAGAACACAAGGCAGGAGCTGAGACAGGAAAGCGGCCATGCCCTTGACTGCACGTACTTACCTTCTCACCCTTAGGGCCCACGTCTCCTGGGGTCCCTGGAAAGCCTTGAGGTCCAGTGTCACCCTACAAGACAAGGGTAGGGGCTAGACAGAGAGAAGCATCTTTTTCCCTTTGCGCAATGACTCTTGAGCCCAAATGCTCCTCATTCCAGAGCAGGTGGCCAATGGGAGTCAAGACATTCAAGAGTCCATGGAGGTCAGATAAAAGCCCGAAGGAGCCATGCTACTCCAGGAACACCAGAGGGGAAAAAAACAAAAAACAAAAAAAAAGAACCCAGGATTTAAAAAGGGACACCACTGGCTATGGAGTGTCTTATCACAGTGCAGTGGCCTGTGCTATCTTCAAAGACATCCACTTGGTTGGTAAGTCCACTGTGTGTATGTGTGTGTGTGTGTGTGTGTGTGTGTGTGTGTGTGTGTGTGTGTTTTGCACATGCTTATGTGCAAACTCAATGGACACTCTGGGCTCAGGGAAACCTGCAGTTATGACTGAGCGTGGGTCGTGTGCTTTCTCAGCACAACTTTCTGTCAGGTACAAAGAGCTCCCCGTGGCCACTCTGGCAGCATGAAGGACGCCATCTGCTCAGCATGCTGGCTTCCTGGCTCTCTGTGGTGCTTCCTCTCCTCTGAGTATCTGGAAACACCACCTCACAGTTTCAGAAGTTTCTCCTGAGCACGGAAATGCCCTTTGGCCTCCTGTAGTTAGACGTAAAGTCCAGCCCAAGTGAAGCCGCCTTTCTGTGGCCTCTCTGGGAAACCATCACCCTGTGCTGTATGCAGACGGCCCGTGGAGCCTAGGTAAATGCCATACAATGTCTGGAGCAGAGAAAAAGCAGACGTACCGGCCTCCCGTCTTCACCAGGGTCACCCTGTAACATGAAAGAGAAGCCCTTATTAATGGAAATGGTCCTGCTGCAACTCACTAAGACTAGACACAGAAACGCCCGCTCTCTGAGCCCCTGTGGTGTAAAGCTGAGAACCTGGACAACGTAATGACAAACACTGCATTTAAAGTTTAGACTCATAGTGCTTGAGAATCTAGAAAGCAAAAATGCCTCTAATACATAAGCCCCTAACAGATCACTTCCTGACCCCTAGATGTTGGAGAGTATTCTTTTTGTTTTGTTTTGTTTTGTTTGAGACAGGGTTTCTTTGTGTAGCCCTGGATGTTTTGAAACTAGCTCTGTAATAGACCACGTTAGCCTGGAACTCACAGATATGTCTGCCTCTGCCTCCCGAGTGCTGGGATTAAAGGTATATTGCCAGCCAGTACCGGTAGACTAAAGACTATACATTTATTTTTTTTTAAATATTTATTTATTCATTTTATGAGTATGAGTACACTCTAGTGGTCTTCAGACACCCCAGAAGAGGGCATCAGATCCTATTACAGATGGTTGTGAGCCACCATCTGCTCACTTGAACTCAGGACCTTTGGAAGAGCAGTCAGTGCTCTTAACCACTGACTCTCCAGCCCGACTATTCTTAAATGACCGATTCTTATAAAATTTGCTGTTCTAGTAAGATAATAGATCATAAAAAGGCTTACTGCTATTTCTGCCTTTGTAATCCAACTTGCTTACCCTAATCAATGACTAGAACACCTGCAGATATATATGTTAGAAATCAGACTCTGCCTTCAAGTGCACAGAATCCATGTAATCCTGTGGGTTTTGACTTTATAAGCCTTGGACTGCGATAACTATATGACACCTCTAGGGAGGGCCCTCCTCTACAGTCCCAGTGTCATGAGTATCTGGCATCAATATTTAATGAAGTCTCTTCTTATTGAAATTTTTCATGGTCATGGTGAATCTCTGAGGGACCCAGACCCACAACAGATAGCATTTCTGCAAAGAAGCTTAGGTCCAGGGCTGCCTTGGGTATGCCTGGCCTCCAATGTTCCAATCCCCTTCTAGTTCCCATACACATCAGGAGGGATGATGGAGCCCCACAATCCAAGGATGTTATTCCTCTGTTTCCAATCAACTCTTCCACCAGCCCCAGTCAGAGACCTCAGCCCCCACTCAGATCTCAAGGAGAGGCCAGTACTTACCGGTTCACCATCCCTTCCTGGAATGCCATCCTTCCCTGGTGGCCCCTGAGGTCCCGGGGGTCCTTGTGCTCCAGGTACAGGTTGTGAGTTGGGGCTCTGGACCACTGGACCGGCAGGACCCTGGGGCCCAGCTGGGCCAGGTGGACCCTGAGCACCTGGTTCTCCCTTTTGTCCTTTCAAGCCTCCCTAGGGACAAAGGACACAGGCTGCTGCAAGGTACATACCAATCCACCTCGCACCACTGTTACATTTTCTGGGCACTAAATCTAAGAAAGGACTTCAGCGGGGTATGGAGGGAGGGTTCAAGGCAGGGAGATTTGCAAGGGCAGAGTGTGCAGAACACAGAGCAGCGGGCCGGAAGAGGAAATGTGGGCCTGGGGACTTTAAGTCAGTGAGACGCACGGAAGGCTCTGTGAGTCCCAGGGTGCCCTGTGACAAGGTCATAGGGAGGTGGCCTCACCTTTATCAAGCCACCTCCGGGGTTCTGGATAGCCTCATCCCATGCACCACTTGAATCTGTGCCAGGAAGGGTCTCAGCTGGGAAGAGGGAGAGAAGGTCCGGTCAAGCCTCCCACAGCCCCAGGCTCTCAGTCCTCACTCCTAAGCTGTGTTTCCCCACTCATCCACAGCCCAGGGGACCCAGGCTATGGGAATGGCCACCTGTCTTCCCACCCACCAAAAGCCCCGAGGGCAGGGGCCACGGGAAAGGTGAAGGGGAATGGCCACCTAGCACTGGCAACAGGAGAGGAGAATGAGTCAACACAGACTCACACAGCCATTTAGAGCAAGCCCAGGGACAACTGAAACCCCCGAGAAGAATCCTGGATTGGTTTGAACCCTCCACCATCAAAACCCTCTTCCGCCAACCATGCAATAACAGAAAACCAGCAGAAATTCTGGGGGATGAGCCCCCGAGGCTTGCTGAGACCCCATCATCCACACTGTGCCTCTGACACATAAAGGCACCTACACACACACACACACACACACACACACACACACACACACACACACACAGGCATACACCCACATCATTTCCCCTTCTGCAGAACTGCCTGGACATTTGTGGAACTTGTCGAGACCTCTGTCCTGAATACTGACCCTCACAAGACAGCCACATTCAGGGAGCCCAGCCTTGATAAAGGAGTTTGACCTGAGAAGTGACCCACACCCAGTTCTCCCCTGGCTTCTTCTCTAGGAACAGAAACCACAAAGACACCAACCCAGGATCTCCTGCTGTGTTGGCGTCATGTCATTCTTTTTTTTTTTTTTTTTTTTTTTTTTTTATATCCTCATGCTAAACTTTCCC
>NC_034598.1:41765987-41793964 GCF_900095145.1 Mus pahari
TGGCTGTCCTGGTACTCACTTGGTAGACCAGGCTGGCCTCGAACTCAGAAATCCGCCTGCCTCTGCCTCCCGAGTGCTGGGATTAAAGGCCTGCAGGCCCAGCTGCTTCATGTCATTCTTATGTGTTCAACCCAGAAGTGCTCCTGTAGCCAACGTTTGGCCCAGTTGGCCCGCTGTCTGGTTTCAGGCAGCCTTTGAGCTGAGAATGGTTTTTACAGATGTGTACGGTCAAGAAGCACTTAAAGACTTCAAAGTTCAGGGACAGAAAATGCCACCAAGACCTAGGTGACCGAAAACCTGACGGGGAAGTCGGCCAACTCTACCAGCCAATTCTTCCCTCTGCCTCCCCCAAATCTTGGGTATCAGCTATGGCTCAGGAGCACATCTGGAACCACGTGGTAGGTCCTTCCTGCGTGTTTGGGGTGCCATCCCCTTGTGATCGATAAGAGGCTTGTGGGGTGACACCTGGAGGTGGCTGCTGACAGCTTCTCACCAGTGGCAGACATATACATTGCCAACAGGTCTTATCTTGTGGGGACCAAGGGAAGGCTCTAATTCTTAAGCACTATTTAGAAGAATCTAGTGGACCTTGGCCAGGGCACAGAGCCCCCATCTTGGGTTAGAACTGATGCTCACACAGCTATTCCTGGCTGAGCTCACTGCCTGGCAGGCTTGAGGGTCTGAAGTGGCAAATGAGAGTGGCCAAACCTATGAGTCACAGAGTGCTCGGGGGGCCCTTACTCATTCTCGGGGTTCTGGGGGAGGGGCATGCTGATGGTCTTGCCCACACCCTGTCATAGGCTCATTTCCTTAGTGAGGAGTAAGTCAGACACCTGATCAGGATGACCCCCCCACACACACACACACACACACACCGCCACACCTACAACCTTCATCCACTATAGCCAAACTGCTCCAACTGCAGGAGCCAATGACCAAGTCTGACCACAAGAGGGCAGCATGGGCTCTCCCCAGCGGCTGCAAGGCTTTCTAGATCATCAGGTTCAGCAAACCTGACAGCAGTGCCTCTAGGGTAGTTAAAACTATACAAACATTGCTAAGAGAGATCAAACAAGACCCAAACGAAAGGCAATCATAGGTCTCAAGAGTTGTTACCAAGGCGACAAGACTGCCAACCCTATCCCCCATCAAAACTCTGACAAGTTTCATCTTCGTTCTTCACTGTGGATGCGTGAAAGGCACCAACCACAGTCCACAATTCAGGTGACCCTGCAAGAACCCCCTGTACCTGCAAGGCAAGGGGCAGACTGGAGGGCTGAGCCACCTGATGAGGAGGGGATCGAGACAGGCAGCTGCAGAGAAGGTGTAGTGGCTATTCCTGGTTGTCAACTTGACTATATTTGAAATGAACTACAATCCAGAATTGGAAGGCTCACCAGTGAACCTAATCTGGAGACTGGGAGATAGAAGTTTCTGATCTGGATCTTGGTATGGAGATCTTGAGACACAGTGGTGATTGAATCCAGAAGATTAAGGCAGGGAGATCTCCGAGTCCAAGGTCATCTGGGATTAAAGGTGTGGTGGCACACACCTTTAATCTGGGCTACACCTTCTGCTGGGGACCATATAAGGACATTGGAAGAAGGGAGTCTGGCTCTCGCTCTTTCGCCTTCTTGCGGTGTGGGACTCAGCAATTGCTAGATCCTTGGACTTCCATTCACAGCTACTACTGAACCATTGTTGGGATTTGGACTGCAGACTGTAAGTCATCAATAAATTCCTTTACTATATAGAGACTATCTGTAAGTTCCGTGACTCTAGAGAACCCTGACTAATACAGAAGGGCCAAGAGTCACAGTGGAGGGACAGATGGGGATGATACAGAAGGAAACTTGAAGCACAGAATAGAGCCTGGAAGAGACTCGAGTGGGGGAGGGTGACTTTCTCAGCAGGGAAAACAGTGACAGAGCCAAGTGGGCAAACAGTTTTTTAAAGAATTAAAAACAGGTCTTTGGATTCCCCTTGGGCAGAGTCTTAGATGATACCAGGATTGAGATCTTTGATTTTCAAGCAGAAAAATCTGAACGTTTTTCTTTTCTAAAGATGCTGTTAAGAAAATGAAGCTGAGCCGGGCGGGGTGGCGCACACCTTTAATCCCAGCACTCGGGGAGGCAGAGGCAGGCTGATTTCTGAGTTCGAGGCCAGCCTGGTCTACAGAGTGAGTTCCAGGACAACCAGGGCTATACAGAGAAACCCTGTCTCGAAAAACCAAGAAAGAAAAGTTAAAAAAAAAAAAGAAAAGAAAAAAGAAAAAGAAAAAGAAAAAGAAAAAGAAAAAGAAAAAGAAAAAGAAAAAGAAAAAGAAAATGAAGCTGCCTGAGACAGGAGGGTCAAAGGTTCAAGACCAGCTTGACACATACACTCACATATGCAAAGAGATATCTCTATATAAATGTAGATATTATATCTATATTTAGGTTATATATACACACATAACACTCACATCCCCAGAGGGTGGGGTAGGAAGGGATTAAGAAGTGGGGAGAGGGAGGGAGCACACGGCAGGCCACCTCCCATCAATGACAGACACAGTTATGTCTAAAGACCATCAAAGGTGAGGTGCAGAGACACCTACACACACTGGGGTGGGTGGCAAAGAGACAAACCTCCTGATGAGACAGAAACCCCAGAATTACTTTCTCTGAAACCACCTCAAACTGGACAAAGTGCATATGCCCATCACAAGGTAAATGGGCAAATACACATAGTCTGTCCACACTTTGGATAGTAGGTCAACAACTGACTGGCTATCAAGCAGATGCTTTTTATAAAAGGGACACAGTGCCAAGCAAATCCAAATGCTACTTACTGTGTTCCCATAGCCCCCTATACAACAAACACATGTGCAGTTCTGGGAAAAGCCTGTGGTGACAGAAGCCAGAGCAGTGAGGTGGAGGTGGGGCTGCCCAGGGAAACCTGGCAGAGTAGGGGTCATGTTCCCTTGTCTTCTCTGGGATCCCAGAACACAGGAAGATGGGAGTGAAGGCAGAGCTCACCTCAAGTCCCATGGGCCCACACAGCACGGGTGGGATGTAAGACCCCACCCATGAGCCAGAAAGTCAATACTTCTCAGCGTCGCTTGACTTGTGTATTAACAAAGGAAGGCAGCCAGAGCTGGTGACCTGTGGAAATCTAGACCCTGTATCACAGATCTTTGAGTACTTGAGCCCTGATCGCATCAGGAGGAGCCATAGCCTATTCTCTCCAGAGTATTGGAAGCCCTGGGGACTCCCAGAGGCCCATTCATAGTCTCCACTGTACTTCAATCCCACAGAGCTGTGAGGTTACGCTGTTACCCAGCATATGCTGTTACATGGCAATATAGAGCCTCAAGCATCCATCGCTGTCTCCTGAAGGCCAGGGGACCTGTGCACTTCTCCCAGACAGTGGTTTCCACAGAAGACATGTCCAACCCTCTATGCTGACCCATTGCACAGTCTGGGCTAAGAACATATTTTCCCTACGTCATCCCTCCCTTGGATCAGCTCACACTCTACTGGCAAACGGATGGTCCTGAACCAGGAGATAGCATTTCGGGAAGGTTCTTAGACATGACAGACAAAGGCAATACAGGCCAAGATCTCTGACAAAGGATGTGTCACAGCTGCCTGCTTCAGAACTCTCCTGGGGCCCAGCCAGGAGCCTGCCCGAACAGGACCTTCTTAGAAGGCAGAAAAACTTCAGATGGGGACAGCTCTGGCTCTGAAACAGCTCTCATCCAACACACAGGCACGCACGCATGCATATACATGCACATGCATGCACATGCACACACACTATACACACACATTCATGCATGCACACTTATGCATACATGTGCACATGCACACACACACTATAAGATGAACGAATATACAGACATGCATACACACACACTACACACTGTGCGTACACACACACAGGTAAGCATGCATGTGCACATACATACATACACACACATGAATGCATACACACACATGCATACACACACGCTACACATATACATACACTACACACACACAGCATATCTAGAAAAATTTTACCTCCTATAGAATCTACCATGGTGTCTTCCTCCGTTTCTTCTGTTCTAGGATCTTCTGTGGTGCTGCCTCCAGCCAGGGGTGGGGAAGTGACGGGAGGTGGCTGAGGGAGCCCAGGTAGTAGAGATGTATCCTGCGAGAGGCAAACAGGGGACCTGGCTCTGTTGTTCAGCAGTACAGCTATCCCGTGCATGTATGAGCCGGCCATCCTGGCTGGCTTTGGGGCTTACGGCTTATGAAATGGAACGCTTTGCGGACTTCTCGGGAAGATAAGGACAACCCTCAGTCCAGTTAGAATCCATCCTTACAGACATAGATGCTACAGGCTGTCAATAGCCTGGAGGTTGGTGTCATATACCTCAGGAGTCCTCGATTGCCAGAGGACCAAGGACAAAGAGCCTCCCCTGGTCTAGTCCAGAGATTTCCTGTGGCTGGATAGCACCAGGGATGGCTCGGGGGAGGTCCCCTGGTGTCACCGGAGGCTGTACAGAGCAGGTGTGTTCTCTCTGAGACTTCCCCCTCAGCCCTCGTCTAAGCACTGGCCCAGCACTGATTTCTTATGGTTCGCACAGAGGAGGCTGGTCTACCCTGCAGACCCTCTGCCACATGCCCAGTTTCAAAAAACACGGAGCCAGGGGGACCTGGTACTCCACATCAACATGGCCTCTGTCCCTGAGGACTTTCTATCAGTGACTGTGTCCCGGTAGATGGGCCCTGGGGAGTACCCTTGCTGAGATAGTGCTGTGGCCTGAACAAGGTCTCCCACAGACATTCTTCCCCCCCCCCCCCCGAGACAGGGTTTCTCTGTATAGCCCTGGCTGTCCTGGAACTCACTTTGTAGACCAGGCTGGCCTCAAACTCAGAAATCTGCCTNGGGTTTCTCTGTATAGCCCTGGCTGTCCTGGAACTCACTTTGTAGACCAGGCTGGCCTCAAACTCAGAAATCTGCCTGCCTCTGCCTCCTGAGTGCTGAGATTAAAGGTGTGCGCCATCACGCCCGGCTTCCCGCAGACATTCTTGATGTGTTAAGGACAAGTCACACCATGGGCATCACAGACTTGGGTGGGAATGGGACACCAGAGGCTCACAGCTTTAATTCCCCCAAGGGGAAGCTTCCATGTGAACTCTCAGATTGGCCAAGCCCCTCACAGTTGCCTGTGACAACTTGTGGCCATCAAGGGATGCAGAGGCTACTGGACCTTGAATGGGAACATAACCAGCCCACCAGCCCACTGGGTCATGTCCCAGAACTCTGTTGGAGTACAGAATGCAATCCAAGATGGCTGTGTCCCATGTCCCTAGGGCCTGTCATTACCCTTGTGTACACATATTAAGCAGTCCTCAACACCTCTTCTGGAACTACTCCCCACCCTTGAGCCACTCAGCATCTTGTAGTCTCCCTGACACTGACACCCAAGGTTCACCTTAAAGACAGACTCTGAATCATAGATTCTGGGGACACAGAGGGGCTCAGGAGGTTCCCTTAAACATCCTTTTCTTTTCTTTTTTTTTTAAAGATTTATTTATTTGTATTTATGTATGCAAGTACGCTGTAGCTGTCTTCAGAAACACCAGAAGAGGGCATCATATCACATTACAAATGGTTGTGAGCCACCATGTGGTTGCTGGGAATTGAACTCAGGAACTCAGGATATCTGGAAGAAGAGCCAGCGCTCTTAACCTCTGAGCCATCTCTCCAACCCAAACATCCTTTTCATATCTGGAGTCCCTCTGGGTTCTCTAGACTCTTGACTAGAAAGAGCATGCAATGTGTGGCTGTCTAGAAACTGGCTGACAAGGCCACTTGTCTTGTTCTCATGTTAGACACAAACCAGTTATGATCCCTGCTGGGCATGCACCTGCATGACAGAAGGACAGCTGGGTATCATATATATACCTGTACACACTATGCACAGACTGTACCCTCCCCTGCCTGAACCAGGAGATGGATGTCCTGGCCACATACAGCAACTCACCTCCCTGTGTGACTTGCTGCTTTCTTCAAAGCCACTTCCAAAATCTCCAGATGCCTGCAGGGTGGGAGAGAAGTTAGAACCAGAGACACAAAGACAGGGTATCAACTGGACATCAAACAAGACCCCTGATGGGTCAAAAAGAGCTAGACTCGCTGCTTAGGCCAGCCAGAGGGTTATAGATCGGGCTTGTGCACGCCTGTCATGTGACATGATAGTTCTGTCTTCGGATGCCATCCTCAGGGGACAGGCAAGGTGGGTGGGCAGGCACCCTAAGCAGCCACAGTCTAGCCTGACTCTCAAGAAGCATACATGGAGTGTAGCTGCTCCCAATCATGACCCTACCCATCACCTACCTGATGCTTTCCCTTCCCAGCAGCCTCCAGGAGCTCTGGGGAGGCCAGGGACCAGCCTTTCCGACTACCAAGGTATATAACTTAATATAAACCCAGAGGCCAAATACCACCTGGGCCCATAGACCCTGCAGTGACATCTCAATGTCAAGGTGGCCCAGGTGGGACAGTCAGGCAGCCAGCCAGTGTGGACAGCATGTGCACATGCTCAGTGGGCGGCACGCTCAGGTGTGAGCGTTACCCATCCACTAGAGACTAGTATCTGGTACAAGAGAAAAGCCAATTACATTTCTGATTTCTCTCCCGGAAAAAGTAGCACAAGGAAAGACAGACATAATCAACTACTCACAGCCAAACACAGCCAGGCTAGTGATTGGGGACGTTGTCTCCACTGGGACATCCCCTCCACCCCCAATCCCATCCTCTGGCAACAGATGGATGGTTTCCTTGAATGTCGCCATACTGTGTGCATGCACACACAGACAACAGGGGCACCCAGAGACACGGTACATCCAGACCACACCGCATGCACCCCACACATACAAGAGACACACAGCATACAGAAAACGAACACACCAGCATCACACAAGAGACACACATACACACATACAGAGCACACTTTTTTTTTTTAAAGCTTTATTTATTTATTATATATAAGTACACTGTAGCTATCTTCAGACACTCCAGAAGAGGGAGTCAAATCTCGTTACAGATGGTCGTGAGCCACCATGTGGTTGCCGGGATTTGAACTCAGGACCTTCGGAAGAGCAGTCGGGTGCTCTTACCCACTGAGCCATCTCACCAGCCCCACACAGAGCACACTTACAAAAGATACTCTGCACTCAGAGATAACACGCAGCATATAAATAACAGCAGGCACACACAGGAATACATACATAGCACACGGACAACCAACAGATAAAACCACACAGACAGAGCATGGACACCATACAAACAGACACACATAGAACATCAAGAGACACACACAGCACAACAGGCAGACATAATTCCCTCTCCCATAAATACACATCACTGGGTGGGGGGGTGTCGGTCCCTGACATTTACAGTTCCCAGGTTTCTGAGATGGAAAGTTAAGGCAGGGGAAGGTCTCTGGAGACATGGGTTCCTGACACCCCACCGGCATCTTCTGGCTTTTCCCAGTATTATTGCTTGCTAACAATGGGGAGACCCACCACCACCACAGACACTCACCCGGTCTTCATCTTCATCATCTTCATCCAGACAGTGCACAGGGCTCACCCGGGGGGTTTTACGCACCTTCAGCTCCGAGATCATCCCCTAGACAGAGGCAGAAGATCACTAATTTGAAACTGAAATGTCCCTCAACAGATTGGGTGTTTGGACCCTGGGCTGCAGGCTGGTAGCCCTATTTTGGAAGGTTGTGGAGCCTTTAAGAGGTGGAACCTCACTGAAGGAACTGGGTTCCTGGCAAACTGTCTTGACATTCCCCCCCACCCCTGCCACCCCCACCCCCGCCACCCCCCACCCCAGACATCTTCTCTGTAGCCCTGGCTGTCCCGGAACTCATTCTGTTAGACCAGGATGGCCTCAAACTCAGAAATCCACCTGCTTATGCCTCCCAAGTGCTGGGATTAAGTCGTGCGTCACCACGCCCGGCCCGTCTTGACATTTTAAAGTCTTCCCCTACTTCCTGTCCCCTCTCTGCTTCAGGACTGCAAAGTGACCAGCTGCCTCATGTCTCCACCAAGCTTTCCCTCCTCAGCCCTGGCTATCTCCTGGCAGTTTGCAAGCCAAAATAAAACTCTCATCTCCCTCTCATAAGTGGTTTCTGGTCAGACATCTGCTCACAAAAACAGGGATGGAAGCTAAGACCCTGTGGCTCCGGAGGCGGAGGAGGTGCTCATGCAGAGCCTCTGACTCATGCTGGCCTCCAGCCTAGCCTGACTTTACCAGGGAGTCTCCCTTTTGTCAGCAAGACTGAAGAGTAGGGTCTCAACCAGCTTTCAAGTCGTGGCAGCTTCTGAGCCAAGCCAAGGGAGGCCAGGAAGATCAGGGACACTGCGTGACAAACGTGGCCCCTCGCCTCGCCCTTGGTGTCTGGATCGCTGGCTCTTGGGCAAGCTCCATGGCGTCGGTCTGACGGCACCCTGTATGCTTCCCAACAGGGTATGCCGGAGTTTAGGCACACTTTCTGTGTTTGCATTTTTACATTGATTGTATTCTGCTACGCTCGCTAATTTGGCGCTTCTTCAACTCCAGAATGACTTGCTTACCAGCGATCAAAGAGAGGCCTGAGCTGAGGTGCACGGCCTGATGGGAAATGCCTCCCTCTGGCTTTCCAGTCTGCTTGTGTGAACAATACCTTTTGGACAGTAAGGGAGGATGTGGCCGTCCTAACGAAACTGAAATCTGAATCTCCTACCAATTTTTCAGACATTGCAAAATGACTTTTGGATTATCCCAGCCATTTGAAAAATGTAGCCATCATTGTAGCTCTGGAGCCTTTGCTATAGGTGGCAGGTGATGGCTAGCCCATGCTTGCTGACAGGTCTGGTGTCCCAGATTCGGATGCTTTCTGATCCTCAATCATACATCCCTGTTCCCAAGGAACATGTGACAACTAACAGTCCCACCTCCGTTCCCCAGCTGGATCCTGGCTTATGGCTACCCCTATCTCTCCTTATCTCAATGTTCAGCTCAGTCTGGCTTTTCTGGGAAATATTCTCCAACACCACACACGGGGTCAAAGCCACTCTGGGCTAGGTCTACCCCATACTCCATGTTCTACAACTCTTCCCAGTATTGAGGACCGGAAAGTCTCTGTGTGTGTGCACATGTATGCATGTGTGCCTTCATAACAATCACACATGTAAAACTTACGTATACATACCAAAGTACACACACCCATGTATATACACAGTCTGGCTTACTTATGGTAGGTTAAGGAGCTGGATGACTATGCACCCAGGTAAGGGAGAGGGAGGTGGGCTTCAGGAGAGCCAAGCAGCTCACAAACCCTCTTGACTTGGTTATTTCCAGCCAGAGCAAGGCCTTCTTCCCGGGCCATGAGCAAGCATGTACACAAGCGATAATTTCATGGCAGCCAGGTGCACACCTGAGAGTCACCCCTGCAGCCACACCCAGCAGGCCAGGTGCACACCTGAGAGTCACACCTGCTGCCACCCAGCAGGCCAGGTGCACACCTGAGAGTCACACCTGCTGCCACCCAGCAGGCCAGGTGCACACCTGAAAGTCACACCTGCAGCCACCCAGCAGGCCCACACTGAAGGTGGTTTGGCTTCAAGTCCTTAGATAGCTACCAACTGCCCTGTCACTTTATCTTAGAAGCAGCATGGTGTTGTGGCAGGCCACATTCTCCCCACCTAACTGTGGAATATTCTAGAAGATCCATGGCAAGAATTACCAGTAGGCAAACGACCATCTGGCCCCTGCCAGCTAAACTACATGGAGACACCCATGATCCACAGCTCTGTCCCTGTAATCCCACACTGATCCACATCTGGATCCACTTCCCTGAGGTGGCAGGGAAAGGTGCACTAGCTCTCCAGAATCTCAGGTGCAGTCCAAGGACCAATGCTGGACTAGGTGCAGCATTTGGTGACATCTAGTGTCACTTAAAGGAGTCAACTATTAGAGAACAGACCTCATATACCCAGGCAAGCATAGACATTATTGGTATCTACTGGGCAGTCCCCAGACATGTGGGAGGGTGGTGACAATGTAACTCAACAGCAGCAGCAGACTGAGAATTGGTTCTCAGTGACAAATGAGACAGGATAAGGGGACTGTCACCTCCCAGGTGCTGCCCTCAGTACCTGGGATACATAGGTAACATGGAGGCCTGACACCAGCGTCCCTTGCTTAAACCAAACTAGTGAGACTGTATGGGTTCCTCTGCTTGCTCTCTACCTTCACCTGCCTACCTCTCCACCCCTCAAGGTCACCACAGTTCAGTGTCCTCAGCACCTGAGAAGGTGCAGAAGAATCTCTACAAACCCCTCAGGCCAACAGAAGCCATCTCAGGAAACCCAGGCCCTGGGTCATGGGAGGGGTCTCTGGGGAGGAGCAGCAGAAAGAAAGCCCTGGCCTGTGTCAACCCCATGGGCCTCAGTAGAAAACAGAAACAAGGCTTGACCCTTCAGGACCAACCCTGTGATAGTGGGGACTCTGTGACCACTGTCCCATATGCTATCCCATATCTGAGGTGTAGGAGGCCACTAGGTGGGGAAAAACAGAAAAGGTATTTGTACTCCTGAAAAGGCTAGAGGGACAGATGAAAAATAAACTGGTTGTATCTAGTCCAAGGGGATTCTGGGAGATCCAACCAGCCAGCACCAGGAAAGCATGTAAGTCCCTACCATTGTGTGAGAAGGAACATCTGATTGTGTGTGCGTGTGTGAGCGTGAGTAGCACCCATGCCCAGGAGCTTAGCACCAGTCAGGCACAGGCACAGGGTACAGAGAGCAAGGATTTACAGGTATGGAGATACATATTTCCTGCGAGGCAGCTTTCCAGGTCAACAGAGCATCTGGGAACAGAATGGATATCCCTGGAAGTCCACTCAGAGCTGCCACAGCTGGTACCATGGTAACCATTAGAGCAGCCAGGGTCAGGAGGAAGTGGGTTTAAATACTAGAAAACTGCTTCCTGGGGCAATGCTGGCACCAAGAACATCTTAGATGGTCTTGGCCAACAGACGCATGGCATTCCACACAGACGGGCTCAGTGTCGTGGACAGTGCCACACTCTGCCAAGGCTTTTGGGTGCCTACATCTGGAAAAGGCCCAAAGAGGGCAGAAAAGATTTGTGTCTGTACTGAGTTCTGCTCTGCGACCTGCCCTTGTGACTCTTCCACCCCCTCCTAGAGTCCTCTCAACCTCAAATGGGGGAGGTGATGGTTGTACGAAAGGCCTAAGACCCACTGCAAATATTTAACGGACTTGGACCCAAGAGTTATGCAATCTGGACCTTGGAAACTGGGGGGACTGTCAACATTTACAGATGAGTGCCATGTGAAACTCTTCCTAGCACATTGACCAATGATGCTTTGGTGTGGTGGGGAAGTGACTAAAGCTGGCCAGCATCAGGAGGAGGCACACACACTGTCTGGGCTCGCCTGAACCTGCTATATCAGCCAGCAGAGGCCAAGGGCTGAAGCCATGATGTGGGGCTATCCGCTGGTTTTGTCTCATATATTGTATCTAGGTTTTCCCATGGCCCTCAGGGTGGCCTCTCTGTCCCACCCCTTTTCCCTCAGCCTCAGAGTCATCAGACCGTTTCCTCCCTCCCTTTTTCTACCTCACATGGCCAGGCTTGTTTCTGCTGCCCTGTGACCCAACCATGCCTCACAGCTCTGGTGGCTCCAGCCAGCCACTGCCTTATATCCATTCCCCCACACTGCTTTGTGAGCCTCGGGCTTCACTCAGGTCTTTCCCTCCTGTGACCAGGTCCCAACAGGCCACTTCATCATAGCCTTGGGTCTCTTAACTCACCAAGGAAGGAAACTGCATACCATGATGTAGCAATGAACCCGCCACAGGCTCCTCCCACTTCAGATGAATGGAAGAGATGTTGGCAGAACTTTATAAGAGGAAACACTGCGAGGACCCAATGGGAAAGACTGCTGAAAAGCACCCTGTTTGATGGACTGAATGGAGACCTAGGAGTTTTCCATTGTCTCTTGATCAGAAACAGAACTGCTGGAGTCAGATTTTGATCTCTGCTGCCTGCTCCTTCCCTCACACGGGCAGGCCTGATATCATGAACTTGAAGGCTGGGGCAACTTCATGGCCCCAGCACACACATTATTTACTCTTTTATGGTGGTGGGGGTGGGGGTGTGTATTTCAAGACAGGGTCTTACTTCATAGAGTTGGCTGGCCTGGAACAAGGCTGGCCTTGAACTCAGAGATCTGCCTGTCTGTGTGGTGGTTTGAAGATGCTTGGCCCAGGGAGTGGCACTATTAGGTGTGAGCTTGTTGGAGTAGGTGTGGCCTTGTTGGAGTAGGTTTGGCCATGATAGAGTGGGTGTGGCCTTGTTGGAGGAAGTGTGTCACTGTGGGCATAGGCTTTAAGACCGTCCTCCAAGCTGCCTGGAAGCCAGTCTCCTTCTAGCTGCCTCTGGATCAAGATATAGAACACTCAGCTCTTTCTAGATCACCATGTCTGCCTGGACACTGCTATGCTTCCCGCTGTGATGATACCATTCTGAACCTCTGAAACTGTAAGCTAGCCCCAATTAAATGTTGTCCTTTATAAGAGTTGCCTTAGTTATGGTGTCTCTTCACAGCAATGAAAACCCTAAGACAGCCTGCCTCTACCTCCTGAGTGCTGGAATTAAAGGATGCTCTGCCACCACCACTCTATTCATTTACTTTCATAGTAGAGCCACGGCTGTACCCTGAGGAAAATTCATAGCCCCAAGAGCTTTTAATGCTGAGCTGTATTCTAGATGAAGGAAATGAAAGCTGACCACAAGATGAACACAGCTGAATGAGCAACACGGGGGTTGGGGGGGGGGGGACTGTGCTCAGCGGGGTGTCTGGAGTCACAGATACCAAGGATTAAGGGGTGCTGGAGTTGAAAGAGAACCACAAAAGTAAAGAAGTGGAAAAGGGGGTTGGAGAGATGGCTCAGCAGTTAAGAGCACTGACTGCTCTTCCAGAGGTCCTGAGTTCGATTCCCAGCAACCACATGGTGGCTCACAACCATCAGTAATGAGATCTGGTGCCCTTTTCTGGTGTGTCTGAAGACAGCTACAGTGTACTTATATACAATAAGTAAATCTTTAAGGAAAAAAAAAAGATTGGGGGAGTTCATAAGACAAAGCAGAGCAGGGCTGGACTCAATGGGGAGTACTGGCCCAGCATGTGGGAGGCGCTGGGTTTAATCCACCCTAGCACCCCACAGAGAAGTAAGGGTACCCCTGGCAGGAGAAATAAAGCCAAGAGGAATTTTAACTACAGGACACATAAAATAACAAACATTACTGCATTAAAACACAGTCCAGTTGAAAGTCCTGCTTTAAATAAACTGATAGCATAGACTGATGTTCATAACCAAACTCAAAGGGACAAAGCAACACTTTGTGAGGATTATTACCCAGCAAGGACCAGTCCTGGGAGGCTGGAGGAACAGCCAGGCTCTCCCTGGCAGCGTGTGGATGCAGGTGGGACAGAGCATCCTCAGTCGAGATGACTCAGAGGAAGCCTAGCTCTCCATCCATCTGGCTCCCGGCTCCCTGGCTCCCCAGTTCCCTGACTCCCGAAAGCTCTGGGCTAGCTTCTGTCAAGTCGTGAATCACACAGCACGGTGACTCTTCCCCAAAGAGCTCAGCACCAAGTCTGCAAACAACTGTCTTCTATTCCTCCTGCAGCACATTTCCCTCTCTCAAGCCAGCATCTGATTTGAATCTGTGCAAAAGATCCTGAGACCTAGCCCACAGGAGCAGGCAGGGTCAGACGGCTGAGGTCAGACGGGGAGAAGCCTATGGTCTTCACAGAATGCGCTCAGCCGGCCTCCCTCCTTCTGGAAAGCAAAGGTTGTGGGTGTTTTCTCTAGACCCAAATTAACCAAAGAAACACGTTAAGTGCCCCAGTGCTCTTGTTGTTTATAAGTGAAAAGAAAAATGGTAGGCTAGGAAATAAAATATGTGCATACACTGCCAGGGATAAGAGTCTTTCAAATATAAAGAATCTGTATAAACCAGTAAGAAATGGCTGGACTCCCCCAACAAAAAAACCAAAGCAACAACAACTCACTAAGGAGATTAAAAAGGGGGGGGGGGTGCATTCACAAACAGACCAAAAAATGAAAATGTCCAGATACGGTTGGTCTACATATCCAGCATGTAAGCCTGGCAGGACCCAGTCTGAGATGAGGCCACCTCACACAGGGGGGCTGTGTCTCTCCATCAATGGCTGTGAAGCTCTGCCCTCTGCAGACTCAGCCTCACTGTTCCTCCCCAGCTCTGCTGCTGAAGCAGGGGATGCACAGAGCCGGTGGGGCCTGCTATCCCCTTGGGAAATGATGGGGACAGTACGGCACACATGTCCCACTCTGGAAATGATGACGCTCATTTCTGGTAATCGTGTTTTAAGATCAGAAGGGAAACACAAAGAGGCCCAGTTTGATGCCAAAGTCCTGGTAGCTTTTGAACCCCGTGGGTTAAAAGTTCCTGCCAGAGGGCAGAAGGTCATCTTTGAGAGCTATAGACATGGGACTTAGCACAACTTACAACAGGAGGTCCTTGTCTGGGTCACAATTGAGCATCTGTCTCCCCAGGGACACGCCCTTCCTTACACACACAGGGACTCCTGTCTGGGTTCGGCAGGGGCGCCCCAGCTGCTGACTGCTGGTGTATTGAATTCAGGAGTCATGAAACAGTGCCAGCTTAGGGTCCCCACGCACTTGTTCCCAGGAGGCTGGGATCCCAGCTGGGATGGCAAGGAGGCGTGCCCTCCTATAAGAAATGAGGGCCCAGAAGTGAGGGACTTTCCTGCAGAACCTGGGAGAGTGCCACAGGCCTGTCACAAAGTCTTCATTAAAATAATAGACAGCCATGGCTGACCTAAGCAGAGTAGTTGTGTGAAGTCCCTGTCCCCATGGCCAGCAGGGTGCTCCCTTAATGGTGTGTGCAGTCCGAGAAAGACCCTACTCTGGCTAGCTTTAAATGAGTAAATTTTCCTTGTTGTTTTGAAACAGGATAATCCAAATGGACCTGGGACTCTAGGTCTTTCTCCCTGCCTAGATGTTTATCTCCATGCCTGTCTTGTTAACTTTTTCATAAGATGCCCGAGTGCCCATTTTCCAGAAGGAATAACTGAGCCCTCCTGACTAAACCCCACACTCTCCTCATCTTAAGTTTGGTGCCTCCAGCTTTCCAAAGGCCCTGGCTCATGCCTGAGAAGGTGGTCTGGATCAACTCAGGATGGGGGCCTAGGTAGAAATAGCCTTCAGCAGCTCTCTTATAGACCCTGGGGGTCTCAGAAAATTCACACAGCCCACTATGATGTTTCAAGTCATCGAACCACAGAAGTTGGGGAGCAGATGCCACTCCACCCACAAATGGGGAAGTCTGGGCTATTGCCGCAGGCTTCAGCACCAACTGGAGGGAACCTGCTTTCTCTAGTCCCCACTGCCCCCTCCTCCCCTGGATCAGCACACAGTAGGGCAGCACAGGTTACCTGGAACTTATCAGGGTCTGCCGCTCCAGCCTGACCCACAAAGAGGCCAGAGCCATGCTCTAGCTCCAGTCCCTGTGAGGACCGAGCAAATGGCACCCTCTGGAACTCTTCACAGTCCACGTAGAGAGCCACAGAGCCTCCATCGACGCTGAGCGCGAAGTGTGTCCACTGGCCAACAAATGCAGGTAGGCGGAAGCTAGCTCCCGTTTGGGTCTGGCTGGCCCCGGGCTCCGTGTAGAGCAGTGAGATGTTTTGCTGTCCATCTCGGACCTCTGAGAGTTTCACGCCTAGTGAGACTACCTCCTGGGCGGCATCTGTGATGGCAAATAGCACCCCTGCGGCCTCTGTGGCTGGCCGGACATGAAACAGCAGCGAAAAGTCCCGGAAGAAGAGTTTCGGGAAGTGATACTGGGCCACCTGGCCACTGCTGGAGTCTGGTCCAAAGATGTAGGCCGGCCCGACGTGAGGGTCGTCAATTTGTGAGATCTTCTCGGGGAGGGGGTCTCCAAGGAGCTGCAGCAGCCCCACCTCCTCAGCAACATTCTCTGCAAAGAGAAGGACATCCAGTGAGGTGACTACACAGGATCAGACCAGAACACAGTGGCATTCTGGGAGACACAGGCCATGAAACCACCCCCATGGGCTCACAGGCCGAAGCAATCTCAAGATGGGCGATGGGCGTGACGAAGCAGGGTGTGGAGTCTCCCACCCTTCAGACCCAGACTCTGTAGGAAAAGCACAGATGTAGAGTAAGACCCCCCTCTCTACTACAAAGAGAGAGGAGGCCGCTCACAGTACTCCAGCTCTGGGAGCCAGCTAGGCGATACATCAAAGACTCAAATAGCCAGGCACCCAAGTTAGCTTTCTCTAGTTTCATTCGATCGTTATGGTTTCTATGTTGATATCAAACCCTCGCTCTGGTTCTCCACCAGCCTGTCAATGTGTCAGGTGGGATATGTTACGGGGCAGAGAGATAGGACAGTTCTTCCTTGGCCATTTCTGCTCCCCGAAGTTTGCCACTACACTATGGCACAGAAGAGTCACATGAAGGCTTGCGGCAACAGCCCTATACAGACTCTCCCAGATTCACCCGTCTTCTGATGTGCTCCAGTGACCCAATTCAGTACTCGGTGACAGTCCTTGCACCATCTTGAGTTGGACACAGCTGTGCAAGGCTGTTCTGTCCTTAGGCAAGGGCCATCAGACCCATGGAATACATTCATGTGCCATTAGCATTACAAAGCCTCGGGGGGAGGGGAATGCTTGGGCAGGGGACAATGTTCATGTCTAAAGCTCTTCAAGGAAGGGGCTGCTGGAGGCAGGTATGCCAGGGTGTGGGCATGCCTGCAAAAACACCATACCTCAGGCCAGGCTCCCACTGTGGGGCAGGGCTGACCAGACTCTACAGATTAGGAGGTGGGAAACCTGAAGCCACAACTTCACAGGATAAGCTGAGTCAACAAGCCCCTTGAAACCAGAAACAAGAGCGGCCATCGAGGGCATTCATCCCTCAGGGGACAAAGAACAGCTTTGTGGGCCACGGAAACAGCCTGACCTGTTGTGAAGGTCTCCTGAAAGCCTCGCCCTGATGCGTGCTCCCTAAGCCCCGAATGCTGTCCTGACCTGGTGTTTGCTGGGTGCAGAATGGACCCAGCTCGGTGGGGGGTATGGCTTGCAAGGACTGAGTGCCTGAGCCTTTCAGCAGAGAGCAGAGACTAGCAGGCCATCCCTGATGGAACACACTCAGAGCTGGGACAATGTTCCCTTCTGACCAGAAGTGCTAGGACACAGCAGGCACTGAAGCTTAGACAAGTCAACTCAGGCATGCTGCCTGCACGCTAGAGATGTGGCCACTCTGCTCTTCCTCCCGGACAACAAAAATCCCTGGTGCTCTATTAGCACAGCACACAGGACTCTACAGCTGCTGGCTTCTTGGGCTGGAAGGCACCAGTGTGTTACGTGATGACGCCTGAGCCCAAGTCCTTCCATTTATTTCCTCTCCATGAAATTCTTTTTTGGCTCTGTTGAGAGGAGCTGCCGAATGCCAGGGCCATAAGATCACCGGCTCTCTTCTCTGGTTACAGCAATGGCAAGTGGGGGAGGGCTGGGTGCCTATGCTAGGAAGCCCACTCCCCTGTAAGGAGCAAGGCCTGTGTCATGCTCTTGAGAGGGCTGATGCAGGAGGCTGGCCCCTATGCACGCTAAGGCCTGTCGAGTCACTCACCTAAGCTGAGATCCAGGAATGGGGGTCCTACATAGTTAACGCCCACCTTCCTTACAGTAAGCAGGTGAATAGTTCTTTCTGAAAGCCTGTATTTTAATGCACATGCTCCACATAGAACCAACTACAGTCAGCATCCCCCCACAAGCACAGCCAAGGCTTGGCTCTGGAGGGATCAGCAGCAAGAACGTCTGGTGCTCCCTAACTGTACCAGGCTCCCGGTGGTACGGGAGCCCCTGACAGCCTCCCTCCCTGGACTATAGCCAATCCATTCCCTTCACAGGCAACCTCAACAAGCAGGGCCTGGTTTGAGAACACTGAGGGCAGAAGGTACAGCCATTTGGCAAGGGCTAACCATCAGCAAGGGCTCAGTAATGGCAAATGTCATGAGAAAAAAGACTCTTACCAGGGACTCTCGCAACCCCAGAGCAAGAAGGCACACTCTCTTACTGAATACCTCTAAGCAGGAGACAACCCCGTCCCTCAGTAACACGCCTGGCCAATCCTGGTGTCTGCCTACCCTGGAGAAAGGCGTCCGACTAGGCCAGTATCTACTGGGTTGCTCAGGGATTTCTCTAATGGAGTAGAACAAGCCTCTCACCCCGTATGAATAGTGCTTCTGACATGCAGGGCCCCACAGCTTGCCAACTGTTTCTCCCAGGGATGTAGCCTGGGGACTGTGCATCCATCCCTGGGCTGGCCACGGGGCTTTCCTGACACACTCTTAGGGCTGCTGTGTGCAGGGCTCAGGCTGGGACAACCTGGCCTTGCTCTCTCCAGCCTACACTTCCTGTAGAACTCAGGCTGTGGCAGTCCTGCCCCACAAAGCCTAGGCCTGACTTCCGCCAGATGTGCATCTGGTGCTCCCAGACCCCAGGTAGATATCAACTATCAGTAATCTCCTAGTCCCGCCCTAGAGAAGAGCATTTCTGAGATACCCAACTGTCAACCAAGCAACTCCTGTGGAACCTTCTAGAGAAACTGGTGTTTAAACCAAACATGTCCCTTGAGTCAGAGGGAAATATGGCAGCCCCTTCCCGCTTCTAACTTCTGGGGTCTATTCAGATACAAACACATGAAGCACCTGTGTGGGGTACTCAATGGTCATCTAGTACATAGTGGCAGAATCCAGGGGACAAGTCCAGGCACCATTAAGGTGGTCTAAACCGCTGTGGAAAAGGCTCGAGAACTATGTGAACTAAGCAGTCAGCTTGGAGAGTTTTATCACATCCGCCTAGGCCTGGCTCTGCTGAGCTGTGGGAGATGAGCCACATCCAACTCATGATGGAACGAGGCCTTGGAGGGTAGTTTTGTGAGAAGCCTTGAATGGAGCCATTTTAAGAGATATTCAGAGTCAGGATCCTCACAGAACTGAGAAACTATAACCCATCCAGAACAGAGAAAAGGCTAACAAACAAACAAACAAAACAACAACAAAACAAAACAAAAACCCAACAACAACAAAAACATCAATAAAAACCATAAAATAAGAGGACAGTTTGAGTTCCGGTAGACCAGCAATCTGAATATACCACAAAGTCTCTGTTGGAAGACAGACTTGAGTTGGGCCAGAAGCAAAGAGCAGAAGGAAACACAAAGAAAATCTGGCAAAAACTACCCAGAAAGGCAGAGGGAGCCATCAGCAGGCAACAGTCACAAGATGAGCATTGCAACCATAGTGAAGATGAACTTTACCTAGTAGAACAAAGTTCAAGTTGAAGCCATCATCCTTTGATCTTTGTCTGAGAGCTGCCCAGCTGGGTACATATGTATCTAGTTATGATGCCCTAGGCACACACGGCAAGGCAGGTGTTTCTTAAGGACACTCCCTAAGCACTTTTTCTGTTCAAAGAGACAAACTCAGAGTGATGGAGGAGCCTTCCAGAGCCTCACAGGTGTTGTGTTCTCTAATGCTACTTTGTAACCCAGCAGCAATTAGAGCATGAACGAGCTGGGAAGATACCTGATCGCCACATTAGAAGAAAAATACAGGGAACAAAATATTCCCAGGAACTGCTGTACCCTGCCTGAAGACTAGAACTGATTTGAGCAAGTGAAAACTCAGGTTGACATGCTACCCCACCCCCAATGATATCCCAAACCCCCACACGGTCAACAGTTATCCAAAGTGGCCCGGGGGGGGGGGCATTTTCTGACTAAGAGGAGGTGTTCAGATGTAATCCTATTTTGAAGAAGGTCCTGGGTCTCGAGAATGGGGCAGTGCCTGGGCAGGGTTATCCCAGGGGTCCAGATCAGGACCGACTTAAGGTGCTGGACCAGTGTTTAGTATGCACAGGCAGAAGACCAGAGGGTAAGCAGACTATTTAAAGCAATAAACGGGAAACACCTAAAGGTGTAGTGGGCAGAATGATCCCAGGGTATTAAAGAAAATGCCAGAAGCATGCAGCCACAGAAAAGAAAGGCAGGGTGGCTCTCTGGGAGACACAGGAAATATGTCAAAGGAGTTTTCCTATACAGACTGAGGCCATTCGTGTAAAGTGAGACTCAATTTCGCTGTTCCTGTATGCACACATGTACACAGACCTCAGTGGCGAGAATAATGATCTCCAAAGATGTCTATTACAAAGAATGCTATTTTACCCTACATAGGACTACTACAGTGGGTTGTGTATCTTGAGATAAGGATGAGCCAGATGTATTCATGCATTCATGAATGCTGTTGTTCCAGGTTAGAGGTTCATGCTCAGGTAGGGAGGCTGGATGGGTTGTGGTCCAGAGATGACGACCACAGGAGCTCCTTGCCTTCTGGCATTCAGGCTAGCCACTGATATCCAATCTGTGCCAATGGTGTCTTAAGATTTGTCTTTTTGGAAAAACCGGTTTCAAAGTGAGTTCCTGGAAGACCCTGAAAAGATGGCAGGGCAGAGAGAACCAGGAATGGCCTCTTTGGAACAGAAAAGCATGCTGCTATGGCCATCAAATAAATATGTCATGCTGGGAATGGGGCATCTATATAGGGCCTTCTCCCTGCTGCCTTCCCTGATACCTGGTAAAGGAATCCGAGAGCCTAGCTACTGTGAAACTCCTTCCTCAGAGAGCTACTAAAAGGGAACCCTTCCAATTCTGCCTGGAGGGCCTGATTCCCTTTCCAGAGTCCAGTGCTACTTTCATGCCTGTCCGTCCAGGGTATTAATAACCCTTCTAATAGACTCCTTAGCCCTAATAATTGGTGTCAGTGCCCCCCTTGAGCTCTGCACATCAGAACAAGTCCTCCACTGTGAAATCAAAGGACATGCAGGGATTGAAAGTCACATGACCACTTGACAAGTCAAGAACCCTCATAAAGGGAGGAGCACAGCCCACATTGAAACCAGGCACCTGACTGCACCACACGTTTGCTACATAATTTAAATGCATTCAAAGGATTGTTACATTGTTGTTGGTTTTGGATTCATGTATATAAACATGTAATCAAGGAGCTGGGCTTAGTGGGGTGCGCCTTTAATCCCAGCACTTGGGAGGCAAAGGCAGGTGGATCTCTGAGTTTGTGGCTAGCCTGGTCTACAAAGTGAGTTCCAGGGCAGACAGAGCTGCAAGGGAGTAGCTCATTTGAATTACCACTGAAGTTAAGCTAGTGTATATCCAAACTAGACGGTAAACCTTGAGGATGGCAAGTCTAGCTATACATGGTAATCACACACATGCACATGCGCGCGTGCGCGCGCGCGCACACACACACACACACACACACACACGCACACACAAAATAAAAACAAAACAAATCAACTCAACAGAGAGTAAAGCCTGAAGTGGGGGAANGGGGGGGGGGGGTCGTAGATGCAAACTGTATCAACAGCAGGGACAGAGCAGCAATTACAATAAATATAAATGGATTAAATGTCACTCTAAAGACAAGAGATTGGGGCTCAGTGAGTAAAGGGGTCTGCTTGTGATCCCAGGAAAGAACTGATACCTCTAAGTTGTTCTCCAATTTCTACATATGAGCCAGGGAATAGGCACACATGAGCACACACACACACACACACACACACACACACACAGAGAGAGAGAGAGAGAGAGAGAGAGAGAGAGAGAGAGAGAGAGAGAGAGAAAGATAGAGAAAGATAGAGAAAGATAGAGAGAAAGATAGAGAGAAAGAGAGACAGAGACAGAAACAGAGAGACAAAGAGAGAGAGGCAGAGACACATACAAATATTTAAAAATTTGGGAGACTGGTGAGTTAATTTAAGAAAATATAATCACGGGGCTGGTGAGATGGCTCAGTGGGTAAGAGCACCCGACTGCTCGTCCAAAGGTCCGGAGTTCAAATCCCAGCAACCACATGGTGGCTCACAACCATCCGTAACAAGATCTGACGGCCTCTTCTGGAAAGCCTGAAGACAGCTACAGTGTGCTTACATATAATAAATAAATAAATAAGTCTTAAAAAAAAAAAAAAAAGAAAAGAAAAAAGAAAATATAATCACATGTTCTCTACATGAAACATTTTCTATCCAAACAGGCTGACATGGAAAAGACAGCCTATGCAGAGAGGATGCTAGGTAGCTATAATATTAGACAGAACATATTTTAAAAGATTTATTTTATTTATGTGAATATTTATTTTATGTATGTGAATACACTTCAGACACACCAGAAGAGGCCATCAGATCCCATTACAGAAGATTGTGAGCCAGCATGTGGTTGCTGAGAATTGAACTCGGACCTCTGGAAGGGCAGTTGTTGCTCTTAACCACTGAGCCATCTCTCTAACCCCAGATTTTAAACCCATGTGTTACAAGAAGCTTGGGGACAGAAAAGAATCAGTACAGGAGGAAGCTGTGACAAAAAGACACCAGCAACATACAGGAAGCAACAAGGGAGAACAAGGGAGCGTTCTACAACAGCAGCCAGGGACTCCAGCACCCTCTCACTGAATGGCAGAACATCCAGAATAAAGATAAGGAAGGACTTCCCGGATCTGTACACATGCACAGAGCATTGCCAGCCACAGGGGTGTCCAAGTTCCTCTCTGATGTAGATGCAATGTTTCCAATATAGACAGACATGTCAGGCCACAGAAGAACCCCAACAGACATGACATATACTCTCTAGCCACTTTGGGGTCAAGTTAGACATTGAAAAACAAATAAAACTGGAATATTTACAGATTTGTGGAAATGACACTTCACAGTCCTAAACAACCAGTAAATATAAAACTCAGGGCGGAACTGAGAAAATAAACATTTAGAAACAATTTTAAAAAATCAAATGTGTTGCCATAAAAACTGGTAGGGCAGTTAAAAAAAATCTTTTGAGAGGGGATTTCTATAGCTATAAATACTTCATTAACAGACAAGTGGTCTGAAATAAACAACCCATATTACATGCAGAATTAGGAAAAAGGTGGTGGGAGGGGGGATCCAGAGCAAACAGAAGGAGAAAAATACGGAAAAATGAAACAAAAATCAATAAAGCAAAGAACAGGAAAACACATGGGGAAAATCAATGAAAGCAAAGTCGACTCTTTGGAAAAATAAACATAACTGATGAACCTTGTAAAGCCGACCAAGACAAAAACATAGGGGAGACTCATGTCCGAGGTCAGGAAAGCAGGGTCGCTGCTGACTACAGGAACGGTACGGGCTGTGACAGAGGTTGAGGAAACCAAAGGAAGAGGCCAATTTCTACACATACAAAAGCTACAGAGGAAACTGAACTTTTGGATAGACCCACAGTTAGAGAGGAGACAAGATGAACTGTAAAAAAAACAAAACAAAACAAAACAAAACAAACAAAAAAGCCTTGCTTTGGAGAACTCTGTAAAAACATTTAAAGAAAACATCGATTCTTCTCAAATGTATCCCAAAATACTGAGGAGAGAAGGTGCTCTATCTCATTCTATAAGGCCAGTATTATCAAAAGCCACACAAAGATGCTATACAAAAAGAAGTTGAGGGAAGAGGGGGAGGAGGAGGAGGAGGAGGAGGGGGAGGAGGAGGAGGAGGAGGAGGAAGAGGAGGAGAGGCAGGTTAGAAAGGAAGTTGTCAGTATAAACACCCAAAGATTCTGCAACAAGTTTCTTAGAACTGTAAGCAGTCTGGGTAGAAATGAAACTACTCTAAAGAGACCTTTGTGTCTCTCCCTCTGACTATCAGATAGTTGAAACAATGTGCCCCAAAGAAGTGGGAATTCCCCGCCCCCAGAATCCCATGCTGGGAGAAGAAAATGGTACCTGTTAGAGTGGAACTTGTCTCCAGGAAAGAGATTTCACACTGTCCTAACATCTTTGAGACCACCTTTCAAGATGAGACTGAAACCCAGTGGATGATGGACCAGTGATTGGCAGGACCACATCCTGACCAGGGCTGCTTAGATGTGCATGCCCCTGGCCCTCTAGTGAAACTCTCTTCTCACATCAGGACCTGATGAGAGACTGGATCTTTCTCTCTCTTCCCAATGTGACCACATCTTTTCACGCTCTCCACTTCTAATTTGGCTTTTTTTTTTTTTTTTAAATTGGCTCATCGAGGATGGGTAGCCAGAGTGTAACTGGCACAGATTATGACCCCCCCCCCCAAATTTGATAACAGAACAAACAAATGAACTCAGCAAACCAACAGGATAACACATTTAGCAACAGAGAATCACCGTTTATCCACAGAAACAACAAGTCTGAAAAAGGAAAGGGCAATACAATTTCCACATACAGTAACACTGAAAAGAATAAAGTGCATAGGACCTAACTCAGCCAAGAAGGGGAAAGTCTTGTACAGTGAAAGCCACAAAATACTATGGAAAAAATTTAAACACATCAATGACAGGCCGCCCACACTCACTGTGCCTCCGAAGCAGTCCAAGGCAGAACAACTTATAAATAACAAATAGGAATTTCTCACAACACTGAGTGCTGAATCCAAAACCAAGGTATTTTGAGACCTAGACCCCATTCTAAGAAGGCACCATCTCCCTGTGTCCTCAAAAGGGAACTGTATCCTTACACAGCAGAAATGAAAGGGCAGAGAATAGTACACACACACCCTGTGCCTTCATGAGGGTGTGAAACTCATTCGGAAGACCAGAGCTGGAGGTCACCTCTAAAAGGCTATCCCCTCAGCAGCATTAGATCTAGAGCGGACGCATTCAAGGGACAACCAAAAGCCATCCAAGGTGACCGACAGGTTATAAGCAATCCGTGTCAGAACCCCAATGGGAGTGTGGGTTTGGTTCGGTTGTTAACAGCATGGGGGATTGAGCCCAGAATGCCGCCCACATGAAGCACAGAGACACCGCTTCAGTCTTCCCAATGACAGGCTTTGTAAAACATTAAAAAGCCATCCAGAAGTTCATGCCAAAGAAGCCAAAAGAATTGTGACAAAGCTTGAAAGCTGATGGACTCACAATTTCTGGTTTTAAAATCTCCTCCAAAGCTACAGTCACCAACTGTGGTGGTTTGAATATGCTTGGCCCAGGAGTGGCACTATTAGGAGGTGTGGCCTTGTTGGAGTGGGTGTGGCCTTGGAGAGGGTGTGGCCTTGTTGGAGTGGGTGTGGTCTTGTTGGAGAGGGTGTAGCCTTGTTACAGAAAGTATGTCACTGTGGGAGTGGGTTTTGAGACCCTCATCCTAGCTGCCTGGAAGACAGTATTCTGACTGCCTTCAGATCAAGACATAAAACTCTCAGCTCCTCTAGCACCATGCCTGCCTGGATGCTGCCATGCTCCCGCTGTGATGATAATGGACTGAACCTCTGAATCTCTAAGCCAGACAAATTAAATGTTGTCCTTTATTAGAGTTGCCTTGGTCGGGCTGGTGAGATGGCTCAGTGGGTAAGAGCACCAGACTGCTCTTCCGAAGGTCCGGAGTTCAAATACCAGCAACCACATGGTGGGTCATAACCATCCGTAACAAGATCTGACTCCCTCTTCTGGGGTGTCTGAAGACAGCTACAGTGTACTTACATACAATAAATAAATAAATAAATCTTTAAAAAAGAAAAGAAAAGGATGTTTGAGGGAACCTCCTGAGCCCCTGTGTGTCCCCAGAATCTACGATTCAGAGTCTGTCTTTAAGGTGGACCTTGGGTGTCAGTGTCAGGGAGACTACAAGATGCTGAGTGGCTCAAGGGTGGGGAGTAGTCCCTACCACCACCCCCAGAAGAGGTGCTGAGGACTGCTTAATATGTGTACATAAAGAGTTGCCTTGGTCATGGTGTCTCTTTATAGCAACGGAAACCCTAACTAAGATACCAATACTGTCTCTGGCATAAGGACAGATATATGGACCCAGTGTGGTGTTACATTATCTATATCCTGTAACCAGCACTGGAAAGGCCCAATCAGGATTTCTTAAGCCTCATAAGACCGTCTCCAAAACAAAACAAAACAAAACAAAACAAAACAAAGGCAAAAACAGAAAAACAACAGAAAGACAGACCAATAAGATAGAATACAGCACCCAGAAATAAACTATCACATATGATTATTTCCTCCAAAGCCACAGGCTTTAATGTTGTCAGGTTCTCACACTGTGCACATGTATGTGTGTGTGTGTGTGTGTGTGTGTGTACATACATATATATAATATATGTGTATATATGCACACATATACTATATATACACCATGTATTATATATATATATATATACTGTGTAAATACATACAATGTATATATATTATATATACTATATAAATATATGCTGTATTATATAATACATATAATATATACATTATATAATATACCCATGCCTCCTCTACCATCAGAGCTGTGCTCACCTTGTCATCCCCACAGCATCCTGCCTGCATAGCTCACACACACTGCAGCTTACAGCCCCATCCTGGAGCCTCCAAACTGAACCAAAAAGCTCTCTGACCGTGGGTGCAATGCCTGCTGCCTTGTCTCTGCCACCACAGTGGCCTGCATCCTCAGACTGAGCCTGAATACACCCTTCCTCCCTCAAGTTGCTTCCGTCAGGTTGTCACAGCAACATGAGAGGCAGCATCACACTTGGTTCCCGGAACACAGGAGAAAACATCAGACTCAACAATGGAACAACCTGACGCAAAACTGAGCTGAGAAAATGATGGACAGGAGGGAGGGATTGGGGAGTTGATAGCAGTAATAGAAGTGGAGGTTCAGCTTGGGGATACGAGAGCTCTGGGGGTAGATGGCGGGTGGTAGCCAACAGCACTGTCCTGTACACAGGACAGTGGTCATGGGGCATGCTTGATGTTGAGTATAAAAAATAGGCAAAAACAGTGGCTTCCCCAAGGCAGAAGGACAGACAGGTCATCTGCCAATGGGAAGGACCTATCAAGGAGCCAGTCTTTGGACTCACTTGGAGACTGTTGGCCCCTGAGATGTCAAGTATCTTCTCCCAAAGCCTTGACAAGGACAGAACCACGACACATACTGTCCCTGCCTGCCTGAGCTGCCACGATGGGACCAGGTCCATTCTGCTGGATCCCACCTCCACTGCCCCATAGGGAAGCAGACATTGTGGTTTGAATGTACTATATGGAAGGCATGGTTGCTACATGGTGGTGCTCCAGAGAGGTGACAAATCATGAAGGGACTTCTTCTTTGCTGGGTTAATCCAGGAATGGGTGGGAAACAGGTTTGCTGAAGGCCTGTCTCTGAAGGCTGCCCTGTCCCTGGTCCCTTGCTCTCACTCCGGTGGGATGAGCAGTTTTTCTTGGCCATGCCCTTGACTGTGCCTCACCACAGACCATAAACAGTGGAGTAGACACCTAGGCTGTGAATCAAAACGACGCTTTCCTCTCCTAAGCTGTTTTAACAGGCACTGGGCCACCGTGACAAAAAGCTACCACCATAGATAAGCCCTGCAGACAAAGACACTGATATCTCGGTGCTGACAGGACAGCCAAGACCGTGCCTGCATCCTCCATGAGAAAGGAAGAAGAGATGACCCACAGGAGAGGAGGGAAGGCTACATCCCCGAACTGGCACAGAATTTACACAGCTCAATGACAGAGCAAGCAATCAGATTTTAAAATGGGCACAAGACCTGAAGTAGACATTTCTAGGAAGACGTATACAGTCTGCAGCACAAACCTGGTCCAGATCCCAGGTCACTGGGGACGTAAGCAAAATCCACAACAGGACACACCATGTCACATCTGTTAGGCATGAAAAGGTGGCGGAGAAAAAGGAGGAACCCTTTATACTGCTCAGGAGATGGAATCTGGGTCAGTCACCAGGGGAAACATGGTGAAGCTGGGGGG
>NC_034598.1:41794819-41813605 GCF_900095145.1 Mus pahari
CACACACACACACACACACACACACACAGCTCGGAGAGTAGCTTTTAAATGTAACCCTGACAAGAATAACTCGGTGGTCAGTGTTACACAGAATATCTGCCTATGAAACCATTGCATCTTTACGCACACTCTAAATCCTCCAATATTCATAAGTTCCTGCAGACTCTCTGCAGGCTCCTACAGCTCACCTGAGCCCTAAGCCTGGGTGCCCCAGGGAGTTGGCTGGGTGTCTGTCTGCTCTGGTGTGTCTGGGAGGAAGGGAATGTCCGTGGGCAGCTCAGCTAGCACTGTGCACATAATATTTATCCCGGGGTTGCCAGGAGTGAGAGATAAGCATTTGGGTATTTTTCCACGGAGGGGTCTTGTCTCCTGGAATCAAAGTTAAACAGAAACTCGGGTTAACTGAAGCGTCCTAAGGAACTGCCGCAGTTTAGAGTCTCTCATTTGATCAAGGAGCCAGATACAAACCCAGGCGAGAATGGATGGGGGCTCATGAGGTCCTCAACGGAAGAAGCATCTATGGCCCATGTGGACAGAGCAAGACCACAGCAGAGCTCCCCAGAGTGTCCCCCATCCTGGACAGCTCTTCCAACGCTCCATGACCTATCCCCATGGTCCACAAGGTTCAGAGGTTCAATTACACTCTGTGACTCTTGGTTGCACGAGCATGCAACAGATGCAGGATTTGGGGCTCCACAGAACTTACTTTCTCCCACGAGCCTTCAGGCTCCCTGGGAAACTGTACGTGTCTCTGTTGTTATTCACAGGGTAGGCAAGGCTCTGAGACACGGACATGCGAGAGTAAGGCCAAATGCCCGGGTCTATGAAGCTCTGCCATTGTCAGGTCCCACTGAGATACCTAAAGGGCTTGATGCAGGCCACAGCAGGCCCAATGGTATTAGTGAGGGCAGAGCGTCAAGGATCATGGGTGTGGTACCCCTGAACCCCTGCACAATATTCTGCCCCCCATATACCTAAGGCCCAGCTGCATGCTGACCTAGCATACACGTCAGGGACATAGCCATGTCAGGGAGTTCCCCTGGTGTGACCCTCTACCTCCCAACTATCACCTCACATACCGACTGAATGCTGTAATGTTTCCCCTGACACCTTGGCACCAGGCCACTCACTGCGTGGTCTCCCTCAGGGGTCAGAAGAAAAGACATGGGTGAGGAGCTACAAGATCTGCTAGACAGATGAACGCAGAGGCCTCAAGGTGCCAGACAGGGCCAGGTGTGCACCGTGAAGTGTGTGGATGTCTAGGGCGCAGGCCCGAGGCACCAGGTATATATAGGTATTCAGTTATTTTTCCATAGAAGTATCTTGTCTCTTCAGAGCGATGTTACACAGAAACTCGAGTCAACTAAAGCCAGATATGTAAGTCCAGGTGTGTAAGGCTTGGGGTTTAGGGTGACTGCAGAACTTCAGTCAGACCACACCCCACTGGTGTGGGGGTAAGAAAATTGGGCAGGGCCCACATTATAGTGGGAAGCACATACGTGGTTCTGGTCTGACCCTGAGGAGGAAATATGTGTTCTCTGTTAAGAACTCACTGTTCCCAATCCCCAAGCTTCCTGATGTGGTCCAGGACAACTCCATGTCCCCTGATAGTCATGAGGCTAAGAACTGACCCCAACATCTCCCACTCTAAAACTTCACAGCTGCAACTAAGGGGTGAGGCAACACTGTGGGGGAGGGGTCCCACCAGGAACTCCACCTGCCCTATACCATACTGAGATAGGAGTCATCAACCAGCCACAGAGTGGGCACCCAGCAGGAATGAGGCTCATCCTGAGTGAATGAACCTAGGGGAGGGAGGATGAGAGTCCCTCCTGCTCCTACCAGAGCTTCCACAGAACCCTCCCCCACCAACCTTGCCTGGAAAGGGGCCTTAGTTTAATGAGGTTTGACACCCACAGCTGGGGCCTCTACGTACATGGGCCATGAGTGCTGATGGTCCCCCAGGATCTTGCTGGAAATACAGCCCAAAGTATCCAGATGTTCAGCCACTGGCTGGCCAGGCAGACAGTTAATGACATTAGTGTCCACAAAGCTCCACTCTACGGCCCATATGTGCCAGCCCTGGCCTTGCACGCCATGTGGCTAAGTCGTCATTCAAAGGGGCCTCAACCTTCCTCCTCCCAACACCTAATGCCTTCACAGCATCTGGCTGCCCCTGAAACAGACACATGACTAGGTGCTCCTAACCCTGGATAGCAGTCCTCTTGATTACCCTTCATCCTGCATGGCCTAAACAGAGGCTGTGGTAGGCTGGTTGTCTTCCTGTCAAGGCGCATCCCTGTGGAGCTGACCCTGCAAGGCAGGCTCTGCCAGCTGTGGCCAGGTGTGGGCCTCCACCAGGAGGGAGCCTGAACCACACCACATTCCGCTATTCCAAGGATGGAATGTGTGGGGGACTGTGTGACACCAGCTGCCTCAAATCTGAGCCTATAGCACTGGGGTAGCCACAACCTCTCAGACCCAGCTGTGACCCCCTAATGCAGCTGTGAGCAATCCCTGGGCTTCTGCCCAGCCCAGGACCTTCCTGGAGCAGGCCCACACATCCGTCCATCACCTAGTCAGAGGCTGTGTACTCCAGAGCTCTCAGGGCTTGGTAGGGCAGAAGCGTGTAAGTAATGTAGGAGGCTTGGGGCCTATGACCCTGTGTGCCTGGCACCTTTCAGACCTTTGGCCAGGCTGGCTAGGGCCACAGGAAGAATATCAAACAAGGTGTGTGCCTCAGAGACCAGGAACAAGGAGGAAGCAGCTGGTATTTGGTAGGAAGCTCCCTCGGATATGTCAAGTTATCACTGTGTCTCTCAATTTCCAGTCCATGACTGAGGAAGCACCTGGCTGACTCAGAACCAGGACACCTTAACACTCAAGAGAGCACCCGGGGCAGGTGATGACCTGTCATGCCTGCTACAGAAATAGAACGTGTGGTCATAGCCACGCCCAGCCTCCAGTCTCCTCCCTACACAGAACACCATACCCCAGCACCTCTGCAGTGCCATTGCCAGGGCCAGTGAGGCAAGGGTAGATAGATCCTGTGCTGGGTTCTCATCAGGTCTTGCTGAGGTCTCTTGACAAAACCAAAAAAAAGAAAGGGTCAGATGGATGGTTACCACTTGGTTACCTGCAGCTGGCCCAATGAACACACAGTACCCGTCCTCCTGAAAAGGGAGAGAGGCACAGACGACAGGCAGCCTGTCCCCAGCTAGGTAGTTCCAACATTCGTCCTCCAAGGCCTCACAGAACTGCCGGCAGGGTGGCAAGGGGGGTGGTGGGCCTGGGCCACAGGAGGGAGCCAGCAGCAGACAGAAGAACCAGGCAAGGAAGGGGTGGCAGTTCGTGTGGAGGAGGCGCCCCCAAGCCTGCGCGGCGGCCTCTACCTCCACGCTGTCTGTATGGTGAAGATGATTAGGCAGCCGAAAGTGTCCTATACCTAAACGGCTGCAGAGAGCCAGAGTGGGTGGGAGGGGCAGGCAGCGGCTGGTAGAGGTCAGAGAGCCATTTCCCACCAGTGCGAAGTCATTAGAAAGCCCAGTCCCTGAAGAGGGAGCCACGTGGGAAACCCAAGCACCAGGGAACCCAGGTAAAGCTGCTACCTGAGAGAGCTGGCCGGGAGGGTCAGAGGAAGGAACAGAGAGTAAACTGTGCACACTCAGAGAAGCCGTCACCAGAGGACCCGTCACCAAGGGAAGAAGAGGTACGTGCCCGTGGGTGTCAGAGTGATCATCAGAGTGTCTGTGCTGCTGGCTGGACCTGGCTGTCAGAGGCAAGAGTCCTTTCCCCTCCAGATGCTGGGGCCGCCTGGGAGGCTCCTGGTTCTCCCAGGGAGGAGCCCCGATCCGTGGAGAAGAGAGAATTGCTCTACCTGGGAAGTCTGGTGGTACCGAGGGTCTTCCCAGTGGTGCCTGGAGGTTGCTCTGGAAGGGAGGCGACTGGGTGGGCACAGCCAGCGTGCCCGCCTCGGTTGTCTGGACATCTGGAGAACTTGGAATGGCACTGCTTAGCCAGTGAGTGGTCTTACTCTCCTGGGGAGCACTGGAGAGCTCGGCAGGAGAGGGGAGGACTGTAGGGATTAAGGAATCTGAAGCCTCAATCCCAGTAGAGTGCCCAAGAGTCGAGTCCTCATCCCACAGCTGGACGAAGCTCCGAATGCCCTGAGCCACATTCAGAATCTTGGCTCCGACGCCCGCAACATTCTCCTCCTTCATGTCTGGGCTCGCAGCAGGGGCCACCAGGGGAATGGGGACAGCAGGGGTTGCAGGGCTGCCCCCCTGGCCAGCTTCCCGATCCTCCTCCTCCTCCCCCTCTTCCGGGGGCAGCTTGGAGCTGGCAGGAGTCGTCTGTTGTTCCGTGAGGCCATCCTGGGGGACCACGTGCGTGGTGGGGTTCTCTGTGGACTGCACAGGTGAACTGTTCTGGGGTTTCGAGACAGGGCCTTCCAAGGAATCAGTGGTCTTGGGCGGCCAGAGCCACACCAGGGGATTCAGGGGACTCAGGGAACTCCCATTAGCGCTGGCAGGCACAAGGCGGCAGGAAAGCAGCAACAGCAGCAGGCAGAGGCATCTGCTGGGGTCGGGAGCCATCAGGGCAGTGCGAGCCTCTGAGCTGGGGCGGCTCCTGTGGTCCTGGAGGTGGGGCCTGCCAGGTCCCCACCCTCCCCCACTCCTGGTTCCCAGTCTCCTTCCCTCCACCACTTCCCTCTGGCAGAAGGGAAGGAACCCAACCTGAGAATCAAGGTGACCCACCAAGCGGTACCTTCAGATTCCATTTAACTCCTTCCTGGCTGCACCTCCAGGAGCAGACAGAGCAGAAAGGTGGGGTAAGAGACACCCCAGCGGAACTTCAGCTTGTGCAACTTAGAGCTGCACAAGTCTCTGCTGAGAGTGGGTGTGGGCGTGGGGGCCTGGCCAGGGTCCTCGGGGACATGGAAACCGCGCCCCAGCTCCTAGGGCCTCCATTGGAGAACACCCGGAAGTCCTGGCTGCTGGCCACCATTCTATGATGAAACCCAGTTTGAAAACCGCTCAGCTTGGAAGTTCCAATTGTTGTGTTACAGTTGTTGATTCAGAGAAAGGGTGAGTGTCCCTTCCTTTCCCCCTCCTCTCCACACCCACCACAGCCCTCCTACCTGCCCAAAGCCTAAAAGCCATCAACTTGATCTGTCCCTTAGACACCCCCCCCAAGAGCCCACTAGTTTTCCCTGTGGGCCACGGTGGCCACATTACTTCTTTCTCTGGTTCGTTCTTAAATCCTCTCATATCATCCACCTATGGTGCTCTCTCTGCAGTGACCTGCTCTGTAGCTGTGTTTCCTGGTCCAGCAAGTGTTCTGAAAGGAATTCCTGGGGATTGCTTCAAAGTAACAGACTGTAGCAGTAGCTGGGCCTCAAGAGGGAGGTAAAGGAGAAAAGGTGTGGGATGTATCCAAGGGATATGCCATCAGCAGCCGGCTTCTGCCTCCTGTCTATGGATTCCAGCTGCGTGCAGCGGGCATGGCATGGCTTAGCAGCCTGTGTCCCAGGAGCAGACAGTCAGGGCACTGCCGTTACTCTTTGCTTTGCTAGGTCTCTCTGCAGCTGGATGTTCCCCATGCTGTTCCTTTCCTTTCCTTCACACAGCTTCAGGTAAAAAAAATCTCACTCTATCTATAATAAACCAGGGGCTATACGTGGCTTGTCCATCCTGTAGCCTACTCTGGGTTCAGCACATGGGTACCTGCCAACCTCCCTCCACTATAGCCACCCTGACCCCATGAGGTCAGGTTGGTTCTTCTACAACATCCCCTTCACAGATATAGCTGGATGCTCACAGGGGACGTCCTCCTTTGCTGACTCTGTATGAACTCCCACGGCAGCGGGGGGGGGGGGGGGTCCTCCTCCTGCCTCATTGTCTGACTGTGAGCCCTAGGCAACAGCAAGATGTAGATGGGAAAGGGACACACTTGCCCGGCCACCTGACCACATGTCTTCCCAACCCCTCCAACACCAAGACCTTTTGGATAGCTAGACTTGGGGATTAGGAGACCCACATATCCTAGGGCTTTGGACAGAGATGTCCAGGGTGTAGCTGGGGTTTTCGAATTTCAGAGACGTTCTGTATCTAATCAATATCTAATCAAAGTCAACATCCACAGTAAAGTCAACATGGAAATGAAGCCAAGGAGATGGAACACCCTGTAACACCCCCCCCCCCCCCACACACACACACACACACGTTCTGTGGTCCTACATCTAAGACCCCCACAGGGCATAGCTCTCTGCCTCACTCCCATCACTACTGAAATTCATAAGGTGGTCCCCAGGGGTGCCCAATGGGGTAAATACTTTGGGGTGTGGAGCACTGGAATTGTAAGTTGCCCTGGTTCCCCTTTTCATACGGTCTGGTGGGAGGAGCTTAGCCTCTCTAGGCTGTTAGAGGTGCCAAGGCTGGCTACCCTCAGTCCCATTCATAACTCAGAGCAGGACTGGGCTCCACTCCAGCCGCCCTTCTAATTGTCACATTATAGAGTCTGTGGCTTCCTCCCTCAGTTTCCCCAGCGACAAAAGAACCAGGACGGATAGGAACACGTTTCCCATCCACACAGCCCAAAGCCATCAAGCCCAGCAGAGTCCCCAACACCAGCCAGTCAGGCACATGCTAGGTGAGCGCCCATTCCACAGAATGAAGAAATTGAGGCACAGAGACCATGGGCCCGTGGTCAAGAGCACAGAACTCTTAAGAGTGGAGAAACAGAAGCTAGCAATCTGCACATGCACAAAAACCATACTCACTCATACATACACACAAGCGCACTCTCATGTAACCAGCATGTACACATGGATGTAGCATGTACCAGGCTATAGCCTCAGCCGGCTGTCCCTCCAGGCTCCACTTTCTCCAGCTGTGGGCAGAGTTACTGCCACCCTCCCCCAAGGCTGCAGTGGCAATGCTTCTGTATGATGAAACAGCCCCAAAGGCATGTCCCCAACTGTCCCACATCAACATGTGAGGGAGTCATCCATCAATGCCTGTCTAAAGGGCAGGGCTGTGCCGTTCGGTTCAGAGTCCAGCTGCAAACAGCTGGATACCAAGTCCCTCTGTAAGAGTGAGGCAGCCATAGGCCCACACATCTGTGGCTCTGAGTTCTACATCTCCAAGTTAATCCCCACCATAATTGTGTCTGTTTGAGAAATGCCCCATGAACAGGCTGCTTGAAGATTTCCTAATGTGATTTCATGCCTCAGAGTATCTCTGGAAAATCCCAGGACCGAAGTCCAGAACCCTGCCCCCTACCCCGCATCCTGCATGTTAGAGAAGTGGGGATTTGGCTCCATGGTGGGGAAGGGGGGGAGGTAAGACCCTAAACTGATGTCATATCCTGGTCCCCTGCCCCATCCAGATGCTTATTTCTAGGGCCCCTCGACTGGCAGGCTGGCTCTATACCCATGAAATTCCTGGGTAAAACCAAAAGCCAGGGCTGGAGGCACTGGAGTGACCATAGCTCCTATTTCAAGGGCCCTATCTATGTAGGAACACACAGTCCCTCCCACACTGAGTACCCACACCAGCACTTACTCTTGCTTAGTCCCCCCACACCCTGCTGCTCACTTCAGAGCATCACATACCCAATATTCACTGGGGAGCATGGTCTAAGTTTTGGCTCCCATCTGGAGTCTTGCACTACATATACATATGCACATGCATACACATTCATGGACACACACATGCCCACTCCATACTCAAACACACATGTTCATGCTCGCACACACACACACACACACATATGCTCACAGAAACACTTGCACTATCAAGGAACACTAAGGTCCTGGCCTACTAGAGGCCACCATCTCTGTCTCTTCAGTCTGGCATCACTCTGTGTGCCCACAAGCAACAACGGTCAGGATTTCAGATAAGAGGGAGAACAGAAACCAGGGAGCCAGGAACAGCACCAACCCATTTCCCTGCCACTACCTGGTCAAGGGTGACCTCAGACCCTTTGGAGACAGAGAGCATGTTATCACACAGAATCTGAAGGGGAAGCATGGAGATTGCTTGGTCCAGATGATGCCAGCTGCCATGCTGGGGAGAGAACCCCAGGTAAAGAGAAAGAGATCCCTGCACCCACAGGAAGGTGGAGAGGGGACACTGTCTACACTGTCTAAGAGCTAAGAACTCGGTGAGATGGAAGAGAGTCCCAGGATACATCCCCTACCCATCCAACTCAGGTTCAGTCCCTGGCTGGTGCCCACTGAGTGCTGAACAGAACAGGAGTTGGGGTGGGAGGATTGTGGCCCTGGAGCAAACATCTAAGTTTTCAAGGAACTCATCACAAGCTGGGCTCAATCACACTGTCCCACAGGCAGCTACTGAAAGACTATACCTCCCATGACACACACACACACACACACACACACACACACACAGCTCCTAGAAAACAGAAGGGATTGGTCAGAGACAGGGACCAGCACACAGCATCCCCCCCAGGAAGCAGGCGTCTGCCACGCCCCTGATTCCCAGTCCCCACCTGCAGCTTCCCATCTCTTTGGCAGTTGTGAGACCAGCTTCCCTAGAATAGAAGCCAGTGTCCACTGGCAACCTGTGATTTGAGGCCATTCATGCCTGGGGCTTTCTTCAACTGCACCTGAGTCTGACCTTGGGCTGGCTCTCCAGCTCTGTTGTCCCTGTGACCTTGTGAGGAAGCACGTCACCAGTGCCTGCCTTGTTCGGAGTGGCCCTTGTCATCTGGCAGATCTAAGCCTCCGGAAGCCAAGGCTCCTGTTGGCAAGGGCTCCCATAGTGCAGAACCTGGAAGGCAAGCTGTTCCGCAGGGACTTTGGTAACACACCTATACTGACCTCAACAGAGCTGTGCACTGCCCAGCTTACACGAGTTGACTGAGTATAACCCAGAGGGCCCCTGGAGGTCCCTTGAGAACAAGGACTCAAGGACTGGCACAAGCCATACCTACAATGGCCAACAATCAATAACTTCCTCTCTTGGCCCTCAGTGACTAGAGTCACATATGGCTCTCCTGCCTACACCAGCCAGCAGGGGATAGAGACTTGGTCAGGACAGGCACCAGTAGAACACTGGGGAGCGATCGCCCAGAAACCCCTGAGAGGACAAATGAGTTTATCTCAGTTTCAGAATCAAGGTACCAAGACACGAGCTGAGCTGTCCCTCACCCTCGCCTGCCAAGGTCCTTGGGTGTGCCACAGCAAGTTCTTGCCATGCAAGAAACCACTCCCTCTGCACCATCAGTCCCAGCGCAGCAATAACAGGGACACAAAGATTCTCAGGACTCAGAGAGCTAGCAAATCTGGACCCTTTATAAAGGCAGCATTTCAGCTATGTTTCAATCTGGCAAACTCCCTCTAAGAACCAGACTATCCAGCTACCCGGTTACTTCCAGATGCCCCACCCTCCTCAGGTGCCCTAGGGCTTCCCCGTGGTTCAGCCAAGCACAGGCCTCTACACTCCCAAATCTTCTGCAGACCAGGGTCACTTTGGCTTGGGCACTATAACCTCCTCCCATCACCATGGGGACAAGGGACAAGCACTCATCTGAAAGGCTTCTTTAGCTCCGAATGTAACGTTTCTCCCAGCACTCCTTCCAAAAGTCCCACCCTCTCACATCAGTGGCAAGACGCACCCCTGCCCCAAGCTAGGGTTTGTTCTGTCTTGTTGGCCCGTCTGGTCTGGTTTAGATTCCTGAATAATGCAGTCTTCTATTTTCATTAAAAACTCCAAGACACCCACATACGAGCAGGAACTGGCTCTTAGCAGTGTGAGTTGTTGAGACAGATGAGGCTCGGTGAGCCTCGGGATGGCTCTGGGAGACGGCTGGGAGCTCAAGGGTCAAAAGTACTTCCACCAGGGGCTGGAGAGATGGCTCAGTGGGTAAAAGCACTGACTGCTCTTCCAGAAGTCCCGAGTTCAATTCCCAGCAACCACATGGGGACTCACAATCATCACTAATGGGTATCCAATGCCATCTTCTGCTGTGTCTGAAGACAGTGACAGTGTACCCACATATATGAAATAAATATGCCCCAAGCGAGTGGGGCCGGAGCAAGCGAGTGATGGGGGGGGGGAGTATGCCGCCAATTCCAGTTGTCACATCTTGTTCCGAGGCTACCCTGAGATGTGATAGCTCTGGATTTCCTACATCCCCATTTGCCTCTCAGAGCTCAAAGCCGAGTAAGAAGGAACTGTAATGAGGGAGCCAGGAGGTCACCACAGCATATCATCTGCATCCCATGTAGTTCCCCCCCCTCCCCATGTCCGCTGCTTGAGGCCAGTGTGCTTTAGATCTCTCTGGTAAGACTCAGGTCTACCATGGACTCCCTCTCTTTGAGAACAGAGACCATGTGGGGGCCTAAGAGGAACCAGTCAGCAGTGGAACAGTATCCCAGTCTCACTCCTTGACCCAGTCAGACCCTGACAAGTGTCCTCGAGCCTCTGTCGTCCCATCTGGAGAAGGTTCACCCATGAAGTATTCAATCACTGCTTCTCCACTGTCCAGAGTAATCGTGATCACTGACAGAAGCAAAAGGGGCTGGCCAGTCAGGGGAAACCACCAGGCTTCCAGGGATGCCTAACCTTTTAGGCACTCCTCCCCGCTGGGCAGCCATCGCAAGGACACATGGCCATCTGTCAGGAGATCTTAAGTAAGGTCAAACAGAAGCAATCAGTTGGCTGTGTTGAGAGCTTCACACCCTCCCGCCCCACCCCTCAAGATACACAGGTATCCAAAGATGCCTATGTCTACCAGGTCAAGGGGAGGAAGGAGGCTCCCAGTCACTGTCACCACCATAGCACCCACACTGGGCAGCTCAGGACCACCTGTAACTTCTAGTCCAGTGGGTCTGGCGCCCTCTTCTGGCATCCATAGGGACTGTACTTACACACCCATGCACAAATACATATATACACACAATTTATAAAATAATAAATATTTTAAAAGAAACACATTTAAAGTATCTATAGGACACATTGAGATTATGGGGGCATCTGAATATGTCCTCTTTGTTACAGGCTTCTTGGGGGTGATAAGAAATTGGTATCTGCAGGAGAATGTTCAGAGGACACAGACAGGAGTACTACTAAGGTGCAACTTTTCACACACAGGAAAAGGCCTGCATGTGGACAGTCGTGGCTGTGTGGAGACATAGACCCAGGCATGTAATCTATGTACAGATATATTGGATTACATATAAATGACAGTGTACACATGTGTACAGTCAGGTAAATGACAGTATCTGGAGAGATACATATGACTCTGCATGTAACAGATTCCACATAAATGGCCATGTGCAGAGAGGCACATTTGGTTCTGTGTGCACAGATTGCATGCATATGTGAGTGTGAGCGTGTGTGTGCATGTGTGTGTTCATGAATATGGGTATGGTACATTTACATGCTATGCACAGGTATACATTACTATGTACAGATTTTTCACATACATGGATACATGTGCATGCGTGTACAGGAAATTGGGAGCCTGTAAGAAATGAGGCAAAGTTTCCCGTAGATCCAAAGGAGTTCCCAGAACTGTTTATTGGGGAAACAAGAGGTTTCTTTCTGATCCTCCTGGGCCACTCCTCCTATCTCCTCACTTCACCTCAGGGACTCAAGATGACTCAGCAGAGGTGGAAAGAGATGCATCATTCCCCTAGGGACTAGGGAGGTTGTTCCTACAGAGCCTTCAGAACCACCAGGCAAGGCTCCAGGAGAAGCTGAGTGAAGCAGGGAGGGAGGGGGCGTGTCTGCAGGGCAGGAAAGCCTGATACGGAGGACACCCTCCCCGCAGGGACCTTACCTCTCAGAGTTGAAATTTAATATTCACTTACACAAAATCGATCTGAAGGTACTCTGGTGACTATAGACTGCACAACCATCCACACCTGTCCCAAACAGAATACATTTTTTACTTTTACAGCCTTCAAGAACCAAGCCTGTTTGGCTATTCCGGGTCCCGGGAAGCTCTCTACTCTACACAGCTGGAATTCTGGTGAGAGCTGCTCTGGTCAGTAAGCAGCTGGGCTGGATCACTGGCCACTTATCAGAACTTCTTTTAATTCCTCCAGTGTCCTTTAAGGGTTTGAAAATAGACTTTACACTTCTTTTGTTAACTTCATTCCTTGATGCTTTATGGATTTTGGGTGCTATTACAAGCAGGCTTTTCCTCTTGACATTTTTGTGTGTGGATCACCTGTTGCCTGTGTACAGACTCACACTGGCTCTTGAGTATTGATCTTGTCTCCTGCAATCTTGACTGATTTCTAAGGGATTCCTTGAGACTTTTTATGACTCAAGGCCTGGCATCTATAAACAAAGAGAGTTTCACTTCTTGCTTCCCAATATGGGTGGTCTTTCATGTTCTTTTCTTGCCTAACCGCCTGGCTGCTCTTCCAGGACTGTGGTGAATGGAAGTGTGACGAGGGGACACTCTTGCCTTGTTCCTGACCTCATGGGGCGTATCCAGCCATTCGGGAAGATTAGCTCTCCGCTTTCCACACATGCCACTTTCGAAGTTGATGAAGTTCTTTCTGGGGGAGTATGGGTTTTGTCAAATGCATTTTCTGGACCTGTGGAAAAGCCTATGTGATATTTTTATTCTATTGATATAATGCTGTGTATTGTTTTTTGGATGGTAAGTCAACCTTGCTTCTCCGCAGTAACTCTCACTTGGTCATGATATATATAATCTCTCTGATATGTTGCTAGATTTTGGTTGCTTGTTTTGTTGTTGTTGTTGTTGTTGTTGTTTTGTGGGGTTTTTGCCAGTCAGGGTCTCTCTTTCTAGCACTTGCTGGCCTAGAACTTGCTATGTGGACCAGGTTGCCTTGGAACTCACAGAGATCCATCTGCCTCTGTCACCCAAATGCTACGATTAAAGGCTTGAGCCCTCCATGCATAGCCTGATATGCTATCATTTTGCTAAAAATCTCCGTGCCGAGGTTCTTGTCTGTAGTTTTCTGATGTCTTTGTCTAACTTTGGATGTTCTTGTCTTATCTCAAAAATGAGTTTGGGGTGGGCCAACTGGGGCTACATAGTGAAGCTCCGTCCCAGAGAGCTTGAGGGAGTGAGAAATCTCATTCTTGTGTCTAAGTGACTGAGCCAAATGTGAGGTGCTCTGGTTTTTGTTTTTCTTTTGTATTTTTTTAAAGAGAATGTTTTTTAAAAATATTTACTTACTGTTGTGTGTAAGTACACTGTAGCTGTCTTCAGACAAACCAGAAGAGGCCTGCCTCTGCCTCCCCAGTGCTGGGATTAAAGGCGTGTGCCACCACGCCTGGCTCCGACTAATTCTTATGGCACAGGAAGCTTGAGCAACAAGAATAGAAAGGCAAACTACATCTGCCAGAAACACCATCAAGAACGGAAGAAAGCCTTGTGCTTATATACTTGATAAGGGTTTGTATCCGAGATATACAAAGAACCCACAGCACAAGAGTAATAAGCAACTTTATTACTAGCGATTGAGGAATCCTGGAGATAAACTCCCAGCAGAGACAAGGATGCTGAACTGTCAGCCATCACAGCTGCCAGCATCAAAAAGGCAACGAATTGAGAGCTAAGGAGACAGCTCAGTGCAAGAAGCAAAGCAAGATTCATCCACTACTGACCAGTGGCATAGACATGGTCAGTCAGACAATAGAATACTATTCAGCCACAAAAGATGAACGGAGCGCTGGCATGTGCCAGGCTGAGCATGAAAGACAGTTTAGACTCCCCTGAGACATCTTGCTGAGTGACAGGACCCGGGCACCACATGATTCATTCACACAGAATAAAGAGCTGGCAATCCTCCGGCAAAAAGCCAAACACTGGCTGCGGGGCAGGGAAGGGGGATGGGGAGAAGGGGCTGAAAGCCAAAGGGTTTAAGGAAATATTCTAAAGTTGGTATTATTATCTTGGAATGCACCACAAGCAACAAGTTATATCCTTAAATGAGTGGGTCGCCGGCTTGTGACGGATGTCAATAGAGCTGCACAGAGAAAGGAAGAAAACACCCACGAAGCACTTCCTAACCCCAAGATCCTTAAACGGCATGCATTTGATCTTTAATGAGGATTTCACGAACTGTTTCTGTTGTAACTGCTCGGTCTTGATTTTTCTAAGGGGGGGAGGGGGTTATATTCGCAGTTTCCTTAAATTATGAATGTCCTTAGTGTCACAGTTAATATGTTTCCCAAACTCATCAGGGGCCTTTTCGGGAGCCAGACTGCTGCTATAGGCACCGTAGTTCCCCTCGCCCCCACCCCCATCCTGAAGGAGCACTCAGCTCCAGACTTAGCGGCTGGGATTAGACCCACCCGCCCTCTATCACGTAGACATGACAACAGTGGGGACAGCTGGACTCTCTTGCCCTCTTAACTCCTCCCGCCTCATGGACGGTCTCCTTCCTCCTTCAGCAAGCAAACCTCGCCTGGCTCTTGGGGTCTACAGCACAGTGGATGGTCTCAATCTCATGGCCTTGGGGTTCCTGCTCTGGAAAAAGCTCACTGCAAAATTCAGAACGGTGGCTGAGGGTGAGCATCAGGGCCAGTACATGGTGGCGGCCCGGGGAAAGGATGTTCCCAGCTGAGGAACAGCACACAGTGTAGTCCCCTGATGCAGGGGCCAGGCACCTGCTGGACAGCAGTATCCAACCAGCCAGGGAGGGGAGCCCATCCTCTTAGGCAGGAACAGCATTGCCTTCTTAGGGACCTCGGGTCTACGGGATGCCAGGGTTACATCCACACCAAATGTACTGTCCCTGCTGCCTGCAACTAACTGTCCCCCTCGCGGTGGCTGCACACAGCGAGCCTGAGTTTTCCTTCAAGCCCAGACTCTTGACCCAGGAAATTAATATTTGACTGGACACACTCATGTCAGCCTTCACACAGGAGAGCAACTGCTCTCACGGGCCACGACTCACACACACGTGTAAGCACAGTACCATCCTTGCTTCCAAGACCTGTGAACACCTAGGAGAACACACAGGACAGAGCAGAGGCCGAGACCTGAGGCCTCCTGCCAAGGATGGGGGTCCTCAGTGGTCGTGGTTCACAGACAGCAAACGGCGCCTTTGCCTCTGAGGTGCTTCTGGTAGAGCTAGGTAGCCTCATTTGGCCTCTAAGGATTTAACAGTTGTTTATTAACTGGATCCTTTCACGGAAGGCTGGGCAGCACGTTTACAGCGCTAGGTTCCCAAGGGTGGGGAGGTGAGGGCTTGCCATAATTGGGTTAGTGGGACCTCAGTGGGGCTATGGGGTCATGTGCACCCTGGAGTCAGGACAAACATTCACTTGCAAATTTGCTCATGTCTTTGTGACCCCCAACAATGGCCTGGGCCTGCTTGGGCCACTCAGCTATCTGGAGGGTAACTGAATAACAATCACCACTCTCTAAGGCCTGGGGACCTGCAAGATTATGCTAAGTATATATGCTGTTGCTTCTAAAAAAAATGGATCTGGCCTGGAACTACGGGTATCTCTTGACATAGGACAAGTGTCTCTTCCAATGTATGCACACAATGGGAGTAGGAACCCACAGCCTGTAGCTACACGTCAAGGTCATTGTCAGCAAGACTACCCAGATACCTGGCTTGCTCCTGGTCAGGGCAAAGAGAAGCCCCTATGAACCAGGACAGTGATATTGGTGGCATGCACAATCAGCAAGAGGAGCCACAATCCCTCACATACTCACATACCCACACCCATCTTGGGCCCTTTCTATTTCAAGATTAACCCCCAATACCTGGGATATACCCAAGTATATCTATTGGGAGAACATACTGGCACAGGGTGGGAACCCTACCACCACAGAGGAACAGGTTGAGCTAGCCAGGCTAAAGAGCTCAGGTGAGGATATACTGGAGGCCAGAGGGGCAACTGCGGTCTGTGACAACTCAACTAAGGCAGCCAGAAAATACACAGCCTCGTGACTTCTTTGTAATCTCAAGAATGTAGCTCACAAACAGACTTTAAGATCAGGGAGAAGCCAGGGGGAGGGGGAGGAGGAGGGAAGGGGGAGGGGAGGGGAGGGGGAGGGGGAAGGGGGAAGGGGGTCTTCTTCATATATGTCTCCTTCAGTCGTCAGGTGGGCATGGCCAATCACGCATGGCAGTGTAGCCAGAAATATAGCCTCACGGTGCAAAGTCGCACTGATTGGGCCACTGGTCACAACCCTCTGGGGACAAGGCTGGGCTTTCCTGGGGACAGCAGTGGGTAGCATCCTACAAGGCCTGGCCTCTCCTCTAGGTGGCGCCTGTCCTCTCATCTGTCCCCTCTGCATCCAGATCTCGCCCAGGGAGTGGCACTATTAGGAGGTGTGTCCTTGTTGGGGTGGTCGTGGCCTTGTTGGAGTGGGCGTCTCACTGTGCGTGTGGGCTTTAAGACCCTAAACCCTAGTCCTAGCCGCCTGGAAGTCAGTGTTCTAGCGGCCTTCAGATGAAGATGTAGAACTCTCAGCTCCTCCTGCACCATGCCTGCCTGGAAGGTGCCATGTTCCTGCCTTGATGATAATGGACTGAACATCTGAACCTGTAAGCCAGCGCCAATTAAATGTTCTTATAAGAGTTGCCTTGGTCATGGTGTCTGTTCACAGCAGTAATAAAACCCTACCTAAGACACCGTAGGAGATCCAAAAGTGGATAAGGAATATGGGAACCAGTCAGATGCTTCGAGGGAGTCCCTAAGGCTCTGATCCTACCAGCCCCTCTCGATCCCATTAACTCTCTTGGGAGGACACATAGGGGACTCCTCCTCCACTATATGTGGTAGGAGCCTCCTATGCTCACCGAAACCTCCCCTTGGAGTCTCCCATGACTAGGGCCTCCAGGCTTGTAGTAAATAGATAAGCGGACCTGTCGCCTTTGGGTCTGTTGACTTATATGCCAGGCATAGACGAACAAAGACAAGTTTGGGGCTGGAGCTGATCACCCTTGAGGGATCTAGGGCTCATGGGAGAGAGTCAAGTGCTAAGGATGTTGTAGAGACTAAGTACCTTGTCTTACGCAGTACCTGTGGGCAGCCCTGTGGGGACAAAGGAAATTTTACAAATGTAATCAGTCATGACAAGGCCCTCTGGACAATCAGGTTGAACCTGAATTTCCCAATCATTATTTTAAGGGACAGAAGAGAGATACAGACCCACCTAAGAGGACACACCACTGGAGAAGGGAAGTAGAATTTACAGTGACGTGATCACATCCCCCAGGAGACTCTGGGGCCGCCAGGATGAGGCCTGAGGTCTTGTTTATAGCTACCTAGGATGTGGGATTATTCTATTAGGCCCCAGAAACTCCCAGAGCCACCCAGGAACAGTGGGGGCAGGAAGAAAGGGCTGATCTTCCAGGGTTACAGTGGCCTCTGCTGGAGGCAGCCCAGGCTGGCATGTGGTCATTGCTAATTCATGTAACTGTGACCTGTGTCCTCAACTCACAAGGGACCCTGGCCAAGGAGGAGCCAGGTGTCAGGCTGCACCTTGCTGTGCACTCCACAAGCCTTTCTGCTCCATGAAGTGCAGGCCCTTTGATTCCTTGGGCTTTGGCCACCATCCCAGGAACCCCAGGGGGGCTGCTCATTAAGCAACAGGGAACCCAGCCTTAGTACTTCACCTAGGTCAGAGGCCCCACAGCCTAGAGCCATAAACAGAGGCTGCCACATGTTTTATTTCTCAGAATGTTCTGCTAGAAAACTACCAAAGTAAGCGAGGCAGTGGTGGTGTACACCTTTAATCCTAGTGCTCAGGAAGAAGTAGCAGGCAGAGCTTGGTGAGTTTGAGGCCAGCCTAGACTACAGGGTGAGTTCCAGGACAGCCAGGGTTACAAAGAAAAACCTTGTCTTGAAAAGAAAAAGAAGGAAGGAGGAGGAGAAGGAAGAAGAAGAGGAGGGAGAGGAGGGGAAAGAAGGAGGAGGAGAAGGAGAAAGAAACCAAACCAAACCAAACCAAAAACAACCTACTGAAGTAGCATGAGCAGAAACGGGGTACCAACAGAAGACTATCCAGGAAGCCCACACTGGAACCTCAGCGAGCTTTCCCTGTCTTCCTTCAGTTGTAGGGAAAGAGAGAATACACTGCCAAGGATGGAGCCAGGAAGAGTAGGGAGGGACTATAGGCAACTTCGCTGTCACCAAATCATTAAAGGACACTTCTGTGCCTGCCTGACACTACCTGCACACTGCCGATCGTCCAGGCAGAAGCACCTGCGCACACTGCCGATCGTCCAGGCAGAAGCACCTGCGCACGCTGCCGATCGTCCAGGCAGAAGCACCTGAGCACGCTGCCGATCGTCCAGGCAGAAGCACCTGCGCACGCTGCCGATGGTCCAGGCAGAAGCACCTGCTAGCCAGCCCACGCCAGAGCATCAGGTCCAGAGCTTTTTCACTCTCCAGCCTTCTCTCTAGTCTCTTGCCTTTCCCCAGCAGTCCCTTACGGCTGTGGTATTGCAGTGTGTCAGTGTATCCCAGGATTCTGTCTCTGGTCCCCTGTCTTCTGAGATCCCCAAACTGCCCCAGGGCGTCTCAAGACCTCTCCCCACAAGCCTGAGAGCTACTCAGACCTTAAGAGCCCACAGCATCTCCTCTCGGAAGAAACCTGTACCCTCCCAGGACTGCTCCCAGGGGCTGCCCATGTGTGATAGAAAAGAAACACTGGCTGGGCTTGGTAGCACACGCCTTTAATCCCAGCACTCGGGAGGCAGGGGCAGGCGAATTTTTGAGTTTGAGGCCAGCCTGGTCTACAGAGTGAGTTCCAGGACAGCCAGGGCCAACAGAGAAACCCTGTCTCAGAAAACCAAAAAAA
>NC_034598.1:41813665-41832509 GCF_900095145.1 Mus pahari
AAAAAAAAAAGAAAAAGAAAAAGAAAGAAAGACAAGACAAGAAAAGAAAAGAAAAGAAAAAAGAAAAGAAACACTACTCACTCAACAGAGGCTGAGGATGCTCAGCCTGGATCACCCTCGCCAGAGTTCCCCAGAGAAAACCTGCTTAAGGATCAGGTGGGGAGACATGCAGAGAGAGAGACAGAGAGAGCGAGAGATTGAATATGATGGCACTAACTCTTTGCTAGAAAGTGACCAACCACAGGAGGTCTGGAATCTGTGGTGAAGAATTCTGCCATCATCAGGCAACAGCTGGTGGTGGAAATTCCCATGGCCAAAATGCAAGGTGGAGATCCTTGAGAATCTGCGCCCTGGGGGCCCATTGCTGTTTTTGCATTGCTAGCCTTCCCCCCCCCCCCCCGTGAGGTGCCACGCTGTGCCCGGGCCCATGGCCAACAGTCTATTCTCATTTCCTACCCTGCCATCAGATTCTTTGAAAGATTTGAGATGACTCCCAAGTCCAGATGAGTATGTCACTGAGGTCACAGCAGCAGGGGGTTGGGAGAGACAAAGGTCTCTGGCTTCTGTCAGCTCTGGACCCCAGCCTGACCTACTTCCTCCCAATAGCAGCTCAGAAACCCACCTGTGTCCTGCCAAGCCACACCTGGCAGCTGGCTTCCTGGCTCTTCCCCAGCTGTCTCACCAGGTGGCACGTGGTCAAGTTACACAATAAATTCTACCCAGAATCCATGGAATGCAATTAGGAAAGAGCAGAGATGCCAAAAAACCAAGTGGTGAGTCAGGGCTGGACCACCCCCACTCCCACCCCTCTATCCATCTCCTGCAGCCTGGAAGCCAGGTGGCACCCCAAATCAGCTTCTCACCAACTCTGGGCTACTGATGACATGGGGAAAGAAACGGGTGAGTGGCCCAGGTTCTCACTCAAACGTTTCCCAGAGCCTTTCTCCGACTTTCACCCACACTGCAGAGAACACTGAGCCCCACGCAGACCATGATTCATTCCACAGGACTTAGCGCTGAGCTGCCAAGGTGAGTAACTGCTGAGACCCCTTCAAAGTCAGGCTCTGGCATCCTGAAGTGTGACAGCCTCCGTGTGTCCACCATGGCAGGCACTCCAGGGAAACACTCTGGATCTCCAAACGCCTGGACTTGTCCGGCAGCCAAGACTGTCAGGATATGGTCTTAGACGAGGTGCTGGCCACCAGAGGGAGCCATAGACCCAGCTTCCTTAGCCACTAGAGGGAGCCACAGACCCAGCTTCCTTAGCCACTTGCAAGCTCTTCTCATTTGCTCTTTGTGGTATGATACTGTATCAGGAAAGAAATTTATATACAGTAACTCTGAGGGAGAGAATAACTTCTCAGCCCACAATCAGCGGTACATGGCGCACACGTGTTTGTGTGTGTGTGTGTGTGTGTGTGTGTGTGTGCGCGCGCGCGCGCGCGCATGTACACACCAAGCGGTACAGCAGGGCTGGACCACCCCAACTCCCACCCCTCTATCCATCTCCGGCAGCCTGGAAGCCAGAAGGCACCCCAAATCAGCTTCCCACCAACTCTGGGCTACTGATGACATGGGGAAAGAAATGGTTGAGTGCCACCTGGCTTCCAGGCTGCAGGAGATGGATAGAGGGGTGGGAGTGGGGGTGGTCCAGCCCTGCCTCACCACAGAGACTCTGCCCTATGTTCCATAGGCGTGGATTTTCCCTCTATACCAATGCTGGAGAAGAACCCAGGCCTCCCGCCCACCCAACCAGGTAAATTCTCTCTGACCGAGCCACATCCATGTCATATGGGTCAGAAATGATCCATTTTGTCTTTTCCTCTGTGAGCTTAGCAGAACAATACCCCATTGGCCTGCCATCCTCAGAAGTTATGGTTGCTGGGCCTCAAAGCAGCGATTAATCTGCAGGTGGATGTAAAAGACACTGCTGACCTCTTCACTCTGGAAGCCAGGGATATGAGGCAGCCTAACCCCTGGGGCTCTCTTAGGGAGAAGAGGAGTTCCACCTGAGGGACTCCCCGCGGTGCTAGTCTTGAGAGCAGAGCCAAGGAATTACAGGGGTGAGTGAGCGGCTTCCAGAGTTTCGGAAAGCCAGGATGGTTTTCCCAGCAGGAACCTGCCTGTTACATTTCCTGACTACTGTAGCCAGTCGCACACATTTCCTGCTTCCAGCTGGGTCCTTGTCTTAAGCCAAGGACTCTTGCTGGCTCATTAGAACAGCTTCAGGAAGTCCCGGCCTTACCTGTGGTGGTTCACAGCTCCTCTGTAGCCTAGACCTATCTCTGGAATCCAGAGTTTCTGTGCCTGCCCCAACCCCTCAGTGCCCCCACCATCCCATCCCACCCCACCCCGTTTGTCCCTGTGCCCCAGCTGTCTTCTGAGGCCTCATCTGCAAGGTCTTCCTTGTGTGAGGCCCTCGTAGATCTTAAATGAGATTTCAGTGTTTCTTGGCTTTCCTGTTTGTATCTGAACTCTAGGCCCTAGCTTCTCTCTGATCTTGGGAAGGACTGGTCCTACCCCTCAAGTTATTGACAAATAATCCTACAAAAATACAATAAAACTGTCCTGGCCGTGCCATGTAGCCATAAAGGTTTCCAGCGCGTCACTTCTTATACTTTGAACAAGCACTTTGTGGGCTGCCCCAGCCCCAGACCCCACCCTGAGGAGCCTTGGGTTTCCATCTGGAAATCATCTTTGCAGGTCAGCGTGGAGCATCTTCCAGCTGCAGACAAATCTGCTAATGCCATTCGGCAAACAAGCTGTTCTCTGAAAGGACTGGACGGCAGCAGGCGGCTTCATCCCACGTGAATCTCGGGAGCTGTGGGCTGGCCCCACACAGAGGCCTCCGAAGCATGCAGAGATCAGCGCCCATCAAAGGACCTTGGTTGGGGTTCCACCCCAGGAACCCGCCTTCCCTTTGCCAAGGGAAAAGCTGCCTACACACAATACCAAAGCCCAAGGGGCATATTTTCAAAAGTGTGCGTTCCTTAGCCTGTAAGATGCGAAATACACACCCTTCCAGTACCCTGGTGATTTGGCCCACCATGCTTCAGGGCAGACATGACTGTGAGCTGTAAGAGACAGAGGCGGAATACAGACATTTCCCTCTGCTTGCCTGGCTGCTGGCCACAAGTCCACCCAGCTCCACAGCCTCCCTGGCCTGCAGCCCCCACAGTGAAGACAGTGAGCATCCAGTGCTTTGCTAGGCCCAGCCTGCAGGCCCCAACAAAGCCTATTTAGCCAAATTAAAAAGCTGTTTCACTCTATAAGGGGGCTGGGAATGTATTCCACACTAGGCTCCAAAATCACAAGGAAATGTGGTCTCAGGGAGTTACAGATGACACAGAAAATGGGGGTGTCACAGTCCATCACACGTACCCTGAAATGGAGCCAAGGCAGGGATGGCTACCTCTAGAACATGTTCCCCAAAAAGATTAAAGGTGAGGCAATTGTCTACTGTGTCCCACCTATTCCTAGGGCCTTCCTGACAACACACACACACACACTTTACAAAGAGGTAACCCTTACAGCTTAAAGAAGTGAACTGCCAAGGGCTGGTGATATGGCTCAGTGGGTAAGAGCACTGACTGCTCTCCCGAAGGTCCTGAGTTCAAATCCCAGCAACCATATGGTGGCTCACAACCACCCATAATGAGATTTGACGCCCTCTTCTGGTGCATCTGAAGACAGCTACAGTGTACTTAATAAATAAATCTTTTTTTAAAAAAAGTGAACTGCCAAGGCCACTGTCACTCATACTGATGGTTACAAAAAAGATGTTAGAAGACATGAGAGAACTTTGTTAGGTGGAATTTTTAAATACCTTAAAAACGTTGTGTACAAGGGCTACAAATCATTTGGCCTTAGCGAGGTCTCCTGTGAGGGTTTGTCTATGCTCGTCCCAGGGAGTAGCACTATTAGAAGGTTGTTAAAGTAGGTGTGTCACTGTGGGCATAGGCTTTAATACCCTCATTCTAGCTGCCTGGAAGTCAGTATTCTGCTAGCAGCCTTCAGATGAAGATGTAGAACTCTCAGCTCCTCCTGCACCATGCCTGCCTTGATGATAACAGACTGAACCTCTGACCTGTAAGCCAGTATCAACTAAATGTTGTCCTTTATAAGACTTGCCTTGATCATGGTGTCTGTTCACAGCAGTAAAACCCTAACTAAGACATCCCCCAAGAAGACTCACAGACACCCCCCCCCATGCTCCTCCCCTCCAACCAGACCCAGATGGGCAGGGCTAAGCCTGCCCTGTCTAACCCAGGCCTTGCTATTTTGGTGTGAAGGACAAACAGACAAGGATAGGACACCTCCAAACTGCCCAGGGGGGCTCAAAGGAGAAGAGGGACCTGGGAGGCAGCATTTTCATGGCTGCCCCGGGTAGTCCACAAACTACCCTGACAGTAATGCCCTAGAGGACCGGTCACCCCTGTTTGCAGAACCCACCAAGCCTCTCCAACTCCTGTACCCCACTTGACAAGTATGAGCTGAGCTGGGTTTCACTCTCCTAAATTGGCAACCCTAGCCCCCCAAGGCTCACCCACGATGGTTGCCTGACCTTTGCTCATAGAAGAGCCAGGATGCTGTGACATAGCTGAGCAATAGACTCTGAATGGCCATCAAATGGCTGGTCCTCCAAACCGATGCCTGCAAACCTACCACCCATAAAAGAGTAGACACAACAGAGGTTCGCAGAGCCCCGCCTACAAAGGGCATCGACCTCTGCAGAGGTGATGCATCTATGCCTGACTCAGCACATTTGCAAAAGAGAAACACTGAGGCTTAAAGGCAGCATGAGACCCGGTGGGGTGGGGTCCCCCGATGGAAGAAGAGGTTGCTGGTGGCCGGTGTAAAGAGAGCATGGTCAGAGCTCACGCTGGGCTGCAGACTGGCGTCCCCACGTGCTCTGCTGAACTCTCTGCCCCCTCTCTCTGAGGAGTGGTCCTAGAGAGGAATGTCCTCGGGAGGGCAAACCCGGGTCCTCAGCCTCCTCATGGATGCTGGGATGCGGTCTGTGGACTTGGTGTGTTTAAATCTTCTAAGAATACTAACTATAAAAATAAAAGAGTTCTACTAGTCCTTTAAAAAAAAAAAAAAACGAATAAAATGTCCCTTTATCTTCCGGGCTCCTATCTCCATCTGAACAAACAGTGCGCCTCCCCCCTCCCCCCCCCCCCCCCGTCCTTCTCAATACTGACAAGGTCAAACAAAGTTAGACATTAAAGGGATCCCAGACCCTTTTCGGAAGGGAAGGGTTGTTGTTATTTTCTTTGGCTGGGCTGGTTTCAGAGTTTCAAAGAAGACTATCATCTGTGGGAACAGCTGGCTTTCAGACCCTATCAGCGGTTGTCACAGTCAGTATGGGGAAGGGGGCAGAGGCCTCTCTGCTCACAATAGACATTTCCAGATAGAGTCAAGAGGGGGGACAGGGGACTACAGGGGACTAGTGTTCGCTGTGTTTGGTTTCTGTCCCAGGGAACATAAACAGATCTCGGCAGAAGGTGTGGGCCTTTCCGGCTTCACGGGCGCCTTGAGGTCCTCTGAGCTCAGCCTACAGAAGATTGGGGAAAAGGAGCCTGGGCTTCTCAGCCTGCACAGATCCTGTAGTGCCCACTTGAAAGATGAGCTGCAGACCCGATAGGATAGGATAGGGTATCTGCCAATAAACCAAACAGAAACTGGCTGCTTTCCTGCAGGGTCTTGACCACTCCTCTGAGTTATGTGGCCCAGACAGGTCCTCTAGGGCCCCGAGGACAGAGAGGAGGCAAAACCGAAGGACCTTGCATTTGGAACACAAGGGTTACTCACATTGAAGTAAGTGTGGATGTGGAAAGGGATATGGTGGCTCTCTCCAAAGCTTGTGTGGCCATTGGCAGCAGCAGCAACAAGGACGTGGGGGGGAAGGGAGCAAGACGGGGAATGCCCCACCTGCAAATGATTCACCAACCCCCAGACTGCCACCCACCCCATCGGTATTTATTCGCTTTAAACCCAACGGCAACTTATTTGGACCAAGTGGCCTTAAGACATGAAAGTTGGACTGGAGAGATGGCTCAGTGATTGAGAGTGGTTAGAGACCCTACATTCAACTCCCAGCAACCACATGGTGGCTCACAACCATCTGTAATGGGATCTGGCACCCTCTTCTGGTGTGTCTAAAGAGAATGACAATGTACTCATATCCATAAATTAAATAAAAGAATTACTTATTTATTTTATGTATATGCATACATTATAGCTGTCTTCCTGGTGGTGCCGAGAAGAGGCCTGGGGCTTTTTTTGTTCCTAGGCTCTACTTCCCTGCCTTCCAACCTGAGTCTGCTCTAAAGCACTGTGAGGGAAGCCAGCGGGCACTGTGGGAGGCACCTGTGCGGGCAGATGCCCACAGATGTGTCCATGTGGCTCCGACTTCCTGGGTAAAGGAAAAGTAAAGGTGGCAAACACCCGGGGCTGGACAGCACCTGCTGGCCACACCAGCCCTCTCCATTCCCACCAGCTCGAGGGCACCCAAAGTAGAATCAGCTGGTGTCTCTGCCATGGCCCTAGAGACTGAAAGCGGCAGCTCCATCCCCACGGACACTCATGGCTCCAGCCCTCCAGAGCAGCAGGTTAAACCGTACTAAAGGCACACCCAAAGCCTCCGTGGGCCAAGGCCTTGAGGAGAACCACGTGGGGTTTGAGGGACCTTGAGGACATCACCATCTTCCAGAGCTCTCAGGAGGGATCCTCTGGAGCCAGACCTGATCTGGCTTCTCCCTGGTTCTCACAGCTACCTCCTGCTATCTGCTGCCTCCCTAGTCCCTGTTCCAACGGGTGACTCAGGAGGAGTCCTCACAATGCAGTGAAGGCATCCATCTGTCCATCCATCCATCCACCAGTCCATAGTGGACGGAGCAAGGAGCCCACCCTGCTCTGTGTCAGGCTCGTCCCAGACCAACCTACAGAGCAGAGAAGCCGCTGTGAATAGAATGTGTCCCTCCCCGGTCGGCCACCCTCCAGATGGACAGACACACCTGGCAGTTAAATGGCCCACGCTGTGGACAGGTACTGAAGGCTGACCATGAACCGGATGTGGAAGGATCCCTTGGGTTTTGCTCTCTACAAGAGGTTGCAATGGATTTGACAGGCTCGCCCACCTGACCGAAGCCTGCCTGTCTGGACATGTGCTTGACTGATGGAGGCCTGGGTGTGGGGTTGCAGCCAGTATCTAAGAGCTAACCTCAAAGTCCTCACTTTCTGCTCTTTGCTGAGAATAAAAGTAAACACTTGCTACCCACCCTGGGACCCCAGGCAGAGAAGACTCTGACCCACATTCCTGGGCTTCCAGAGACTTAGCCAGCCACCCACACTCTCTGTCTGCCTTTGTAACTAGACCTAAGGTCACCAAGAATGACCCCAAGCCTGCGCTGGGTGGGCTGGAGTCCACCTCCCTCTTTAACAGCCTGTCTAGGCTCAGGTGGAGAAGCCCAGAATATTCATTTTGAATGAGCCCCTCAAAACACACAGGTGGCTGAGGGTCAAGGCAGAAGAAAGGCCCTCTTCCTGCCTGTGAATCTCCTCAAAAACGGTCATCAACCACAAGGGTGCTGCTAAGTCATGGACTAGGGGCCTCGGCTGGCTAGGAACTATAACCCTGACCCAGGGGAGAGCCCAGCAAACAAAATGAAAATAGGAGAGAACTAGAGTGGTACCCCTAGCCATGAACCGTGGCTCCACACCCTGAGGCATAGACACAACTCTTATCCCACAGGAATACCCAAAAGCATGCTGGGAAACCAAGGAAGAAGTGTCAGGAATGGCCCAAGCACTGAGGCAGGAGTCTCAAAAGCAGAAGAGCCTAGTATCAGGGTACTCATTGGTGCCAAGGTGCCCACCCTATACCATACCAAGGAGCTAAGACCATGGATCCAAGGGACATTAACAATGAGAACAATGACCAGACAAGAAAGCAACATCCTGACCATGGAACAAAGAAACACCAAGGGCTGTCCATCCCTGAGGGGTGTGGCCTGCAGCCTGAGGGGGGGTCACATGACCAGTCAGGTGTGAAAGGTGTGAGCTTGGAACTAAGAGGGGGAGCCTGCATCTGTGTGGTGAACCTTGGGGCTGAGCGGAAATAACTGGTGTCACCAAGACAGAAAACAGATTCAGAGCAGGCGCACGGGGAATTTTCTAGGCAAGTATGAGGATGGATGGATGAATAGACGGACGGATGGCTGGCTGGATGCACAAACACGACAGTGAATGAATACACCTAAGACCTGGTCTTGGTGTGACAGACAATTGTCCCCATTTCTCCTTCCTCTTCCACTTAGGAACAGTTCCTCTCTCACAGGGGCACGGCAGGAGGCATGAATTCCCTCCGCCAAGTGGCTGAGATCCAACCCAGGGAACAGTGACCCGCCCTCCATCTCCTAGGCACCTACAGCCTTTGTGCCTTTCACCGGGCTCTCCAAAGACTGCTGCTTAGGAGCCATGGGGAGAAAGAAGCTAGGAGACCAGAGCTGCAAGGAGGCCATGGTCTCCAGTCAGACACATGGAGTCTAGAAAACACATCTGTAAAGAGTAGTACAACAGATCGCCAGCCAGCCTGCTTAGCCTGATGCTGGCTACACAGCCTGATGCTGGCTGGCTACACAGCCAGGCCGAGAGACACTGTGCTCATGAAAAGCCCCAGCTCCAAGGGTACATGCAGGCTCCACCCATAGAGTTCAGGACATACATGGAGTATTCTACCCAAGAACTCATCGACAATAGACAGATCCAGGGGTGGCACAGATTAGTGGCTTCCTGGGACTATCAATGATGCAGGCTTTCCTTTTGGGGATAATGAGAATGTTCTAGAACTAGACTGCATGATTGCTGAACAACACAACAGCTGTACCAAAGACCCCTGCATCATTCACTGTGAGATGCCCGGTTTTATGCTACAAGAACTTGGCCTCAAGAAAACATAGGAGGGTCCCATTGTCCCCAAACAGAGAAGACACAGCACAGGACGCTAAAAGAAGCTGCCGCCATGAGTCATGGTCATTCTTGAAGTCTCCAAACCTACAGACCCTCTCCGCACACACCGTGCGTTCCAGTCAGCCTGGGTGCTCCCTCTCAACCACCTCCCCCTGGAATCTGCTCAGTTAAGATTCCCAGCAAATACAGCACTACTTGTAGTCACAGATACCTTGACCTCCTGTCCCCCGGCCCGTCTATGTTAAGTTACTTTTGCCTCACCGTGATCCAACACCTGAGAGAAACAAAGGTTCATTTGGATGTTGGGTTTTGAGACCGTTGCAGCCCATCTAGAGGGAGAAAGCATGGTCACGCTGTCACAAGCTGAAATGCGGAAACAGAGAAATAAGGGACAGAACCGGGGACCAAAACCTTCAAGGGTCCACCCCTAGAACCAAACTCCTGTCAGGCAAGCCCCGCCTCCTCAAGGCTCTCCAGCCTCCTCTGAGCATCACAATTTAGGGACCAAGTGCTCAAAGCATGAGCCTGCATGAGACATCTCAGTTTTAAACCATACATTTCTTCCACCAGTTCCACGAAGGCCATCCCATAGTGCAAAATGCTTTAACAGCCCCTAACACTGTTCAAAGGTCTACTCTTGAAGCACAAGAGACAAACCCTTATAAAATCAAAAAGGAACTGCATGGTTACAATATACAATGCACAAAATCAACATTCTTATTACCCCCCAAAGGGAGGAAAATGGGGACAGCATGGAAAGATCTGGCCAAAGCAAGCAAACACCAAACAGCCCACCAGCCCTGGCACTTTGGGATGTGAACTCCAGCTGGCTTAGCTATAGCCCTGCCCTTGATGTCCTGACACTGGCAGTACACACAGTCTCTCTCTCTCTAAGATGTATTTATAATGTAGTGTTCTGCCTGCATATATACCTGCAAGCCAGAAGGGGGCGCCAGATCCCATTTCAGATGGTTGTAAGCCACCATGTGGTTGCTGGGAATTGAACTCAGGACCTCCTGAAGAACAGCCAGTGCTCTCCACCTCTGAGCCATCTCTCCAGCCCCCACCTCACAACTCTTAAACGTACAGACAACACCAAGTTCTGCTGCCAACTTGGGAAATAGCCAGGCACCACTGGACCACTGCTGCAAAGGTCCCTGAGCATCCGACTGGCTAACCTTGGACAAACCTTTCCCCTGGTGGCTCCTTGCTGGGTACCCTTCAACTCTCTTTTTAAAATGAAGTTCTAATGCATTGCCTTTTGATACCCCAGGGCCTTAAAGGGGTATGCCTTTAGTCTATTACTTTTTTTTAATGTATGAGTGCTCTATCTGCTTATACGCCTGCATGCCAGAAGAGAGTATCGGATTGCATTTCAGACGATTGTGAGTCACCACGTGGTAGCTGGGAACTGAGCTCTCTGGAAGAACAGCTTGTGTTCTTAACTGCTAAGCCATCTCTCCAGCACCCCACACCACCCCCAACCTGCTCCATTACTTTTTAATTAAGCTTTATTCCAATCTTCAGGATACAGAAAGAATGCAATCATGTTCTTTTGCAGAATATAACTTGACTGTCCTCTAACCCGGTTCCCAACAGAGTCCTCGTTCCCATCTGAAACCTCATGAACACAGTGTTCCGTCCACATCTCTGTCTCCTGTTCTTCCACGCTCCAACCAGAATCGTCCGCTAAGGTGTGCTTACTGAATTCTAGGTCTTCTGCCAGTCCCATCCTGTTCACACACCAGTTCCAACGGCCCATAAACCACAGCAATGGTGGCTCCAACGCTCAGGCACTGATTTCTGTTATTAATTTGGCTTTGACTAAAGACCTGACAGAAATGATTTTAAGAAAGAAGAGGTTCGCTCTGACTCAGTGTCAGGGAAGGAGGGCCCGATGGAGTTCACGCAGTGGCGATATGAGGAGGCAGTGGCTACCACGTGACACAAGCAGACTGTAGAGATGGAACAGAAGCAGAATCTTCAATGTTCTACTGCCACACACACACACACACACACACACACACACATCCCAGGCTCTACTCACAACAGCTAGGCCTCACCTCCTAAAGGAGCACCTCTTTTTTTTTTCTAAAGGAGCACCTCTTTTTTTTTTTAAGATTTATTTATTTATTGTATGTAAGTACACTGTAGCTGTCTTCAGACACTCCAGAAGAGGAAGTCAGATCTCATTGTGGATGGATGTGAGCCACCATGTGGTTGCTGGGATTTGAACTCAGGACCTTCAGAAGAGCAGTCAGTGCTCTTACCCGCTGAGCCATGTCTCCAGCCAAGGAGCACCTCTTAAAGGAGCACATCCAAGCCTTCTATAGCCTTCCAAGGAGCACCTAAATCTGGGAACCTGTCATTCAAAATGTGAGTCTGTGGGGGATAGTTCATACTCAAACTCGAATACCTTCCCACCTAAGCTGGACCCCATCCAGCCCACAGGAGGTGCAAGCCATCACCCTAAATACAACAAGGTGTGCAGGTGTTAAAACAGTGACCAAGAGTGGCCACGAAGTAGGAGGTGGCACCATGACTACTCACTCCAAGGAGGTTCATGGTGGGTGGGGAGGTCCCCTACCCAGGGGGCCTCATGTCCACCCAGCTCTTTGAGGTAAGGGGCGGAGCTACCAGGGAGGCTTCCCCAGGCTCTCAGGCTGCTCAGGTGAGTCACCTCATTAGTCAGGCCTGAGCTCAGAGCCCAGGAGTGGCCAGGTGCCAGCACATTCCTGAGCCTGCCCACTTCTCAGCACTCTCAGCCTGCAGAGGCAGCGCAGGCCGGGCACCTGCCCCAACACACTGAGTACAGGACAAGGAGAGGAAAGCAAACTGGGAGAAGGGAGCTCAGGGGTGTGGACTGCCAGAGCTGGGGACTCAGACTCCCCTGGGAATTCTCCCTGTATAGAAGAGAGACTGAGGCAAGCAACCAGAGGTCCAGCCACTGAACACCAAGCACAGGCAGCGGTCCACAACTGAGTCAGAGGTCACTGCAGATGTGCAAAGCCTCAGAAAGCTCTCCCCACACCACCTGGAGTTTGCTCTCGCTTGCCCACACCAACACAGCTACGGGGGGGGGGGGGGGCAAGGGGGACTTTGACGTCAGGGGTCAGCATGGAGCGAGAGGCCTCTTTGGGGAGAGAAGGAGGGAGCTGGAGAGGGCAGTGTTAAGGGCCCTGTAGATGCTGGTGACCTAGGTGAAAATGGGGGGGGGGGAGGCGGGATACCCCTTTGCAGAATGTGAACTATGGGTGGTCTCACTCAGCCTCTCAGGGCCATAGCGACCTTGAACAAAGACGAAAGTGGATAAGGGATAAGGCATAAAACACACACACACACACACACACACACACACACACACACAGAAAGCATAAATGGGCAATACGGCCCTTGTGCCTGGTGTGCAGCCCATTCATCACTGTGCGTGGATTTTGCATAGTTAACGTAACCAGGAACCTCATGAACATACCTGAGAGCCTGGCTTAATAAGTGGCAAATACCCATGCACAGTTTAAAGAGGCTAAAAGGGACATGGAGGAGGGGGAGCATTTGGTGCTGTTAGGAGCCATCCTGGGTGGTGGGCCCTCTGCCCGCCGGACAAGGTTGGAGAGCAGCATCTGGCCGGATGCAGGTATCTCCCACCCTCACTCAGTCCCCATTCAAGGGCATGCATGAGTGTCATGGAAGGAAGACAGACAGACAGACAGACAGGCAGGCAGGCACACCACACACACAAACACACACGCAGCCTTGGTCTCTCTTGGCTCCTCCTGAGAAAGGACAGAGGCAGCCCCAAACAGAAGTACGCCAGGTCAGAGGCAGGTGACAAGTTTTCCAAGGAGATGAGTCCATGGGAAAGTCTTAAGGACGCCCAAGCTATCACCCAGGTGACATTCTCAGCTAGCAAGCCGTGTCCCATCACCCTAGCAGGGCAGGAGCACTGCAGTCTGCACACAGCCACTACCAGCTCAGCCCATACTGTCACAGGCGCACATCCCAGTCCAGCTTCGCCTCGCTTCCAGTGTGCTCTGACATCCAGCCAAGAGGAGCTTGCAGGGTGAGCAGAGGGTTGGGGAGGGGACAGGGAGGGGGAGGGGGGAGCAGTGATAGAGTATAGACTACCACAATTCCTCGGGGCCCCAAGGGAGTCTCTGCAGATACAGGTATGGCTGTGGTACTGCCACAGTCTCTGTCCAAGAAGGTAGAGTAAGTTGTAACTCACCGAGACAGCGCTCAGGGCTACCTCCTCACATCCATTAAAGAAATGGCCCTGAACATGGCAGTCAAGGACACGGGATGATACCAGAGCCCTGAGAGGCAAGCTCACACCAGGCCACGCCTGCGGTAGGACTATTTTATAGCCTGCGTTGGAGAGAGCGAGGCAAGAGCCCAAACGTGCTGTACAGAATGGTCAGCCACCCTAGACATCTAGAAGAAAGTGGCAGCCCAAGTCCCCAGCAGATGCCGCGGCTCTTCAGGCCACGTCTCCTCTGGGCAGTTGGCACTCCAAGGGACAGGCTAGGCAGCCCAACCAGTGCCCAGGTCCGTGCCCTCTGGCTCATCACGGTGTAAGCAGTCCCTGGGAGCGTCCCAGCTGACTCACTCCGACAGATAACCTCACCACTTTGAGAACCAGAGGCTGGCCGTGTTGTGGAGATAGACAAGGCACATGTTTCTCAACGTTGAAAAAAAGTTCCAGGAACTTCTTCTAGGAAGGATCTGCTGGTCTATCAGGGTACAGCTACCACTCACAACATTTCCAGGACCTTTAAAGCTCCTCTGCCGTCTAGGTACAATCCCAAAGCTGCTACTGACCCTAGGCTAAACCTTTTACACCAGGTGTGGTCCTACTAAGAGACACTTGAAGCCACCTTCTTACGTCACCTCTGCCACATAGGCCATCCCTCTGCCATTTGTGGACCATGGGCTCTCCCTGGAACACTGATTGGCCCAGGGCAGAAAGAGGTCTCCCTATTTGTGATCTCAGGGCACAGCAACTCCTCACTTGAAAGTGGGCGCTGGGGTCCTGCTCCTCCCTTCCTCCCTTCCTCCCTTCCTCCTTCCCTCCCTCCCTCCCTCCCTCCCTCCTCCAGCAAACCAAAGTCAGCTCAGGCTCAACTGTGTTGACTGATGCCTTGTGGTGAAGCCCTCAGCCAAGGGGCCCTCCCTGCATGCGCACTGCTGCAGTCACATGAAACATCAGACCTTGGGTCACCAAGGAAAGGAGCTGCACAGGGAAACCTGCTTCATGGTAAAGAAACTCCAGACTTTACAAAGCACCCATCAAAACAAGCGGCTGAAGGACCTATGCTGATTTACACTCAGGTCAGAATTGAGCAACAGCAAACACCAGGAAGGAGGCCGGATGAGGCGCACTCAACCCTTTCCCACACTCCCCCCATGTCTGAGGAAAGACAGGGAACTTAGTCAGGGTTTCTATTCCTGCATAAAACATCCTGACCAAAAAGCAAGCTAGGGAGGAAAGGGTTAACTCAGCTTACACTTCCACATTGCTGTTGATCAGGACTAGAACTCACTGCAGGGCAGAAACCTGGAGGCAGGAGCTGATGTAGAGGTCATGGAGGGGTGCTGCTTACTGGCTTGCTCCCCCTGACTTGCTCAGCTTGCTTTCTTATAAAACCCAGGACTACTAGCCCAGGGATGGCACTACCCACAATGGGCTGGGCCCTCCCCCTTGATCACTAATTGAGAAAATGCCTTATGGATGGACTTCATGGAGGCCTTTCCTCAAGGGAGGCTCCTTTCTCTGTGATAACTCCAGCTTGTGTCAAGTTGACACACAAAACCAGCTAGTACAGGGTGAGACCTTGAATCTTCGCACAAGGTGGCAGGCACTAACAGATGGCTCTGTGATCTCAAAGGAAGACGTGTCATGACCTTGATAATATCTCCACCATCTATCCTTTCTCTGGCATCTCCCTCCATCTTCTTCCCTCCGCTTCCTCTGATGTGGGTAGAGTTTTAAAACTGGAACTCAAGTTTGAATCAGGGCTCAGTCATTTGTTTGGGGGCCCTGAGAAGAGCCCTCAGCTCTGAGTCCTGTCTGGTTAACATAGGAAATTTGGAGTGGCATGGGCCCCAGGCACTTAACAAACACTTCTAGAAGCTTCCTTCTGTTTGGCTTCGGACTTGGGACAAGGGGCTGAGGTGCATATTTGCATATCAAAACAGACCTGGCCTCCAGATCCTCCCAGCAACCCTTAGTTCCTATTTGGCATACCTGCCCCCACCCCTGAAATTTCCAGCTCAGGGGTTGGGCTGCCCTTCCCCCAGAGGCTCTTCCCTATATAATCCAGACATTTTGGGGTCTCCCTCTCCCTTCCTCCCTCTCCCTCTTTCTCCCTCCCACCTCCCCTCTCTCCCCCCCCCTCTCTCCCCTCTCCAACACCTGAAGCCTAGAGCCTGCAGTCCCCTTTCCTCTCTCAGCAGGAGACAGACCTAGAGAGGCAGGGTCTAGACAGGTGGAGAACCTGGGGATGTCAGATGAGGGTGCCGGTAAGACCTCCCCACTCTAGTTAGACCCCCTCCCTCCCAGGGCACCTCAGGCTGCTGCAGAGTGATTGGGACACACAGGACAGCGGTGGGAAGACTGGCAGGGTTCCATACAGGGAACAGGGAGGTTAACAGACTGAGAACTCACAGAACAGGCTACAGACACCTAAGCTACTTCTTTTGCTCCCTCACCAGAGACAGGAGCAAGCTGGAACTGTGCAGTCCTGCCAGCCAAGGCCAAGGCCAGTTAGAGAGCACGAGTCTATTCAGATGCCGGAGGGAACTACAAGGCAGGTCAGGTGTGACCTGGAGACTTGCCACCTCCCACAGGCCGGTGCCTAACTCCACAGGGCTGTTCTGCCAGTCCCAGCTGCCAGCTCCGAAGGCCTGGCTGTGTGCTGGACAGCAGCAATAACCCGGCACAATGCCTCTGCTCTGCCCGTCTGAACCAATGGGGAACAACTGCACCCACCCCCTACCACATGCAAACACCATACAGAAGTGTTCTGGCCAGGGGAACTGGGTGTGCCCAGTCACTGCCTGTAAGGACCATGCAGACTACTGGTCAGAGCAGACCCAAGTTAGCCAGCTCGAGGGCACAGTGGGCCATCGTAGCCCGGAGGGTAAATGGCTTATTCTTCAACAGGGGCCTGCCTCACCTGTTAATGTTTGACCGGAGCTTGTCAGGAACTCAGCAGTAATGTAATGGTGACTCAGTGAGGCCACAGCTTTGTGCCACATCTAGGGAGAAGGGGGGTGGGGAGATATACCAGGTAGACACAGACTCGAAGGAATGAGGTACATTCCACAGAAGTCAGGGCTCAGCTTAAGTGTGACTAGCTGGCTCCCACACTGTTCTCCCTTCCGAGCCCCGGCAGCTCTAGAAGGCACCCATTTCAGCTGACGCTAAGTGATGATATCAGACAGGTACACAGTCGTTCTCAGCTCTGCTAGGCTCAGAAGCCACTGGCTAATTCAAGTCTGATGGATAAGGAAAAGGGAGACGCCATAACAAAACAATATAGCACCTATGGGGGGGGGGGGGGGGGGTGGATCTCTATGCCCAGACATCTGGTTGCAGTCCAGATGATGGAGTACTGGGTCTCAATGTTCTGTAAAAATTGTTTTCCATCACCTCTGATTGGTTAATAAAGAGCTGAGCAGCCAATTAGCAGGGCAGAAGAGAATAGGGCGGGACATCCAATACCAGTGGTGGTATCGCCCCCCCCACCCCTAGATTCATGAGTTTGAATGATTGCCCCACAAGGAGTGGCACTATTAGGAGGTGTGGCCTTGTTGGAAGAAGTGTGTCACTATGGGGGTGGGCTTTGGGGTCTCAGATGCACAAGCTAGGTCTAGTGTGACTCACAATTTCCTTCTGCTGCCTGCCCATCAAGACCTAGAACCCTCATCTCCTTCTCTAGCTCTGTATCTGCCTGCATGTCGCCATGTTTCCCACCACGACAATAATGGACTAAACTTCTGAGACTGTAAGCCAGCCCCAATTAAGTGTTTTCCTTTATAAGAGTTGCCAGGGTCATGGTGTCTCTTCACAGCAATGAAACCCTAAGACATGATCCCAAAGACAGGAGACTGAAGAGGCAGCTCAGTCAGTGAAGTCCTTGTCACACAAGTATGAGCAACTGAGTTTGATCCCCAAAACCCCACTGAAAATTTGGGTACGGTGGTACACCCTCATAATTCCAGTGCTGGAGAAGCAGAGACAGGATGGCTGGGGTCACCAGCCAATAAGAAACTCATATGAAAAACAGAAACAGTTGAGGAGCTAGAGAAAAGTACCCAAGGAGCTGAAGGGGGCTGCAACCCGATAGGTGGAACAACAATATAAACTAACCAGTACCTCCCAGAGCTCGTGTCTCTAGCTGCATATGTAGCAGAAGATGGCCTAGTCGGTCATCATTGGGAAGAGAGGCACCTTGGTATTGCAAACTTTATATGACCCAGCACAGGGGAAGGCCAGGGCCAAGAAGTGGGAGTGGGTGGGTAGGGGAACAGGGCAGGGGGAGGGTATAGGGGACTTTTGGGATAGCATTTGAAACGTAAATGAAGAAAATATCTAATTAAAAAATAAAAAATAAACAGAAACAGGCCAGGCAGTGGTGGCACATGCCTTAAATCCCAGCACTAGGAAAGCAGAGGCAGGCGGATCTCTGAGTTCAAGACCAGCCTAGTCTACAGAGTGAGTTTCAGGACAGACAGGGCTACACAGAGAAACCCAGTCTCAAAAAACAATAAAACAGAAACAAACGGGCTGGAGAGATGGCTCAGAGGTTTAAGAGCACTGGCTGTTCTTCCAGAGGTCCTGAGACCAATTCCCAGAAACCATATGGTGGCTCAAAACCATCTGTAATGGGATCTGATGCCCTCTTCTGGAGTGTCTGAAGACAGCTACAGAGTACTCATATTAAAATAAATAAATAAATCTTTTTTAAAAAACAAAACAAACAAACAAACAAAAAACAGAAACAAACAGAAAATTCAAAAATGAAAAAGAAGGTGGGAGACACCTGAAGAAATGACCCCTGAGGTGGACTTCTGATCTGAGAGGCACATTCACAAGCATCTGCACACGTATGCACCCATGCACATATCACATGTGCACCCACACTCTTGACAAAGAAATCCCACAGGAGCAGCAGGTATTGAAGACAAGCATTTCAGGACAGCGGTTCCTGGGCTCGAGGGCCTGAGGGTTTTCTTTCACCCTGGTTGGGTTGCGTCTTTGAGAAACACACTCACTAGATAGCCTGGGCTGGCTTGGAATCCAACACAATCCTCCTGCCTCAGCCTCCCAAATGCTGGGATGACAGGTGAGCACCTTCATACATGGAAGGGTCTTGGAGTTTTAAAGTTACCCTCAATTCACTTGTCTGGCTGGCTGCTTGATTCTTGGGAGGAGAGGGAGGGAGGAAGGGAGGGAGGGAGGGAGGGAGGGAAAGAGAGGGAGAGAGAGGGAGGAAGGGAAAGAGAGAGAAAGGAAGGAAGAAAAAGAGAGAGGGGAAGGAAGGGAAGAAGGACAGAAGTAAAAGAGAGAAGGAAGGAAGGAAGGAAGGAAGGAAGGAAGGAAGGAAGGAAGGAAGGAAGGAAGGAAGGAAGGAAGAGGGAGGAAGAGACTCAATAAATAAATGGAAGACAATGCATACAGGTGTCTGACCCCAAAACTCATGACCTTCCTTCCGGCCAGCAGTTGACCACCATTCCTCCTGCTTCATTGGCAAAGCACCTGGTCTTCTTGTTGTTACAGCTTCATCTACCCATCCCCACTCCCCATCTACAGCTTCATCTACCCATCCCCCACTCCCCATCTACAGCTTCATCTACCCATCCCCACTCC
>NC_034598.1:41832849-41855835 GCF_900095145.1 Mus pahari
ATCTACAGCTTCATCTACCCATCCCCACTCCCCATCTACAGCTTCATCTACCCATCCCCACTCCCCATCTACAGCTTCATCTACCCATCCCCACTACCGCCCTGCTTGGCCCATGTGTGTCCCCGTGGCCCCGTCTCTCCTATCCTAACTGACCCCCATCCAGAACCACCGTTAGGACAACCTAACTGCTTACAGAACACATGCTGGCCATGAACACGGCAGTAATTTCCTATGTAAGGGGCAAGGATGCCTGACACAGGATTTGAACTGGTAGCCTTGCAGTGGCCGCCTGAGGAGATGTCCAGTCCTGAGGGAAAAGTCCAGTCCCACATAGAGTCTGCTATCTGTCTGCCATCCTTCCTCAAGGAGCCTGCAAAATGTGATGGAGAACTGACAGACACCAATCTCCTAGCCTAATCAGGAGTTAAAGCAGTCACAGCGGAAGCCAATCAGAAGGGGCAGAGTGGGGTGGGGGTGCGTGGCTGGAGTCTTCAAGCCTGGAGCTGGCAGAAGCAGAGGCTGCCCTCTGGCCCCTGGAAAGATAACAGTCTGCAGTTAAGACACCTGAGTACCCTGAGACAGAGCAGGGTGGGTACCTGCCCTTGACTACAGGTGGACCGAACCGAACAGAGGTCTTGGCTGCCCATGGCTTCTCGGATTACTGCTCAGCCTCCCTCACTTTACTGCAGACTCTGGGGGACAGACGGTGCCCCAACTACACTTCACACCTGCTAGATAGAGCCCTGCCAGCCTCTTGGTTGCCAGCCTTCTCTGCAGGGCTCCCCCTGCTGCCCTTCCCCTACTTCCCACATCCCTAGGATGTCCTAGGGAACAGAAGGAGATGGTGGGGTCCCCTGGCCCAGCCCCAGAGAATTCACCCCCACCTCCCACCAATTGTAATCCGGTTGCTGGGATACAGTAGAGTAGAAACTCAATCTCAGGATTAGCGTCTAGACAGCACAACCTTTCCCCTGGTTCTCCACCTATAACTGGGACCCACATCGGCAGGCACCGGGAGCAAATAGCAGGGATAGAGGAGGAAGTCGTTTCTGGAACCTCGTGGGGACATTCCTCCGCCAGGGCCATGCACTACCTGCTCTGGGGCTGCTGTGCACAGCTGACCTAGGGCTATGAGCCCAGCTGCCCGCTGGCTACACACAAAGAAGCTTTCATCCTCCGGAATGTCACGTCTTCAATTAGCGCAGAAAGAGCTGGAGAAGAAAGAACCGAAGATCTCGGCCTCCCAGCACTGGGCTCGCCTGCCTGCCTGCCGGGAGCCCTGTCTGTTAACTCTATGCTGCCCACACTCCTGCCAGGCAATTGGCACAGGAGCTAATGACCAGGTATCCCCCCACACTGCGAACATGTCCAACAGGTACTCAGGGCTAGTCAGGAAGGAAGCATCCACCTATCAGCCTTAGGTAACAGCACCTCAGCTGGCTGTCAGGAGGACTCTGGAGCCGAGGTTAGCCCTTGGCCTTTCCACAGAGGCTCAAGGACAGGAGAATTCATCCCCAGGTCTGGAGGGCAGCGCCACCTGCACCTAAGTTCAGTGTCCTCCGGAATCTTGATTCTGTGTGCCCATACATGGATCTAAAGAGCTCATCTGAGTCAGACCCACCTGGGACCAGCTGCCAGGCCCATCACAAGAATGTGGCTACGGATGTGATTAACCAGCTTGGAGCTGGAAACGGGAGTTCAGCCAGGCATGGCAGTGCGTGCCTGTCACCCCAGCACCGGGGCAGAGGAGGGAACAGGGTGAATTCAAGGCCATATTAAGCTACACTGTCTCAAGTAAACTAGGGGCATGGCAGTGCACACACATGGCACTCCGAGGCTGAGACAGGAGGCTCAAGAAAGGCTTTGAGGCCGGGAGGATGGGCAACACGGTCTCAGCAAAACTCTTCAAAGTTCCAGGATTTAGTCCTCCCTCAATCACATGCTCACTGAGGCTCTGAGGAGGGTCTGTCAAGGTTTTCCTGTATTGATTGTTGTCTCTGTGTTGCAGACCTCGTTCGAAATGCCAAAAAACACAGGGAGGTGCCATACCCAGTGGCTGCGGAAGGAAGGGGCTACACTGAGAGGCTGCTGAGGGGAGGGGCTATGCAGAGGGGCGGGGTTACACTGAGAGGATGCACAGGGGCGGGGCTACACTGAGAGGATGCACTGAGAGGCTACTCAGAAGGGCAATGGGAGGCCGGCAGAGGGACTGAGGGAAGGAGCCACTGCTAATAATAAACCAGTCTTAGAGATACACTGGCTCCCCTGGGAGGTGATATGACCTATGGCCCTAGATGGCCATGAGCCAAGGAAAACAGAGTCATGGATGGAAGGAGGCACAAGGCAGAGGAGGACATGGATGGGAGAGAGGAATGAGTAGGAGTCACAGGTAAACGATCCCCTCAGCAGGAGGTACCTCTGTGTTTACCAGTGTGGGGACTAAATAACTGGGAAGATGCTCGCCCAGGGCCCTCTGGGGAGTTCATGTATGTACAAATGTGCCTTCTGCAGCTTGACTTCTTGGCAAAGCAGACAATTCTGTAGGGAAGACGGCAGGACAACAGCAGACCCACTTAAATCTGCTCTGTCATAGAGCTTACGCATGGGTGAGACATGAGGTTCTGTTAAGTACTTTGATCAAAAGTACATCTGTTGACTGCTGTGGACATCTGGGCCACATCTGGAATCCTGGCAAAAGTACAACTTTTAAAATATTAACTATTGCCAGGGGTGCACATCTTTAATCCCAATACTCAGGAGGCAGAGGCAGGCAGATCTCTGAGTTTGAGGGCAGCCTGGTCTACAGAGTGAGTTCCAGAACAGCCAGGGCTACAAAGAGGAACCCTGTCTTGAAAAAACAAGACAGGCCGGGCGTGGTGGCGCACGCCTTTAATCCCGGAACTCCGGAGGCAGAGGCAGGCGAGTTTCTGAGTTCAAGGCCAGCCTGGTCTACAAAGTGAGTTCCAGGACAGCCAGGGCTACACAGAGAAACCCTGTCTTGAAAAAAAAAAAGAAAAGAAAAGAAAAACTAAGACAAATAAAAGCTATTTAATATCAACTGTGCATACAAATGTCTCAGGAACTGAATTCTCTAGCTTGAACTCTAGGTAGCACATGGAGGCTCCACCTTCCATGGGGGCCCTGTTAAAGACTTAGAGATCCCTGTGATTATAAAGAAGGGGAATTATTCAAACAAGCATTTGCCATCCTAAAGTTAATATTCGTTTGCAGAAGACAGAACCCTGAGGGGAATGCATGGTCACTAATTCTTGTGGTCCTAGCCAATGCCAGGAAAGACTGAGACAATAGGTCTCCAAATGGCCAGACACACAAGTCCTCTAACTGCACACACACAGACACACACACACACACACACACAGACACACACACACGCCACATAACTGCAGATAGTCCTGGGTCATTTATTTCCTTTTTCATAAAAAAGATGACATGAAGAAATGTCCCCGGCAAGTCCGGGGCTAGTGGGCAGTCTCCCATCCCTGGTACATGTGTTTCTTCCACGGGTTTATTATGTAGCTGCAGGCTTTGTTTGATAATGATACAAGTATTCACGTGGAAGTCCACGTCATTTGAGGTTCTTGGCCTGTGTGGGCAAGTGCAGGCAATGACACAACTAGATGTCACTGGTTCTGGAACAGGACTCACCAACCACATGGAGGTCACCAAGACTTACAGGAAAAAAGCTAGAGGAAGGGGGAGGGGGCTAAGAAAAAGTGAGCAGGTCTGGGAGAGAGCTCTGGGGCAGGATACCTCAGGGAAGTGGCCTGGTTCTGCCTAACAGAAAAATCAGGTCAAACCACACAGCCTCTCAGGCTGAGATCAGATTAATATCCAGCCTGTGTGATCACTAGTAACAGGTTCAACTCGAGGCGTCGGGTATGAAAGGAAGTACAAGTGGGCACAGGCCATGTTACACAAAGACTGAGCGCCCTTAAAGACAGCTGAAGCACAAAATGCCCAGCCACAGGGTGGCAGGCAGGCAGGAGGCCTGTGGAATCGTTGCTGGAGGTCGGCTCCAAAGAGGAAAATCAAGGATGCCTGATGAACCAGGTATGGGGGGGGGGGTCACACACCTTTAATTCCAGCACTTGGGAGGCAGAGGCAGGCAGATCTCCAAGTTCAAGGCCAGTCTGGTCTAGAGATCGAATTCCAAGATAGCCAGGGATACATAGAGAAAACCTATCTCAAAAAAAAAAAAAAAAAAATGGCTCTTGGGTTCAGAAAAAAAAAAAAAAAAAAAAGGCAAAATAAGCAAGAAGCCCAAATGAGTGCAGACATGGGGTAGGGAGCCCAGACTGCAGCAGCTCACCAAGAGGAGAGAATAAGGTGGACCAGATGATGCCAGTCGGTGACATTTGAGGACACAGCCCAAGTGGGACAGAGATAAGCTGTGTCAAGGTAGGAAGACAACCAACTCCCTCCTGTCAGGCTAAGTAGCGCTGATCTTGGAGAGCAAAGGTTCACAGAACCTACTCCAAGGCTGCCGTATCCTACACAAGGCAGTCCCCCTAAACAGTGATCAGCCAAGGGGACAGGAAAGGAAACTTAAAACCCTCCATTAAAACCAGAGGGCAAAGGTCAGATAGGACTGCTGAGAACTTAAGAGATAAAGCACAAGAAAGACCAGTATCTCAGAAAGAATGCTAGCTGGGACAATGAAATGCAAAAGAAGGAAATGGAGCCAAAAGGGCTGGGGACAAATAGACCACAATGCGGGGAGGGACTGGCTGTAGCTATAGTTCAACTATTAACTGTTGCTAAATAACTGAAATGCAGGAACTAATTTAGCTTGAATTTAACACCTGCTGAGATACAGGCTGGCCATAGGGACAGAGGATACTGGAAGGTTTGTAAAGATGAGAGGAAGCTGCTAGGGGCACTCACTGGAGAAGAGGGATGGGGGCATTGGGGTGGGGGTGGAGGCTTGAGAAGAAGGGATGCAAATGATAGAGGGGTAGGGCAAGGAGTGAATGAGGGATGCTGGGAATGATAGGACTCCTGGGAAGCTGATAGGGAAAGGATGAGGTACATTTGAAGGCAAAGAAGAAAGGGATGGGGATGCTGGAGGTGAGTGGGTAAGATGCTGGATCTCAGAATCACTGCCCTGACCGAACACACACTGCTGTGCATCCTCACACCCCGACTCCTGAATCTGTGGAGAGAAAGGAAATTCAACCAGGCCCTACTCTCCTCGGGCCATAGCCTCAAGCCTTTGCCATTTCCCTGGGCACGGTGGCATCCCTATTCCACAGGGACTTGGTCAGTCCTCAGGCCAGCTAGTGGGCTTTGGGAGAGTGGCCAGGGCTGGCAGATTTGTCAGTCAAGGCTGACATGGCCAACTCATCACTGCAGACCCCAAGAGATAACGGGGGAGGGGATTATCAGCTTTCATGACAGATGAAACCCAGAGGTGCAAGCACAGCCCTAGGTGGACCCCGCACAGCTCCCCTCTCCTCAGGATACAAGCAAGCCCCTCTGCTTCTTCCCTGAACGTGGACAGGCCCAGCAGCTGGGCTGAGCACCTGGCCAAAGGCTCCCTCAGAGGCTTCCCCTGCCTGTGAGCTCTCAGGAAAGGTCCCAGTCCCCAGGTACAAGCAAAGAAAGAGCCCAACATGGCTGGTTTGGTCCCTTACGAATCAAAGATGTCATTTAAAAAATTCTAGAAGGCCACTTGCTGGGTGGTGGGTGTGGTTTGGTTAAGGTCCAGTTCCTAGATCCACATTTGCCACCATGTCTCTGCAACGGGCTGACTGAGGGCTTGTCGGCTCCATTCTGGATAACTGAGAACACAGGAATCACTCGAGACAGCCAAGGCCTGGGCAGTGTTCAGAACAACCAGAGCCCGGCAGCCTCTGATCCACAGACAAGCCCAATGGGGTACTGATAGCCTGGGGGCACACAGCCATCTGCCTTAATTTAGGAAAGTATTTCCAGCCCCACTGTCCTATCCCTTGGGGCTGGCATGAGCGGTTCTCCTGGGACTGAAGATGCCGGGCTGATAGGCAGAGAGCGAAGGAGCTAGTTTTTATACTATTTATGTATACTATGTAGCATTGTCCCGGGCAGTGATCGGTCTGATCTGGGATAGACTGAACTCACTCTGCAGAGCCCCTAGGCTGTGAGTCCTGCCTAGCAGAACTCCTACTGTGTATCAGGGACAGCATTCACCGACATTCCTCCCAGCAGCTCTCACCAGCCTGGCAGCCACTTCCTCAATGGTTGTTGCTGCTGCTCGCTAACAGTTGCCCGCCACTCTCCTGCTTTGGACAATTGGCCCTAAGCCAGACCCTGGTGGAGAGAGGTCCCAGGGGCTGCTGTGCAGGCTGTGTTGGGGGGGGGGGAACCTTCCAGTGGAGAAGTCCTTGGGAATGTTCTTGGGGTGGGGGCTCATTTTTAGCTTGTTGGTGGAGAACCTTTAGCCTCGAGTGCTCCCAGCTGTGCTGAAAGGATGAGACAGCATTCTGGCCGGTGGGCCTTAGAAGACACAATAACCCAGTCAGCTGTGCAAAAGCACATGTTTCTTCTCTTAGAGTTCTGCAGGTCACAAGAAAGTCAAGGCATGGCAGAGCTGGGTCCTCCAGGCACTAGAGCAGACCACCCCAACTTTCCCAGAAGGTGTCTAGTGGTACGTGTGTCACCTAATGGCTGCCTCTGTATTCAAGGCCAACAGCATAGCTCTGTCCTCAAATATCCACTCTCAGATGCGCACGCTCAAAATCATACCTTCATCCTCCTATCTGACTGACTCTCCTGCCCATGGTCCCTGGTAAGCACCCTGGGTTCATGCCAGCCACCCAGAGGTCTGATCATCTCCCTACCTCGAAATCCTCAATCTAACCCCAAGTGTACTAGTGTGCTTTTGAACCTTCACAGTCTGCGGATGAAGATGCGGATATCTTTCTGAGACACTCACTATTCAGTCTAATAAACATGCCAGACGAGGGCATGCATCTCCCATCCTCAGAATCTGCCGTCTGTCCTCAATGGTAGACTAGCTGTGTTTCCCAAGCTGGCATAGAACTACGGCCAGCTAGCTGACCTTAGTCCCTAGGGCTATTCGCTAAGAGTTGTCGTCCACAAGGGGCCTGGCCTAGGCAGGCACCGGGTTCAAGCCTGGCCTGTCTAAAGAATCAGCATTTCCTCTTTCACACAAACAACAATGATGGGAAAGAGAAGAGGAGGATGGGTGGTCTCCCTGGTTACAAACCTCCCATGGAACTCCACTGGGCAGCTTTCCTTGGGGGTAAAGAGTCAGGTCATCGAGAAAAATAGTCAGATCCTTGTTGCCCTGTGGGAGGGGCCTCTACAGGAGACAGGGTTGTTATCTAAGGACCCGGAATGAACCAGAGGTCCTTACTGATTGGTGACTACCAAGAACAGGTGCCCTATGAGAGACAAAGTATGTGTCTACTGCATAGTGGAAAAAGTAGAAGTAACAAAAGGGGGTGGGGGGGATGAGCCAGAATGAGAAACAGAGAGAAGACACCTGGGCTCATAGGACATCAGGCTCAACATATGCCTCCTTCTTCCTTCTCTTCTTCCTCCTCCTCCTCCTCTTCCTAGTCTTTCTCCTCTTCTTTCTCCTCCTTCCCCTCGTTCTTACTGCCCCCAAGGGCTAGTGGCTCAGAGAACAGTAATAGCTCTTGAAGACATATAAGAGGTAGGGTCATAAGCTCTCAGCTCTAAATTCTCCTCACTGTTTAGAGGACCCTGTCCTGGGCCCCCCTGTCACCTCTAGATCCTTCGTTCACTGGGAACGTCCTAGTAATCTGCACCCTCAGCCATCAACATGGAGGTTTTTATAAAACCAGAAGGTGACCAGGCGGGACCCAGGACCATGTTACCATGAGTAGAGAAAGGAACGGTGTGGACGACAGAGGCCTTACCCAGCTCCACAAGCGGTGCTAGTGAGGAACCCGGGCTTGCACTAGACGGGGATTAATTGAAAGTGGCTCTCAGTTTTCTAAGTCAAAGGCTGAGGTGACAAGGAAAAGGGAATTGAGTGTTTTCTTGTTCTCTCCCCAGACAAGGCCTAACTAAGTCCAGGGCTCAAGCCCTGACTAGAAAACCTCTGCCAGGAAGGGATGCCAGCCCTGAGGAGTCTTCTGACCTGTGAGTTCTTACATTCTGTCAGGCCTAGAAGGATACTAGAAGGATAACTAGAAGCGGCCAGGTGGCCCTGAAATCTCTCTGAAAGCACATGGTAAATTAATGTCACCAGGCTGTCCTTAGGTAGTCTACAAAGAACTCTGAGAGGCAGAAGTGGCTGTGTTCCCTAACATATTATGTCACAGTAGCAGGTCCAACTCAGGGCTGGTTAAGAGTTCCAGAAACACAACTCCTATTCCCGTTAATGACAATCTTTCCAGGGTACTGCCTGGCAGCTGGGACCGAGCCCCCACAGGGCATTATGTATGGGTTCTCTGAACCCAGCCCAGGACTGTCAGGACTCAGGGAGAAACTGATCCACAACTATGCTCTCTTTTGGCTAGGCCAGATTTTAGATTGCCTCCTGGCAAGCAAACCATCATCAGCCCCATTCAAAGGGTCAGGAAGTCACCTAACATCACACAGCACGGGGAATGGAGCCAGCTTCAAACCTAAATTGTGGGCTCTCGGCCACCACATCAGCCTCCCCCGTATGAGGGCAAAGCTGCCGGCATGGCTGCCTGCCTGCCAGATATAATCCCCAGAATCTGGTGACTCTACAGCTGCTTGCTATGAGAACTGGACTCCAACAGAAAGCAATCAATACACACCGTATATCTCTCATACACAAGTGCCCAGCCCCACAGAGTGCAGGCATCTGACCTCACCCAGTGCTTCCCAGAGAACGCGCCTAGTCTCCTTTGCCTGCAGATAATCAGCTAACCGGCCCAGGAGGACCGCCCTGAGCTAAGCCCATCCTTAAACTGTGTTTGCTGCAAGGGGATGGATTTGAAATCATACAAATGAAGAAAAATGTTATGCATCACAGGCTGAGTAGGCCAATACACCAATGTGGCATGCAAAGCTACCCTCACGAAAAGACAGAGAGCTACAGGGAAAAAAAATACCCCAAGAAAGGAAGACAGAGGCATGATGGGTAATATAGTGCAACTCTGAACCGTTTGATCAGATTCTTTGAAGTGACAGTAGCTAGCTCTGGCACAACCTGATGAGCATTAGCCCTGCCCCCACCTCTCCTGAAGGCCCAACCACAGCCCCCGCACCCAGCCCCAACCCTGACTGGAAGCACCCAAGATAAGGACCGTGAGAACACGGAGCTGGATGGAACCCAGGCCTTGGGCACTCTGCCTCCACAGATAAGAGAAGGCCCTGCTCCCCACCGACGCTCACTCTCCCCTCAGCCCCCAGACTACTGGCATCTGGAAATACTCGCTGTCTCCCTTCCTTCCATCTCTCAGAGCAGGCACCCGAGGTGTTCAGAAACACACAAGAAGAGAGAAAATAGATGACCAAGTGGAACTGTGAAGGAGCAACATTCGCCCCAAGGTAACTAGTATGGCGTCTCTGCACACACCTCCAGGTGTGGACCATCCAGAGCCGAAGGGGAGCCTATGAAGGGTGCTCACTAAAGCTGGGTACCACTCTGCTAGTTGGCCTCAGAAGCCACTGTGGAAGTCCCAGGTGCTGCTCCCATGAAGACACCAGACTTACCCACGATAAGGGACCTTGGAAGAAGGCAGGACTACTTCAGCTCACCCCTTGCTCCTATGGCTTCAACCTGCATGGGGCCAACTGAGGGCTGGAGCTTTGTCTACCAAAGGCCCTGGGTGTCCTCCCTCCCGCTCCCTCCCCAAGGTCAGCTATGCTCTTAGTAGGAGGACAAACACCATCCACCCACCTTCACCCGGCACAGCCATCTAAGAGCTATGGATGGGTGACTACACCAGATCAACATCTACCTGAGCAACCACATCTTGCTACACCACTGCCTGAGCACTAAAACTCTCTTCCACTTCAGGGATGACTTCCTAGAAGATGGTCTCCAAGTGATACATAAGATTTTTGTCCTAAAAGCATGGAGCATCTAGATTCAGGTCTGCAGGGGTTCACACAGCGTGAAGTTTCTTGCAGCGAAACCCACTGTTCTTGCCAGCCCTCCACGCTCCCGGGAAAGGCTGGGTGGAAGGTTAACTACTATTACACTAAGGAAGCTCTTGCTCTGAGCTCTCTCCAGTTCGGTGTTTGTATCGGCTCAAATCACTGCTCCTGTTCAGTGAATGACTTGTGCTGGCAGGCTTTTTGAAGATGCAGAATCCTGCTACAGAAACTTGATACTGTTTCAAAGACATCTAAGCTCAGCTTTGAAACAGGAGGCCTGGCTGCTGCTAATTATGAAGGTACTCAAAAACAGAGCAAATCAAAAACAAACAAACAAACAAAAAATTGGTGAGTGATTCTAAACAAAAATGAGTAAGTAGATGGTGGATGGGTGGATGGGTGGATGGATGGATGAATGGATAGACAGATGAATGGAAAGGATAAGTGAAGCCGGCCGTGGTGGCGCACGCCTTTAATCCCAGCACTCAGGAGGCAGAGGCAGGCGGATTTCTGAGTTCGAGGCCAGCCTGGTCTACAAAGTGAGTTCCAGGACAGCCAGGCTACACAGAGAAACCTTGTCTCGAAAAACCAAAAAAAAAGAAAAAGAAAAAAGAAAGAAAAGAAAAAGAAAGAAAGAAAAAAGAAAAAAAGGCAAGGATAAGTGAATGGATGGACAGATGGATAGATGGATGGATGGACGGATGGAGATGGACAGATAGGCAAGGTAGACAAATGATGTGATGCCGTCTGCAGAATTTAAACCTTAACTAAGTGTAGTGGCACATGTCTTTAATCCAAACACTTGGGAGACAGAGGCAGGCTGATCTCTATGAGTTCAAGACCAGCCTGGTCTACAAAGCAAACTCAAGGACAGCCCAGACTATGAGACAGAGAAATTCTGTCTTGAAAAACAAACTACCAGTAGTAGTAGTAGCAGCTATTATTAATTTTAATTAATTTTAATACTAATTATTATTACTATTTAAACCCATCACTGATCCCTCTCTGCAGGTAGCCCCATCTCATCTTCCTTCAGCATCTGTGAGGTTTTTGTCTGTCTAGCATCTCTTTTGTGGGACACCCTAGAGTCAACCCTCACCCATGGCCAGTGCTGGTAGAGAGCTAAACCCAGCACTTCTTACAATCACCTGCAGAACATCCTGATTTTCTGGGAACTGGGGATAACTGAGGACCTGCCATGTCCCTGCCTTGCCCTGCCTCATGACAACACCTCTGCCATGCATACAAATTGCCCGTAAGGGATCAACCTAATAGTGACCCCACCTGCCAGCATAGAATTCCGGAAAGATGTACAGGCTTATGGGCAGCCAGCTTCTCCAGGCTATGGCTCTGTCTGTGGCAGCCAGATGGCTGTGGTTAGGCTGTGCCCATATGAAGGAGTCAGGAAGAAGATATGCTCCCATAGGCAAGGACCAGACATGCACCTGCAGCCCAAAGCTGACCTGACTCAGCGCATCTGTGATCAGAAATTCCCTGACGGCCACCCACTAACCTGAGCGGCATCTCTCAGCCAGCAACCTGGCTCCCACATCCCCAGCCAGCATGACTAGAGCTGCAGACCAAACTACTGGGGGTCCCTGCCTGAAGAGGCTTCCCACTCCAGGAGGGACACAGTGTGAGTTGCACAGATACATTGGATGTCATAAAAACACCCCTGAGGCAGAGAAAAAGACACAGAGCAGTGTGAACAGCTTTACCAAGAGTTCTCAGATGCCCACACTCGACTCCCCTATTAAGGCTGGGGATCCATGCTTCAAAGCCAGGTGACAGCTACTATACCATCTGGGCACACGGGACTGTGCACAAGGCTTGCCCTGCCCCATTCTCTGCTGCCTCAGGAAAACACAGGCCTGCATGATCTCATTACAGAGTTGGGGAGCCTTCCAAGATGGCTCTGAGGGAAGAATCCGGGCCTGGCAAAAACTGAATCCTGGGCCCCGAAACCTCGGGGTGAGAGCTAGATCTAGAGAAGCTGATGACCTGGCCAGAGGAACAGAGCTGTTCCACTCCTGGGATGCGTGTTACATGTTCCCAGACTGTTCTATGATTTCACCATGCCACTTGCAATTCAAAATATACCAAATTTTCATAAACATACCAAATAGAACCGGGCAGTGGTGACACATGCCTTTAATCCCAGCACTTGGAAGGTAGAGGCAGGCAGATTTCTGAGTTCGAGGCCAGCCTGGTCTACAGAGTGAGTTCCAGGACAGCCAAGGCTACACAGAGAAACCCTGTCTCGAAAAACAAAACAAAAAAACAAAACAAAAAACAAACAAACAAACAAACAAACCATACTAAATATATTTGAACTGTTTCTTTTCTAACAGAGAGCATCTGATGAAGTCCTGAGTCCTGAGTCTACATCTGTGGTCCAAGAGATGTTCATGGAGAAGTGGTCCAGGATTCCTTGGCCCTCCCAGTGAACCCAACTTTTCTAACACCACAGATGGAGACAGAACTCAGAAGTTGCCAGGCAGTGGTGGCGCATGCCTTTAATCCCAGCACTTGGGAGACAGAGGCAAGCGGATTTCTGAGTTCAAGGCCAGCCTGGTCTACAGAGTGAGCTACACAGAGAAACCCTGCCTTGGAAAACAAAAACAAAAACAAAACAAAACAAAAAAAGAACTCAGAAGTTTACATAGACAAAGAACATGTATGTATATATATGTGTGCATGCACACTCAAGTGTGTATATATGTGTAACTATTCTGGCCTATTTACTTCTATGTGTGAGTGTATGTTGTGTTTTCTTTTGTGAATGGTGCTGCATTGCGCAGTGTGTGTGTGTGTGTGTGTGTGTGTGTGTATGCATGTATGTATGCATGTGCAACTGTTCTGGCATGCCCCATGTACATCCATGTTTGTATATCTGCATGTATGTTGGGTTTTCCTTTGTGGTTATTGCTGCATTGCATGGGGCTGTGTGTGCTTGCATGCACACACATGTGCATGCATGCATGGTATGCATTTGTGACTATGGAAATGTTCACCTGTTTGTGTGCACATTTATGTATTAACACACATGGGCATTTGGGGGGCACAAATGTGAATGAGTTTGTGTGTGCGACTGCATGTGTGGTTTGCATTGATATCTGTATGTCCATTTATGTATGAACATCGCATTCATGGTCACTCGTGACCTGAGCACACATATGCACGAATATGCATGTCTGGACGGTACATTTTCAAAGTGGAACAGCGGTGAGCGGGAGGCAGCACTCTGGCCTGATTAGCTGCAGCATCTACCTGCACCCTGGGGAGGTCAGCTCACTCCTTCTAGGTTTCCTCAGGAAGAGGGCTTCCCCTCTCTCACTCCCCCTCCCTCCCTTTGAAGGAAAAAACAGGAGTACCCAGAAAAACAAGTTTTGCTGAAATTCAAAACTATCTTCAAGGTCTTTGCATCTGAATCCTGAAGACTCCCCAGTGGGTGAGGCAAGGAATGGGAGCCATTTCCCACTAACTTAAAGTCTAATGTTACCAAGTGCCTGTGTGCCCCATCCCTGCAGACCTACTAAGGGGATGCAGCTCAGGGGCACTGCTGTGTGCTAAAGCATCTGTAGATAGTAATGATGCTAAGAGTCAGGCATAGAGCACAGAGCACAGTCTGTGGGCAAGTCAATCATGAGACGAGCTGGGGACAAGAGGATATGAAGGCAGCACCAGGGTGGCCATGAGCACCCCACAGATGCCTCCTTGGTGTGTCCTCTTTCCTCACAGACCCCTCTTAAAAGTCCATAACCACACGGCAAATGGGAGTGCACAAGAGAAGAAACTGCAGACAAATGAGGGACCTTGCATATCCTAGGAGTCATAGGTGGTGCGACAGCTCCCCCCGAGGCAGGTTAAGAGTAAAGGTATAACCCACTATTTCAGAGCATCCAAAGGAATCTCAGAATAGGCAGCACCACAGGACCAGTCCGAAAACAGAAAGGGGCTTTGCTCAGCATAGAGACATTTACTTGGAGATGTAGCTAGGCCTCCAAGCAGCTGAGGGCGGTTTCCACATGACCTAAGCAAATCACAACCTGCCAGTCAGGATTTCAGGCATATTAGTTCTTCTCCTGGCTATATACCTCCCCCACTCCATCCCCATCCCCCACCCCCAATAACTTAAGAGCTCACCAGTTATCCTGGTCTAGAGGACTCAGCCCTACCAGGATGAGAAGCCCTGACCATGTTGGGGGAGGAGCTGGTGTAAGCAACACAAGCCCCCCCACTGAGCAGCTTTTGACTCAACCTCCAGGAGGCAAAAGAATCACATTCCTTGGACATCTCTAGAAGGACCTCCTTGTCCCTGAGGGTGCACGGCAAAAAACCCCAACAGTAGCTACAGCAAGCAGAGAGACACCACCTTCCCAAGGTTATCCTTAGATCGCACCAAAGTTTACAGACACACGGGTCTGTTCTACCCCAAAGGCTAAAATTACGATCACCTTTCTATACTTGAAACCAGTCTAGCTAGGGGCTGGTGTGTTTGAGTATGTGTGTGCTGCTCTCTCGAGCATCTTTCCTTTGTCATCAGTGGTTACAGAAGAGGCCCCAGGCTTACAAATCCCTGTCTGCAGCCACTGCCAGGCCCTCATTTGATTAATAGCCCCAAGTGCCATGCGGTTGGTCAGTAAGAACGGCCTGCCATCTCCCGCAGTTGCAAGGCATTACCCTACCCCCCACCCCACTCCACCCCCTGTAGTTAACACAAATAAATGAAGAATTATCTGCTACCCAAGCAACAGGTGCTTTTCAGATCTGCGGTTTAAAGGGGCCTGAAGTGACTATTGCACTAAAGTAATGGACCAAGTTACTTTTCCTTCCCAGAGTTGACTCCCCTCCTTTCTTTATCTTTTATCCTTCGTGATGCTGTGGCAAGAGGCCTGGGACCACAGCAGGTGAGACTGCAGAGTTCGGATTTGGTTCTTTCGGGAGGTCACCAGTAGGCGCCTTTGTGATAAAGCGCGGGGTTTTCTACCCCGGCAGTCTGGCATTGCACCAACCCCCAACTCAGGAGCCTCATGGATATGTTGAGCAGGAGGAGAGCAGCCAGTTGCTGGTTAGCTGCTGAATCTCAGAGCTGGTGGCAAAGCAACTCTCAGTGCACCCATGCTGCTGCGGTCCTCACAGGGCAGCAGAGAAGGCGACGATTCCGTGGGCTTAGAAGCATTGTGGCTAGCCTGACTGCGCTTGGCGCTCATCAGCATCAAAGGGGACCGCGCGCAACCCGACACCACCGCAGGCGCGGGGGACAGGGGCCTGGAGCTGCAGCGGCACACAAAGACTAGCCGGCCACCGGAGTCCGGCCCCGGGCAAACGCGCGCAGTTTTGCCTCAACAGGTTGGAAACTCAAAGATGACGCCATGCACTTAACGACCTTTCTCCGTTCTTTCTCAGCCGTGACAAACCCCGCCCACGGTCCCTCCCGAGGACCTGGAGGGACCAGCAGCGGCCACTCACTCAGGCGTTGACCAGAATGAATCCAGGAAGGGCGACATTGGTGAGGTGGGACACGGGTGTATGCCTCTGCTTGCCCAGCCAGCGGAGCGCACAAACTTCTCCGCAGAGCCGCTTAAGTCTGGCCACCCCACACGGGACTCCAGTAACATGGACAGCTCGCACCCCGGAACCCCAGACGCTCAAACCCTAGAGAATGAATGGCTAACATAAGCAGCACAGCGCTGAAAACGCCACCGTCGCGCTACCCGAGAGCTCCAGCCATCGCCCGCCACCTGCGCGTGGGCAGGGCCGGGACGCCACTGCCTCCCGGCGGACCGCACAGGATAAGAGGTGGCTGTATCGGGGACAAGCCACAGAACTGCACAGAAGGCAAGTAAGTCGAGCGAACCCTGGGGCACCAAGTTATGTTTCCATCCAGGCTTACCTGGTTCTGCCCAGGAGATGCGTGCCACCAGCAGCAAGACCAAACTGGTGAGCACATCCAGGAGGTGCCACCTGCGGAGGACAGACACTGGTTAGCGGGGCCCGAGAGACCCACCCCCACCCCCTTGCACCCTTTAGCCCTGAGCCTGCAAACCTGGGTGCCATCTCCCCAGGCCAGGCCGTCTGCGCCCGGATGCTGCACCCAGCTCCTCGGTGAGCCGCTAGCCCACAGTGCTCTCAACCGCTGCTGCCGGCTAGGGCAGGGGTGGGCAGGGGCGGGACGGGGCGGAGACAGCTCGATGGGCGGGGCCCTGAGCTCTAGGAGCAGAGCTGGGCCAGAGAGGACCCGGTGAGCAATCTGGTAGGATTGGAACCTGGGGGCAAGCAGGGTGGACAAGGGCTAACATCTATCGCAGCTTCTAAAACTCTGAGTGGCAGTCTCTTCCTCTCCCCACTATCTCCAACGCGGGTGTTGTCCCCTCATACCATGCTGCTTCTCTAAGCTATTAGAGGCAATATGTGAGATCTAGATTCAAAGCCAGAGCAAGGTGCAAGGATGTCCCGCATTCATTAATTCATGCCCACTGCAGGACTTGTGTTGAGTCCGTGAGGTGGACAACGGGAAGGCCAGAGATTTGAAGAAAGAAGACATCTACCACCAGTGGACACTTCAAAACAACTGCGACCACTTCTTATGTCCCTTGCACTCTTGGATCCCTGGGTGTGTCATGAGGGTCCTGCCACTGTCTTCTAGTCCAGGGCAGGCTCTCTAAACCGTGCACCGTCGCCATGATGCACCCCTACGGGTATCTCCTCCAAGAGCTGCCTACAGGTATATATGTTATGAAGCCAGCCATGCCCAGGGGCAACCCCTGTCCCCACATCCACCCCCCAGAATTGGGATACCCAGAGACAAGATACCTTCAAGTAAGCACACACACACACACACACACACACACACACACACACACCTTTTTCTCTCCCACCAATTCAGCACTCCTAACCCTCCCAACCTGACCTAGCTTTGGGCTCCTTCCTCCAGCAACTGGGCAGCGTGGCCTTTCTGGCCCGACCTTTAACAAAATCAGAGACATGGACCCCTATGAGACAGCAAATCCAGATTCCAGAAAGCCATTCGCACTGGCCTAGTGACGATTTCCCAAATTCCCTGGCCTTCATCCTTGCCCATCTCCACTGTCCTTCTTGGCCTAGCTCATTTCCCAGACCACAAAGAACTATCAGGGTCAGCCTGGCTCTCAGACCCTCTCACACCTCCCCCCTGAGTCTGTATCATCTCAAGTGACTCATACTTTTCTGCAGACCAGAGACCAAGTCCTTCCATAACACCCCCTAGCTTTTCCTAAACCCCAGTGTTTTTCCTAATCCTCCCAGGCCCCTCTCCAGTCTCCTTTCCTCTCGTTCTCCATATAGCCTCCTAACCTAGGCTGGTTCTGCCTTCCCTCTGCCCACTGCTCTGCAGCTGCAGCCCGAGGCCTGCTTGGGATTCTCATCTGCTCACATCATCTGAATCCTCTCCAGGCTTCAAAGGCCGGATCCTGCCCCAGACCCAGGGGCCTGCCCAGTCTCGCCCATCCACCTGGCCCACATCCCCACTTCATCCGCCTTCAAACCTGGAGTCCCTGTCCAGGTGAAAAGGGCACAGGGAGGAAGAAAGCAATCTAGAGGACTGTAGTCCACTTTTTTTTTTTTTTTAAAGAATAGAAATGATTGATTGCCCTGCACTCTTTCAAAACTATTTCAGGGGGGAGGATAGGTCCCTGTGCTGTCTGTGTCTGGCAGGTCTTCAAGTGCAAGTCCACGTGTGTGTTTCCATAGTTACATTTAGCATGTGCATGTGTGTGTCAGACGACATGTATTCGTGCACACATACATGTAGCAGCATGTCCTGGATCTCAGTAATCCTCTCTCTCTTTGTATTCATGTCTGTCTACCATGCCCAGGTGGGGAGTCTGAGGTAGACTTGGGGGAAGGGGAGGGAGTTTGGGGGGAAGGGGAAGGAGGGGGCTCTTGTTTCTTCTGCCTGCCTTCCAGGTCTGCTCTCACTGCAGCAGGGCCTAATTCCTCAATCTTCAATTAGCCAATTGGAGCTCAACTATGTGTCCAAAACTGCAGGCCTCTGCAGGTGGCGGGATGTAGCCCCCAGGGCTGTCTGTCATTCCTTGGAGGAATCCTGAAACGGGGGTTGGGGGGGGCACACCAGGCATCAGGGGCTTCAGAGTCTGCTGCCTGCCTTCTTCCCTGGTTTGACACCTCAGGCTGAGGGGAGTCCACTTCAGAAGAGTTTGGGGATGGTGAAGGCGGAACAGCAGGGGAAAAGCAAGCCTCCAGTTCTTTCCCAGACACAGGGAAGAGTATTCAAAGGGTCCTAGTGTCAAAGCTACTGACAATGGAAATCACCCACAGGAGCTCTCTGCTGTGAAAGCAGTGCCTGGAACGTGGCTGTTTAAAACCCACACGTTCTACACGTCTTTCCTACAGTCTCTGTCCTACCCTCGGGCCGTTACAATGTCTCCATTCATCCCATAATATTCACAGCTTTTTCCTAGAAGGGTTTTGATCCCTTTGTATATACAATTAACACATGATCACTCTGGGGGGGGGGGCTGAGAATACAGATGTACACTTAGGAAGATCTCAGTTAACGCTAAACTCTGTACCCTTCCTCTTCCTCCGCATTGCTATGGGATATGCTTGGGAGAGCAGGGCTCAGCTCCAACCTCTGCAGTTAGGTCTCCGCAACTGAGCGGCACAGAGAAGGAAACACACACACACACACACACACAGAGAGAGAGAGAGAGACAGAGAGACAGAGAGACAGAGACTCTGGTCCTCAGCATGGTGCCTGGCTCCCCTAGCACCTTGGGATCAACTGAAGGCTGTTTCCCCTCTTATGTCCAGAGCGACACCATGGAGTTGGATGTGAGCTACGAGTGAGTCAGCTTCCTGTTGCTGTGACAAAATTTTTTTAAAAAATCAACTTATAAGGAAGACTGCCTCCTTTAGGATTGTCACTTCTTAGGGTTCAGACTACAGTTGGCCCAATCACATTGGTACCTCAAGCCCGGCAGAACATCAAGACAGGAAGCCTATCGTAGAGGAGGCTGCCCACTGATGGAGACTGGAAGAGGGCAGGGTCCCAACAGTCCCTCGAAGGACATGCTACATGACTTTATTTTCCACCACGAGGCGCTCAGTTTTTCCTCACCTCCCAGTGACACCAAAGACAGGGGACCAAATCTTTATTGGATCCAAATCACAATGTCCGCCAAGTAACTTTTCACCAGGAGGGGGGAAACTACAGAAAGGGCCAGGCAGCTATGAAAAGCATGTCTATCAGAAGTCTAGTTTCACCCAGGCTCTATCCTGGAGTCCTTGAACTTGAGCTCACAGCGCAGCCATTCAACCGTTTACTTTCAGGCTGCGGGCTCCCTTCTGAGATCAGCAGAACATTCTCTGAGCTGGGGGCCAGGGGAGAGGCTCTGTTGGACTCTGTCACTTGGCTCTGTCACAATCCATCTCTACCTAGCTCTGGTGACCATGTAAGCTATTCTTTCACTATGTTTCTTACTTCACTGCCTGGCCATACCTCCACCCCTTCTGATGCTCCACATCATATGGTGGGGTCATCCTGACACTTTGTGTTTTGTTTTGTTTTGTTTTGTTTTGTTTGTTTTTTTGTTTTTTTTTTTTTTTCGAGACAGGGTTTCTCTGTATAGCCCTGGCTGTCCTGGAACTCACTTTGTAGACCAGGCTGGCCTTGAACTCAGAAATCCTGACACTTTGTATCTATGCCCAATCTCTGCCCCAGGCTTGGTCCTAGTAGATACTTCCATAGAACCAAGATATGCCCTTTGGGTAAATACCTCATACCACTGCACTGTGGGGGGCAGCTTTCCAGCTTGCTTCATCTATGACCAGGTTTCAGAGCTGTGGCTGTCTTTGACAAGAATCCCTGTGCTCAACAGCTAAGACTTGAAGGCAGACTGTGCAAGGAAGGATGTATCCTGGCAGAAGGATGTATCCTGACGGAAGGATGTATCCTGGCAGAATTTTTCTTCTTTGTTTGGTTGTTTGGTTTTGGCTTTTGCTGTTTTTGTTTTCGAGACAGGGTTTCTCTGTGTAGCCCTGGCTGTCCTGGAACTCACTCTGTAGACCAGGCTGTCCTCGAACTCAGAAATCCACCTGCCTCTGCCTCCCAAGCGCTGGGATTAAAGGCATGCGCCACCATGCCCCACCCTGGAGAATTTTGTAACTATGAGTTACAACATTGTGTGACACCTATAAAGCAAAGCACTACGTCCCTGTGAGACATTAATGAAAGATGCCACTGTGGAAAAGTCTTGTCCAACAGCACATACACAGTACGGGGCTGGAACACTCACGGCTCTAGGGGCTGGCCCGCTGTTGAGAAGTGGTTGTCTCGGAGCAGGGCAGCTCCTCAGCTTTTATGTAGTCCACAGTTGACGAAGCCACCCTGTACTTGATTTGCTGGGCCCCTTGTTTGTCTAACTTCCAGAAATGAGGAGGAACCAAACTGCTAGCTTCCTATCACTCCCGGGCAAAGGGCATCACACAAAGACCTAAGGCCTCTGTTTGCACAGGCCTGAGGCTCCAAGAAGGAAACATCACCCCAACAGTCACACTGTTACTGATGCTCCAGGGACAAAGGGCTCCAAGTGGCTTCTCACTCCCTGCTCGACAGACAGCCGCCATGAACCACGTGGTTAGCAGTGAAGCCTGCACCCGAATTGAATTTCTCCTTCTGGTATTCACCTCATGGTGCCAACGCAGCTAACAGCAGCAGTTCTCAACCTGTGGGTCGCGACCCCCCTTGAGGGTAACATAACAGATATCCTGGATGTCAGATAGTTACGGTATGATTCATTAAAGGGGCAAAATTACAGTTATGAAGTAGCAACAAAAATAATTGTATGGTGGGGGGGGTCAGCACAACATGAGGAATTGTATTACAGTCACAGCATTAGGAAGGTTGAGAACCACTGGTTAATGGCATAATGAACCTAACTCCAGTGTACATGGTGTCTCCCTAGAGCTGGGAGGACCACTCAGCTCAAACCTAACCCAAGCAGGGGCTGGGGAAAGGGCTGGGCAGTTAAGATCATTTGCTGCTCTTCCAGAGGATCTGAGCTGGGGTCTCAGCACCCATGGATGGCAGCTCATGACTGCTTGTCACTCTGCCTGGCTTTCGAGGGCACCCGCACACACGTGACATATGCTTATACAGATATATATACATACATAAAAATAAATCTTTAAAAAACTATCCCAAGTACTCAGACCACAATATTACAGGTGCACGCAGAGACAGAACAAACACATACAACCAGATCCATCACAACATGCATGCATGCGTGCGCGCGCACACACACACACACACACACACTCCAACACAAAACCTGTGTTGACTCTCAATGCAGTATTAAAACTTTCTCAACTAGCCGGGCCCACTTAAACCCAGCACTTGGGAGGCAGAGGCAGGCAGATTCCTCAGTTCGAGACCAGCCTGGTCTACAGAGTGAGTTCCAGGACAGCCAGGACTACACAGAGAAACCCTGTCTTGAAAAACTAAAAAAAAAAAAAAAAAAAAAAAAAAAAAAAAAACCTTCCCCAGCTACATGCACTTTTCCATGGATTTCACAGCACCTTTATCTTCCCACAATGCCTCTGCTGCACCTCTCTTTCCATGTCCCACCACCAACCTGGGTAAACCTAGAACCTACCAAGCAGCCGGTTAGAACCTGAGACCTATGCCTCCCTCGTCTCTTCTGTCCCATGCTTTCTGTCCCTCGTCCCTGGATGCTGCTGACTCAGAGCCCACCTCCATGTTTGGTGTGAGGCACACTGAAGCTGGGTCTCCAGGAAGGACAGGAAAGCTGAGTCCCAGCTGAGGCAGGAGTCCCAGGGTACCCTCTCACTGAGGCCATCTGTAGACCCTAATGGGCAGGGCTAGCCTGTGCCTCCCTAGTTTTTTCCCTCCCTGGCAACCCTGCATCTTAGTCATGTGTGCTCCTGCTTCATACCAGACCTCCACCCCAGTCCAGCCTGGGACTATCTGAAGACATACCCTGATCATAGTTATAGTTTCTTTTTAAAGCCCAAATGTCACTGATGGAGTTAATGCCCCCTTGGTCCGCCCCTCCTCTCTGTTCTTCTTCTCCTACCCATTATGGTCCTTAGTATTTTCTTGTGTTTTTCCTTCAGATATACATGTTATTCTAGAAATATACAGATGCCTTGGGAAGTCTGAGAAAGAGAAAACATCCATGGTCCAAAAACTATGTCTTTTAAAAATTTACAACATTTTGAACCACAGCTCTTTCCCAGGGTTCTTTTTCTTTTTTGCTTTTCTTTTCCGTTTTTCTTTTTATTCTTTGGTTTTTGTTTTTTTGTTTTGTTTTGTTTGCATACACATGCATTGATAGAATTGGCATGAAGCCAGTGTGCCTGACTTACAATCCCATCACTAATGAGTAAGAAGGTGCTTCTGAACTCTTACTTAATACTAATATACTTCCTCAAAGGGATAGAAAGACAGCCCCCAGAGTAGAGGCCAGCATGCAAAGACTGAGGTGTGGCTCTAGCGAACTGAGCAGCAAACTCTCCCTGCGAGTGGAAGAGACAGTGAACTGAACATAAAGCCAGCTCTGCAGGAGCTAGCCACCTTCATGCACGCACACGAAAAACAATGGAGACTGGAAACCGTGGCATTCTCTCCCAAGGTAGAGGACTGTTTCCGCCCATATGCAGCGGGAGAGGAAGAGATATTTGAAAAAATAGTGCTTGAGAAATTTTTAAATTAATGACAAACACAAAACCATAAATTGAAGAAGCTCAGAAAATATTTACTAGGACCAATGCCAAAATAGCAAAACAAACAAAGGAAAACAGAAAAAGATGTTCGCGTGTATTCAAACTAGGGAAAAGAAAAAAGAACAGAGGAAGTCTATCTGATTTCTGGAGGGAGGGAGGGAGGGAGGGAGG
>NC_034598.1:41858415-41860113 GCF_900095145.1 Mus pahari
TCACTGGGAAGAGAGGCCCCTTGGTCTTGCAAACTTTATATGACCCATAGAGGGGAACACCAGGGCCAAGAAGTGGGAGTGGGTGGGGAGGGGAGCAGGGTGGGGGGAGGGTATAGGGGACATTTTGGATAGCATTTGAAATGTAAATGAAGAAAATATCTAATAAAATAATTAAAAGGAAAAAAAGAAAAGAAGGAAGAAGAGGAGGAAGAAAAAGAAGGAGAAGGAGAACAAGAACAATAACAACAACAAAGTCTGGGAAACTACTCATATGTGCAGCACTATTCCTGGTGAAGGAAATCCCATCGTTTCCTACCCATCCTGTCTGTCTTAGCCTGAAGAAGGTGTTTTGGGCTGTTTTGTTTTGTTTTAGAACCCACACAACCCCAGAAGGACAAGGGACAAGGCTAGGCATTCCAGGTCTCAGGACGAGTCTCCAAAGGGATTTAAAAAAAAAAAAATCAAGAAAGCCAGAGTTTCTCTCCAGTCCAGACCAGTCTGGAATATTTGGAGTATTCCAAATACCTCAAAAGCGCTTGATATTTTGGGTCCAATAAATTTGTAGAACAAACCTATCATTGTGATTTGTTAGGAAAATAACAGAAAATTTTCCAATATTTAGATAAAGAACACGACAAAGTCAAACACTTGGACTTTCTCCCTCAGCCCCATTTAAAATTTTTATGTTTGTTGGTTGGTTTGGGTTTTCAAGACAGGGTTTTTCTGTATAGCCCTGCTGTCCTGGAACTCACTCTGGAGACCAGGCTGGCCTCGAACTTGCAGAGATCACATCTGCCTGCCTGCCTCTACCTCCTGAGTGTCGGGGTTAAAGGTGAGTGCTGCCACTACCTGGCCACTTGAACTTTGAACAACACCAAAATTTCCAACAAGCTGTGAATGGAAGGGCTGGTCTTCAGCCTAAGTGGGATCTGCACGGGAAATTCTCATTGTGAGGCTTAATGTTGAAGAACCAAGTGCCTTCTCGTTAACTAAAGGAGCAAGACAGGGGTCTCAGAAGCACGGTATTTGTATGTGGCACTGTCCTAAAGGCTTGGGAGTAAAGGTGTGTACTACCACCTCCTGGCACATTTTTTTTTTTTTTTAAGGAAGATGCTAAGACCACATAATAGGAAAAGGACAGTCCCTTCAATAAATGGTACAGGGGAAATTGTGTGTCTATATGCAGATGCACCATCTGTAAAAATCTGCTCAGGATGAATTAGAGATTAAATTTAGGTCCTTAAAATATTAAACTACCAGAAGAACAGGCAGGGACAAGGATCCGCCCACCAGTCTGAACGAATCTAACATACTTGGGTTCAGACGAAGTTTTTTTTCCGGACAAGTGAATCCTATCAATTTAAAGGGTTTCTGCTGAATCAGTGGAGAGAAGAGACGGCTGTGGAGGTGGAGAAAATGCCTGCAAAACAGACAGCTGATAAGGGGTGACAATCCAAGATAGAGAAAAAAAAAAAAAAAAAAAAAGCCAGCAACTCAGGAGCAATGAAACAAATAATCCGGAAACAGGCAGTAGACCTCGGAGCCATTTCTCAACAGAAGACACACAAGTGACCAACAAGCACACCTTTAATCCCAGCACTTGGGGGGCAGAGGCAGGCGGATTTCTGAGTTTGAGGCCAGCCTGGTCTACAGAGTGAGTTCCAGGACAGCCAGGGCTACACAGAGAAACCCTGTCTC
>NC_034598.1:41861063-41866785 GCF_900095145.1 Mus pahari
CGAGGCCAGCCTGGTCTACAAAGTGAGTTCCAGGACAGCCAGGACTACACAGAGAAACTGTCTCGAAAAACCAAAAAAAAAAAAAAAAAAAAAAAGCTTGCAGAAAACGGCTAGGCAGGAAGAACAGAGGTGGGACTTTAATGAGAAGTTTTTAGTATCACCATGCCAGGCCCCCGGGGCCACTCCCCCATTGGATCTCAGGTAGCAGAGATGAAATATAGACTTCAGTAAGTAATAATTCAGAAATATCGGAGAGGAGTCATTAGCAACGTGGAAGTTTGGGAGTGGCCCAGTCATTGAGCTGCTTAGAGCATATTAAATATAAGGATGCATGTGTCTTTTATTCTTGAATCCAAAACATTTGGGCGGGTAGCGAGGAGCACCTGCGCACCTGCTGGGGCGTTTAGAGTGGATTCAGTTGTTACCGCTTCAAATCCTGAGTTATTACTTACTAATTCTGTTCTATCTTGGCTGCTCTGGACCCCGAGGGCTACCCACCGGGCCACGTGCTGTCCTGGCTCCTTCACATGGTGGCTGTGCCTCTCTGTCCTGCACTCTTCAGACACGGTGTCTGTCTCTCTTGCACATTCTCCGGGCATCACAGATCTCCTCCTTCCTCTTCTCTATCTGGGTCCCAAACCCAGGAATCCTAAAGTCCCACCTCTGTTTGCCCTGCCCAACCCATTGGCTGCCGGCATCTTTGTTTACCAATCAGAACGAACTCAGGGGCAGCTTCCCAGAAGCTACTAGCAGACCTTCCATGCAAACAGTTTTTTTGTTTTGTTTTGTTTTGTTTTGTTTTTTGTTTTTAGGGACCCTAATTAACATTAGAATACAAGCAGCCTTAGGCCAAACCCAGTACAGTAGAGGGTAGAAGAATGGTGGTTGCTAAGAGATTAAAGAAGGCAAAAAGAGAAAGTGTTTTGTTTTTAAAGCTATGCATACACAAAAGCATAGGTTTCTCTTTTGTTCACCATAACAGACTTTGGAGGAAGCCACTTATCAGCTTGCTCCCAGGCTAATGCATAGTTAACTTCTTGATACAGGCCAGGTTCACCCGCCTACGGATGGCACTACCCACAGTGGGCGTGGCCCTCTTTCATGAGCCATTAAGAAACTGCTTCACACATGTGGCCATGGGCCCCTCTGATTGAGTCAATCCTTCAATTAAGGTTCCCTTCTCCCATATGACTCTTGACAGCTGAAGCTAACTATAACTCAAACCACGCAGACATGAACTTAATGTGTCTCAGATCCGAGTCCCCAAAATCTATAAAACTTTTCTGAGATTTGAAGAAGTTGCAAATAAAAAGGTGGTCATAGCTTGTGTTTAACTGGAAAGACTGAAATTTTGTTTCAATCTTTTGAATTTGTTTCAATCCACTGAAAATTTGTTTTCTCTTGAATTGATGTAGAAGCTAAGATAAACCCATATTAGGCCCAAGTAAGTTTGTTTTCTAACTATCAGCATGCTGCTTATAAACTATGTATAAAATACAATGGACTAGGGTAGCCCACCCTATTGGAGTTTAAAAAAAAATGTTGGGGAATGTGTTCAACTTATTTTCACTATTTCACTATGAATTTACATTTTGTTGTTGACTATGATAAGCAGCACACGATATTAGAAGAGAAGTAGAAACACCAGTGAGCAAAAGAGAGCAGGCTAGAAACCAGAGATGGATCCCCAGGTGCACAATCAACTTAGCTTCACAAAGATGCCCAGGTTTTCCTGTTCTACCAGTATCAGCTCATATGTGAGGGGCAAGCCCTTCATGGATTCACAGCATCACCTACCTAGAACCCTACAACCTAAGCACAGCTCTGAGGCCACAGTGATTTCCAGCAAGGCCCATTGTGGGTGTGGACCATGTATGTGATTACCCATACACATCGCATCACTTCAGTGTGTTTCCAGAGCATGCTGAGACCTGTGATTCCAGGAGCAGTGAGCCACACAGGAATCATTTTTGCCATGAGCACCAACCCCATCTAGAGTTCTGTTCTAGATTTCCATGGCAACAGAATGAGAAAGTTATTCCCAAACCAAAACTCCCCACAGTGATGAGAAGTGGATACATCTCTTTCTGACTCATCAGGAGGACTGTCAAAAAGAACAGGGAAGATGATGCCAAGTCTCAGAAAGGACATGAGCATCTGGGATGTTCACTTCCTGCTGCTAGGAGCAGAGATTCGCAGAACTTTGGAAAACTGGCCATATTGAGCAAAATGAAGCATGCATTCCAATCCCCAAATCCTTCTCTTGGGAGTACATCCAACAGCTATAACTATGCATATCCCCTAAAGACATGAACAGGAATATTCACAGCAGAATGCGAAAGCTGTGTGAAATTCCCAAAAGAAGGGCTTCAGCATAAGGACTTGTACACACAGCCATGTGGGTGAAGATCACAAATACCACTGTAGGACAGACACTGTACACAAAAGAATTCATATTCAGTGATTCCACGGACACAGTTTTTCACTATGTACTGGTCAAATATATTGGAACACATTATTGTGGATCACCATAAATTGGAAACTTCTCCCAATTAAGTATATAAGATAGTTATATCCTCCAGAACTGTACCAAACATGCATACAAAATGCATGTGCACACACATACATAGCTATCTCACTTATACACTGAGATATAGTGTCCTTTCCAATGGAATCCATCTATACATTTAGTAAACATCAATAAAGAGGAAGGGGGAGAAGGAAGGGATGGGTGAAGAAATCAAATTCAATTCAAAACAAAATTTCCAACAACTTCTGAGGCAGCCCTAAAATTACTTCTGCCATTTTGTTCTACATATATCTATAAAGTGGCCTCAACATTGACAATTATAAAAACTGTCTGAAAAATGTTAAAGATGCTATGTGCCAGAGTAATATTTAGTCAAAACTTAATTCTTTATGTAAAAATAAGCAAGTACATCTATCTCATTTATATCCAAATTTGATTTCATGTTAATACATTGTGAAAGTATATGTGCAGCAAATAATTGTAAATATTTTATGATTTATTATCAATAAGTGTTTGATTTATATACCTACTATATAAACATATATGCATATATACATATATATGTATATATAGCAGGTATATAAATCAAACACTTATTGATATATATGTATGTATGATATACATATCATACATACATACAGAGTTGCATGAAAATATATCAGATGAATAGAGGTAATAGGTGGAAAAAAGTGTAAAGGCCCTGGTTTACCAGGTGCTCTAGTGAGGTCTACCAGATGGCTCCAGCCTTGGTATACTTAGATGACACCAATGAGGTCTACCAGATGGCTCCAGAGTGGTCTATCAAATGGTTTCACTATGCCTTACCAGATGTATCTAGAGTTGTTTACTATAGCTCTCCAGCATGATCTATCAGATAGATGGCTACAGAGTTGTCTACCAGATGCGTCTACAGTAGTCTCTCAGATGTTTCCAGAATGGTCTACCAGATGGCTCCAGCCTTGGTATACTTAGATGGTGCCAATGAGGTCTACCAGATGCCTTGAGAGTGGTTTACTATAGCTCTCCAGCATGATCTACCAGGCATCTCCAGAGTGGTTTGCTATCGCTCTCTAGCATGATCTATCAGATGACTCCAGAGTTTTCTACCAGATGTGTCTACAGTAGTCTCTCAGATGTTTCCAGAATAGTCTACCAGATGGCTCTAGCCTAGTCTACCAGATGTTTCCAGAATGGCGTATTAAATGTTTTCAGTCTAGTCTACAGATGTTCTTAGAATGGTCTACCAGGTCTCCAGATGCTCCCAGCTTGGCTCTCCAGCATGGTCTATGAGATATCTGAATCTATGTCTAGGTTAAGTTGCAGAGGCCAGGTGGCAGCAGGATATACAACATGCTCCTTGGTGGCTCCTCTCTGCCTCACCTCACTACTCTGCCTGGGTCAAGGAGCACCAGGAAGGAGGCCAGGGAGCCACATCCACAGTGAACATCTGGAACAGCTCATATTGAGGCTGCAGTGTGTTTGAGGACAATTTTTATGTTGCTATTCTTTACATTATACACATGCACAGTAACAACACTTGTAGATATATGAAGTACATTACAACAAGCAAAGGAGAAAAAAATGCTTAGCTTTTTTTTTTTTTTTTTTTTTTTTTTTTTTTTTTTTTTTTTTTTTTTTAGGAAGGCAAATGTGAATGAATTTTCCTGTAAAACTGAACTCTTGGGGCCGGAGAGATGGTTCCGTGGTTAAGAGCACTGGCTGCTCTTCCAGAGGACCATATTCAATTCCCGGTACCCACATGCCAGCCCACAACTGTCTGTAGCCCCAGTTCCAGGGGATAATGCACCCTCACACCAATGCATATAAAACTGAACTCTCTTGTACAAAGTTCTGAGTGGAAGACAGGCCATGAAGAAAAAAGCTCCTCCTGTCACCAGGGTGCCCTGGGGCCACTGGAATGCTCTGCTTCTACCCCCAACTTAGGAGGAGATCCGGTGTTACTGGAAGGAGCTATAGGGTGAGAAAAACATGGGCTGTGAAGTCCAGGGCTCAGTGAGCTGAGCCTAGGGAACTGCCCTGTGCCCTGCCCATCCCAGCCCAGGGGCAGCATTGTTATACAGTCCATTGTGCTCAGCCCTGTCTGCATCTCATCCTCCCCTTCCTCCTCTTCCTCCCCCTCCTCCCCTTCCTCCTCTTCCTCCCCTCCCCTCTCACATTGTTCCCTCTTTCCTCCAGCTCAGTCCTGGCCTCCCCATCTGCTTCCCCCTTTCCTGTTTTCTGTCCAGCCCTCACCCCTGCCACCCTCTAGGGGTTTCTATGAATGGATGAGGAGGGAAACACCAACTCAGGACCTAGCCCAAGGAGAGCACAGGCCTGGTCATATGACCTTGGCCAAGCCTGACCTGACTGGACATATCCTTTCAGTGGATGTGGCCTGGTCATTCACTCCGGCCTTGTATATTTCAGGACATGTCTAGAAAGAAAGAGTCTGTCCAGAGTCTGAAGCTGATGCTCCCTCCTCTGCCTCAGAGCTAAGTACCAGCCACTGTATCTATCTATCAATAAGTGTACAGAGCAGGGCAGAACCTCCCCTGAGGCTGGCCAGCTTGGCCACAGGTGGTGGACTACAGAGTTTGTTTTGTGGTAAATATTATTTGAGGGCTTCTACCCCATCTTAGGTCATTAAGTTCCCAAATAAAAGACACAAAACCTTTATATTTATATTAAGCCTCAAAGCACTTGAGCTGGGCAGATATCAACCCTCTATGCTATCTTGTTTATTTCCCTGCCAATAACCCGGAGATATCTCTTGCCATGTTCCACCTGGGCTGCTCCTACTCCCAGGCTAACCCTCATGGCCATAGCTCATGAGTCACCAACCCCATGGAGCCTTCTCCCTTCTTCCTCCTCCTCTCTCTCTCATGGTCTCTGCCTCAGACTCCAAGCCTGGGGAATTGAAACCCTGCCTACCTCTCTTCTGCCCAGATATAGGCATTAGGCAACTTACTCAACCAACAGTTTTACATTAAGGAGCAAAGTTTGCGCAACAAAAGCTGGTATATGGGAAAATTCACTTGTCTTGAGGCCACTAGACCTTAGGATACTGAATTTAGCATCGCAATACATAGCAACAGACCGAACCTCAACAAGCACGTGATAGCAGAGAGCCACAGGACCCATCTGAGTGGCACTGGACAGTGTTTGGAAGACCTGCACTGCCTGTCCACCTTT
>NC_034598.1:41866884-41891453 GCF_900095145.1 Mus pahari
CACTTGGTAGACCAGGCTAGCCTCGAACTCAGAAATCCGCCTGCCTCTGCCTCCCGAGTGCTGGGATTAAAGGCCTGCGCCACCAGGCCCGGCTCTGTCCACCTTTCTTGCTGTCTAGTCTTGGGGCATTGCTCCCAGTCCAGCTAGAAGAGGGCCAAGCCCCTGAACCAGAACTGGAATATCAATGTGGGTTAGTTTCCTGCTGTGGGTCTCATGAGGTAGCTCCTAGAATCTTCTGCCGGGCTTGTTGTCCCTTAGAGAAGTCGCTGGGGATGGTGGCTTTCTACCCAGAGTGGCAGTTAGACCAAAGGATCTGCAAGCAGTGAGTTCCCAGTGGAAGGGCAAGGGATAGTACGGTTACAGTGAGATGCAATTTACCATCTAAACTGGGCTATACTTGGGAGTAAAGTTACACCAGGGTAGCTGTGCATGGTGATATATGACTTTAATCCCACTACTCAGAGGCAGAGGCAGGTGAAACTCTGAGTTTGAGGTCAACTTGGTCTTCAGAGTGAATTCTAAGATAGCCAGAGCTCGTTACACTAGTGAGGCTGAGAATATAGCACAGTCCCTGAAGTGCTACTTAGCAAGCACAAAGACCAAAGTTCAACACCGAGAACCCATGTTAAATCAAAAATAAAAATAAAAAAACAAGAGCGTGGTGGTATGGGCTTGTAATCCCAGTGCTATGAAAGGAGGCCAAGCAGATCTCTGGAGCTCGCTGGGCAGCCAGTCTAGTGTACTTGGCAAGTCTCAAGCCAGTGAAAGACTTTATCTCCAAAAATGGTATGACTGGTGGCTGAGAAATGACAACTGATATTGTTTTCTAACTTCTACATGTGTGTAGAAAACAAAAACATATACACATACACCCTAGGCCAGCTAGTTCTGGGGTTGACGGTGTCCAGCAATTGTTACAAATGGGACAGGCACTAACCTATCCAAGGACAGCCCCTGTTAACTGTCCTGTAGTCCTGTAGTCCCCTGTGTATGACTGGAGACTGCCAGGGAGCAAGTGGAGTCTGTGTAGATTGTACCCAGAGGCAGAGTCTGGGTCTGCAGTTCATCAAGAAGTCCGAGCTTAATCCTGGTGGGATTGCTGAGGGCTCTAAATACATTAGAGACCCGATGGCTTGCAAGCAAGGAAGGTTTTCTCTGTGTCAGTAAGATCAGTTGGAGATTCATGGAGGAGACAGCAGGACAGAAGAGTTGTGTGTGACCTGCTCCAGGACAACAGTTCAGCCAGACCTATAATTAGCATTTTCTTGTTCATTTCTTAGGTTTGTTTACCTGTTTGTTTGTATATTTTACTGTGCTGGGGATGGAACCTAGGGTCTTGCTTATGCTAAGTAAGTGCTCCACCACTAAGCTACAACACTGCTTCTCTTGTGCTAGTCACAGTAACCATCAGAATAGAAGGTTTTACAGGAGCTGTCTCTTCTGCCCTCCAGGGCTTGCCCATGGGCCTATAGACTAGCAGTCTGAAGTGTGCCTAGGGTTTGTGTTCTGTTTGAACCAAAGGCTGAATATGGATAGAGCCTTCCCCATTCCTGAAACTTCCAAGATTTTAGTTTACAGTATCCCAAATTAATCTGGCCTCATCTAGGGGTGTCTCCCGACACTGACCCCAGTATGGTGTTAGTCTATGTCTGAAGTCCAATTGGCAGCCAGAGGTTCGAGACTCAAAGACGAGCTACAACCACCAGACATGTTTCTCCCTTGCAGAAAGAGCCTGCATAAGGTTATGCAATTAAGTTAGTGTTGTGTAACAAACATTCCCTGAGAGATGAAACACACATGTCTATTCACCCCAGATAGGGAACCTACAACAGACCAAAATATAGAAACAACCAAAGTCTAATATGGTGAACCATGTGTTTTATTGGGATTACTTACAGGTATATGAGTGAGGGGTTACTCACAGAAGCAGAAATGACACAAAGCCAGCTGCATCACCAAAGTCCACCCCAGCATGGGTGACAGCTCACAAAACTGGGAAACCTGCCACATACTCCACAGCCTACAGGCAGCTCACCAGGAAGGAGAGCATCCTTTCCAGGTGCTCAGTTGATTTAAACCTCTCCCAGGGAGCTCTGCTATTTTCTGCTTCTTCTGAGCATCTGGTCTGACTGCAGTCTTCTTTGCAGCTCAGCTTCCCTTTGTTAGAGAGGGACTTTTAGCTCTTAATGTTTACTTGGCAGGGAGGAGCCTAGCGAACCTGGTCAGCTTCAGGGACTTCCTAAAGCTAATGTGACTTGTTTACCTTCCTGTATAGGGAAGTTTCTTGCAGGTCAGAATGTTTCAATCTTGAAGGAAACTGTTACACAACAGTCATCTGGGTTTCTCCTTCCTGAAACTGACTTTGTATCCCTCCTCAAGCCTGCCAGGACCTCCAGTCTCACATGGAAGCATAGGAGGTGTGCCTCACAGTCCACCAGCACCATCAAGATGGCTTGTGATGAACAGAATCTGGGAAGAGGGAGTGTTGATTCTGAAGATCAGCATTATCCATTGGTGTCGCTTTCAGACATACATGTCCCCAGGGGGCACCTGTAACAGGACCCAATTGTGTGTGGATCCAATGGTGGGTCAGCTAGCACTGAAGCTTGGGAAGTGGGGGGGGGGGGAGAACAATGAACACCTTTGGGTGAGGATGCCATGAGCTGATCTCCAGGCAGCTTCTGAGCCTTCCACCCCACTTTGAGCAGACAAGGAACCGAGACTCTGACAGTTAAGTAAGACAGTTTGCACAGCTTCTAGACACTGGACTCTAGAAGCACTTCTGAGACTTTCAATAGTAGGGAGTAAACCAGAATCTTAAAACATCAAGTATGGCTGGAAGGCATTTTAACACAACCTAGACCTCCTTCTCATGTGCAATGGCCTCCTTCCTGCTGCCCAGCTTGTATGTACTCTCACCGGTCTGTAAACACCATGGATGGCAGCACTTCCTCTGCCTTGTGCTTGCCAGAAAGGTCTTTCTTGACGGAACTTGAACCCAACCCGTCACCACGTGGCTGCTATCCTAGAACCTAAATCTGTCAAATAATCCATTAGGGATTGAGAAGAGAAGATACAGCTGTCATTATTTTTAGGCACAATGATTGTTTACATTAAAACCCAAAAGACTATTATTATAAATCAAAGAACTTAATGAAATCACAAAAATTATTTATGTTCAAAGCCCAGAAATATATTAGTGGCAGACATTCTCCTGAAAACAACAAATAGAGGACACAATAATATCAGTATTTCAGAATATCAAATATTGAATAAATCTTTTTAAGATATATATGGTCTCTGTGGTGAGAATTACAACTTCACAAAGACATACTCTGAAACATCCCTTCAGGACAAAAGTCCTGGAGAATCTAAGAATATAGGAGGCAAGCCTTAATATAATAAAGCAATATGCATGAATAAATAAAGCCCACAGCCACCATTATGCTAAATGGAGAAAAAAAAAACAGAGTATTTCCAAAAACATCAGGAACAAGATGAGGGTGCACACTCTCTACAGTCCTGTGCAATACAGTTCATGACGTCTTAGATCAGTAAGACAAGAGAAGAAAATCAAGGTATAAACAGGAAAGGAAGAAGTCAAGATACCCTTAGTTACGGATGACATAATTCCATCCATTAAAAGTCCTAAAGAGGACTGGTGAGATGGCTCAGTGGGTAAGAGCACCCGACCGCTCTTCCGAAGGTCCGGAATTCAAATCCCAGCAACCACATGGTGGCTCATAACCATCCATAACAAGATCTGACTCCCTCTTCTGGAGTCATCTACAGTGTACTTACATATAATAAATAAATAAGTAAAAAGATTTAAAAAAAAAAGTCCTAAAGATACAAAATTAACACAAAAATCAGTAGCCTTCCTGTATACTTCCTAATGCTGCAAACCTTTAATAAAATAGTGGTGACCCCCTAACCATAAAATTACTTTTATTGCTTCTTCATAACTATATTTTTGCTACTATTATGAATTGCAATGTGGACATATGATATGGGGGATATCTGATATGAAACCCCTGTGAAAGGATTGCTCGATATCCCTACCACATCCCCTAACACTCTCCTGGCCAAAGGAGTCTAGACCCACAAGTTGTGAACCATTGCTGTATGCTAGCAACAAACATACCAAGAAAGAAATTGGGGGAGCAATCCGATTTGCCAAAGCATCAAGGCTGTAGAGATTGCTCAGTGGTTACAAGCACTGACTGCTCTTCTAGAGGACCCAGGTTCAAATTCCATCACCCAACGGCAGCTCACCACAGCCTCAACAGCAGCAACAAATCCTCAAATAAATCTAATCAAATAGGGGACCTGAGAGACTGCTCAGCAGTTAAGACCACTGACTGATCTTCCAGAGGTCCTGAGTTCAATTCCCAGCAACCACATGGTGGCAACCATCTGTAATGTCCTCTTCTGGTGTGTCTAAAGATAGCAACAGTGTACATGAACAGGGTAGCTGTGATAAAGTCCAATAATTCTCCCCCTAAAAACTGCATAGATCCTGTACATTTCCAGCCTAAATTTTCCAGAACTTGATGGAATTTTTCAAAAATGTGCATATATAGAAAAGGACCAAGGGCAGCGAATGCTTCTAAAGTAGGAAGGGAAACCTTCCCATTCATTACACTGTAGTGGTTGATACTGAGTGTCATCTTTACAATAAGGTTCTGTGAAGGAGTTTCTAGATTGGGTTTATCGAGGTAGAAAGACCTATGCTGTGTGTGGCTGGCACCATTCCATGGGTTGGGGTCCCAGACTGAACAAAAAGGAGAACAAGAGCTGAGTGCTAGCCAACATCTATCTCTTTCTGCTTCCTGACTGTTTTATCTTTCTGTTTTTCTATGACTAGCTGCCTCATGGTCCTGCCTTCCATGAGGACTCTACTCTTAAACGGGACAAATAAAGCCTTCTAAAGTTGCCTTTGTCATAGCAAGGAGAAAAGGGACCGGAACACGTATGATGAGACCATCCCAAAAATCACCCAATCGGGATGATGGAAGATTAAACAGGTTAGACAAACGGGTGCCTGGACTGGGGAGAAAACCTGAGCGGGCTTGTAAGTGGGTGGAGCGGACGGTATGGGGTCAGTGGGAAAACGGAAGTGGTATGATGGCGCCAGAAAAAGGATGGTTATTATACGGAAAAGGGAAGGCAACTCCCAAGGGATTAAGTTCAGTGTCAGAGATGAAAGATACATTCTAAGTGGAAAATACAAGCGAACTCTCTTTTAGCGGTTGGGAGGGGCAAACCATTTGTAAATACAGCATGCGCAGTTTAGATCAGGGTCCCCGCAAGGAGCGAAGGACACGGGAGGGATGTTTATGGGGTTGTTGAAGGGGACATTATGTTGAAGGCTGGTGCCGGGTTTAAAGAGCAGCATGAGCAGGCTCTGGATGCTCCTTCTGCTCAGGAGCCCTTCAAGAACTGCTATTTTCAATGAAGCATAGGACTGCATCCCACCTTGCCCTGCTTTAGGCTCTGCTGTGGGGAACCCCCTCAAGAGGCAAAAAGCAAGGAGCCCAGTCCAGGGTATCCTTCTAGCCTGGGGCCTGGGGGAGGGGCGCAGCACAGAGGAGAAGGGGCAGCGGTGGAAGAGTGGGAAAGAAAGTTACAAGTGGAGGATGTTTGTCCTTCAAGGGCAAACGGTCAACAGGAAGAAATGTTTAATCTCAAAGGCAGGTCACAAGGTTGTATAGGGGATATCTACAAATGGAAAAGGGGAAAAACAGAACAGGAAAGTCACCTCGCTGCTGATGGGGGGAGGAGAGGGGAGATCAGCCACAGGAGTGATTGGAAACCACACAGCAGAAGGGAGCCATGCATGACTTCAGACACAGTGGAGAAAGGGGAAGGAACTATGTTGGGGACAGCTTTGAGATTGCCCCATAAATCTGAACCCTATGAGCTTCAGTTTGGCTTCTTGGCATATAAGCATTTGTTTACAGCAGCACTGTTCACGTGCATGAGACTCAGAGAAGAATCCACAGAGATCCTTGGGACCTAGGTACACCATGGGACGGTATATAGCCATCAACAAACACAAAGAAGCAAATACGAGGGATGCCTCACAGTTCCATGTAAAGGGGAGAAAAGGGGAGCCGGACAGTTAAAGGCAGCTTGAGCCAGTGTCCCCTTCCATCCAGCGGAAGACATCAAAATGGAAACGCTCTGGGTGTGGTGGCGCACACCTTTAATCCCAGCACTCAGGAGGCAGAGGCAGGTGGATTTCTGAGAATGAGTCCAGCCTGGTCTACATAGTGAGTTCCAAGACAGCCAGGGCTACAAAGAGAAACCCTGTCTCGAAAAAACAAAACAAAACAAAACAAAAACAAAAACAAACAAACAAAAAAGCTGTGTAGTCACCTGGAAAGAAGACACGGCTAGTGTGATGAGAATAGCCCAGGGTGTCCTCTGGGGAGGCAGAAAACTTGGTTGGACTCAAAGTCAAGGGCAGGCCACAACTAGGATCTCACTTGTGTCGCATCATTTAAGAGAACAGGAAAAAAAAAAGTTTAAAAAACATACAGTTTCCCTCTGTGGACAGGTAGAGAGAAACCCTCTCAGGGCTTGTATCTGAGCGGCCTCACAGGCTGAGCCCTAAGGTTGGAAGGAAGTTTTGTGCTGAGGGAATCCTTGCGTCTATCCCCTTCGGGACAGCATAGATCCAGCCTCCCCAGCATTCCCGCTGGTCTAACTGGGCCATTCTGGAAAAGCCAGAGTCCAAAATAAATTTTAAATTCCTCAGAGCTGGAGAGAGCTGTGATCTCAGGCCACAAGATCTTCGGGCACTGGACAGATGTTCTGCCTCTAATATCTAGCCTGGGAAATCCCTAGACAAGGGTTTTGGGGGAACACTCCTTTTAGGGTATTATGCCTGGGACTGGGAGCTGTTCTCAGAGCTTCTGAGGTTCTGGTGGAAGCAGCCAGCATTCCCTGAGCAGGGTTGCAGATCTGGCCTTCCCTCTTTCTGAGATCTCAGACCATGTCCACTATTGGAGTCAGGAGAAGGACTGTGGCAACAATGTTCTAATACCGGTTACCTGAAAGATACTATCTCCAAACAGGCAAGGGAAGGAGGCTGGGGCTTGGCCAGGTATCAGCTGGCTTCTCTCTTGTTCAGTGGTTGTACATGAGTCAGGGATCCTTAAGATTTTACCATCTCCGTTTCTTTTCATATTCAGTTGGAGTTTAATAAATGAGTAAGATCTTTACTGTGGAAGCTTCTGGTCGGGCAAGAGCCCCAAACTGCCTCCAGCCGCATTTACACACTTCCAGTCACACATGTACACACATATAGGCACAAGCATATACTTACACACACACAGTCATACACATTTGCACACCACACACACACAGGAGGCAGAGAATTGCTTGTGGCCCTCACCAAGAACGTGGGGTCACATTTTTCATTGTTAAGTGACCTTTATAAATAACCATGTCAGTACAACACGGATTGATTGTGGAATTGCCATAAGTGACCTTTATCTATGAATAGCCATGATAGCACTACAGTGATTGATTCTGGAATTGCCAGTAAATTTTATCTAGAATGTGAATTTGCAAGTATGAGAGGCGGTGATCATTGAGACTCGACTGTATTTTATTTCAAAGGAACTATAGAGACCATAGCATTGTAGGAAAGCAACATTGCCGGACTCTTTTACTACCACAGGGTCCCCAGGCCTGCGAGGCAAAGCCAGACCCTGTTGACCATTCCAGGGACACCATTGAGCTGGGTAGTGCACTAGAAATGAATGCTCGCTTGGAGTCAGTTCCTAGGGATTGGACCTAATGCTTAGCCCCTAGCACAGAAGTGTGGGCCAGGGAAGGAAGAGCCTTCCACATCTAGGGAGGTCACAGTGTCTTCTAGACAGCTTTTATCTGCAAGTAACGGGTAAATTGTTCCTATCTCATGAGTCCCGACCCAGTGGGGCTGGTTTCAAGCACCCCCTCAATGCCCCATGCTAAATGCTATCTTTAAAAGAAAAGCAAAGATAAGATTTGTCCCCGGATGAATCATCTGCTCTCCCTGGGATAGCCCATTTTTAAGCAGTCAGGATTCCTTCAAGGTCACCGTGACTTCTGTGGGCTAATAGTGCTAAGTTACATGCGTGGGACCTCACAGAACAGAGCCCCGGATAGTCTGGCTTTCTTGCAGGTTAAGTTGGTGTGGTGGTTACAGTATTCACAATAGGCTTGCGGCTCCAAAATTAAGTTTCCAACTGTGCAGCTAAAGCTCTTTCCTGCAGGCTCTTGTGAGCACCGATCAGGTAAGGGGGAAAAGCCCTGTAGCCAAGGACCACCCAGCTTCTTGGACAGTTAAACAGCCCTGTCCAGCCCTGGCTTGCTGGCTGGGGAATTCACAAGGAAGGGATGCGCCTGACCCTGCATGCCCGTTGCCATGGCAGCCACCCCATGCTGGTGGGCTGCACAAGAGCTGGATTCCTTACATAGCTGGGAGCCCAGGTGGGGGTGGGGGTGGGGGTGGGGGTGGGGGTGACTGGAGCCTGGACACTTAGAATCTTGCTCTCCCAGAAGCCAGTCCAAGCTGCACATTTCTATCCCTCTGTCTCTGCCCCTCCCCACCTGAGGCTCAGCTCAGCTCTGGTGGACTCAGGAATGGATCAGATCAGGGGTTCAATGGGGAAATCTGAGGGTGGGAGCAATCAATCTGTAGAAAGTGATATTTCTCTCCATCTGAGACTTTGTGGATGGGCTGCAAGGTCCCTTAGTTACAGACAGACATTGCTATCCATAAGAGCAGGACCCAGCTGTCTGTGAGGAGGCATCCGGCCCTCCTGGCTACCGGAAGGAGCCTGTTCCACTGTGGGTAGCTTCTGATCCTAGTGTTTCCAGGAGCCTTAAAGCAGCCCAGGGAGACCTTGGAGCAGCCATACCTGTTTTCCTCCTTCTGTGAGTTGGTGTCAGGGTCACCTTTCTGGAACTGGAAGGGCATGAAGTTCAGGAAACAAGAACTTGTGTCTTCAGCTTTCTTCCCACCTTGCAGGGACAGCTCCACTAGAGAGTTCTGTCCTGTCTTAATTAGGGTTTCTATTGCTGTGATAAAACACCATGTCCTAAAGCAAGTTAGGGAGGAAAGGGCTTATTTCAGCTTACAGTTCCATGGCACATCCATCACTGTGGGAAGCCAGTACAAGAACTCACACAGGGCAGGACCTGGGAGGCAGGAGCTGATGCAGAGGCCATGGAGGGATGCTGCTTCCTGGCTTGTTCTCGTGGCTTGCTCAGCCTGCTTTCTTGCAGCACCCAGGACCAGCAGCCCACAGTGAGCTGGGCCCTCCCATATCCACCATCAAGGCAATGAATGAACCACAGCCTTGCCCACAGTCACTCAGGTGAGGGTATTTTTTTTCAATTGAAGTTTCCTCTCCTAAAGGACCTTAGCTTACATCAAGGTGAACTAAAACTAGCCAGCACATACCCCAAGGCTCTACTCAACCCCACTCACTGCCTCTCCTGTCTCTGGCTCCTCTCATCCCAGCACCTCACAGCTCAGGTACGGCAGTGTCTCTGTATGCCGATGGCACCCCATCTCTATCTCTACCTACCCAGAGCTCCATTTTCATCCTTCTCTTTCCCAGACACGAAGAGATGGTCCTAAGCCCTGAAAACAGTGGTTCTCAGCCTGTGGGGGTGGGGTCAAATGACCTTTTCACAGGGGTCACCTAAATCCATCGGAAGTATCAGATATTTATGTTACCATTCATAACAGTAGCAAAATCACAGTTATGAAGTAGCAACAAAATAACTCTCTAGCTGGGGGTCATCACATTAGGAAGGCTAAACACTACTGCCTTAGAAGGTTGCAGATCCCGGAGATGGTCTACATAAGTTTAACCTCACCAGACATAGTAAGGGGTTTGACGTGGTCACTAAGCTCCAAAGGAACAGAGCTTGGCTCCCAGCCTCCCATGCTGAGTTCTGCACTGTGTCCCTGCTTCTGGGATGTGGGCAGCAGAACTTGTGGGGAACAGATAGGGCTATTAAAGGGTCCCAGCTGCAGACAGGGTTCTCACCCTGTGGCAGGGACCTTGGAAGGCAAAGGCAAAGCCTTTCTCTCTCTGGGAGTACTACTGATCTCTCAAAACCTACGTCGATTTTTCTCATTGCTAAGAAAGCACTTTAGCTAGGAAAAAATAAAGAGAGAATTAAGTCAACTGAGGGCTCTGGGTAAAATAAACAAGCAAAAACATATGACCCCTTCGCGGAGGCTCACGGGAGCTTCACGTCACGTTGTACGCATCTGGCAGCATCCGCTCGTGCAAACACCTGGCAAGCATCTAAGTGGGAGGCACAGATTCCGGTCTCTCGAGAGCATCACGGGCTCCACTTTGCACCATTAAAGCCAGTTCCTGATACCCACGTCAGCACTGAGCTATTGGCCTGGCTCCCATGGGGCCAGAGAAGTCGTTTCACGACGAAGCTATCACCATGCGTAGGCTTTTGCTTCGCTAAGCTATTTCACTTCTTGGACATGAAGATGGCCGCCCCGGCCCTCAGAATTTCCAGTGTGCTCTATGCTGTTCCCTCGCCTTGTTCGGGATGGCAGGGGTGGAAGGAAAGCATACTGAGAAGTTTGTTTTGTTTTGTTTTATTGTTGTTTTTTGTTTTGTTTTTAAACAGAGACTAACATCAAACTGGAACTTTTGGCATCAACACAGAAAAGAATTTCATTATGAAGCCGAGTTAAAGAGAGATTTCTAAAAGTACTTTTTACTTATTTATATGTTTGCGTACTTGTGTGTGTGCGCACGCATGTGCGAGATTGACATCGAGTGTTGTCACAGATTGCTCTCCACCTTTGTGGTGGTGGTGGTGGTGGTCTCTCATTGAACCTAGAGCTCAAGAATTAGCTACACTGGTTGGCCACCGAGTCCCCGGCATCTTCCTGCCTCCACCTTCCCCAGTGCTGGGATTACTGGTGTAAGTGCCCAGTCTTATTTTACACAGTTTCTGGGAGCTCAAGCTGAGAACCCCATGCTTGCATGGCACACACAAATCTGACTGAGCCATCTCCCCAGCCCTCCATTGTGGCCAAACAGAGCATTTTGGTGAGTTTTAAAGTCATTATCTTCAAAGGGTTTCTAAGGAATTTAAATGAGCCCGGTACAGGATCTTTCCTGGGGGCACCTGACAAGATGACAATTGATAGGTTAAAACTCTAGATCTCAGGAATGCAGGAAGCCAGGATAGCTCCAATGTAAACAAGGTTAACAGGCTTGTTTGTTAGGGTCCCAGAAAATGTCTGCGGCTGAAGGGGGTCCTTCCCAAGGACATTCGGGACTTGGGCCTAGATCACTATTTTAACATGCTGCCATTTTAACATGAGAGCTCTTTCTATATAAGGAACAGTATCCTTAGTTATCAGCCCTCCCGGTGAATGATGCTAATTATTCTCGAATTCTCATTTGGTAAGAGGCTTCAGACAGACTCCAGTGTGAGAGTTCCTTTCCCTATCCCATGCCCCTAACATTCCTGACTTTCCATCCTATATCAACCTGACCTCCCAGAGCTCCAAGGGAGATGTGTATTTCGTAGACTGAGAACAGGACAGGACAGGACAGGACAGGACAGGACAGGACAGGACAGGACAGGACAGGACAGGAGAGCTGAGCACCCCTGGGACGGATGGCTGTTGGAGGTTTTTGCCTCTCCCACCCATCATGTGGGACCTTGGTCATCTGGCTGCACACAGCCTGACTCTCTGTTTAATAGGCCACCATGGTCATCTTAGTTTACAGCAGTGCCCAGGGGGCTGAATCCTATCACAACCAGGATCCTCCCACACAAACTGTCTCTGGTGACAATCCAGGTAGGTGGCAAGCCCTGCAGGAGCCCTTATCAAAGACAGGACAGGGGTCACAGGAAGAATCCTAAACAACATAACTAAGTGCTCCACTAGCCCCTGAGGGCTTCCTGAATGTGAATGTGACACTGTCTCTGAATTGCTCTCACCTTGAGGGCAAAGCTCAAGGCTCAGAGATGGGCTGTACTCCAGAGAGTCTCAGGTTTCACCAATTTCACCAGGTAGCTAGCTGTCATCCTGAGCTACACTGGTCCTTCTTCAGGGGATTCACAGTATCCCCTGTGTATGGCTAACTTGGCCTCCCAGAATCCAGTGATAGAAGACTTAGGGTTTTTTTTTTGTCATCCGTGGGATGGTCCCTTCTAGGGATTGAGAGGCCGTCCCCTACAAGGAATAATAAATGGATCCGTTAGGACTGTGGCCTTCCAGCACTCAACCTTGTGGGTGGGTATTGTTACCCTGACCCTGTGGAGAGCCACTGAAGGCTTGGTATAGTCAGGATGGGGTTCTACTAGAGAGCTAGAAGAGCTACAAGTGATGGTCTTCCCAGAGGAGAACAGAGCACACAATTGTGTTTTTAAAATTCATGATTATTATTATTATTATTATTTTGTTTTTCGAGACAGGGTTTCTCTGTGTAGCTCCGGCTGTCCTGGAACTCACTCTGTACACCAGGCTGGCCTCGAACTCAGAAATCCGCCTGCCTCTGCCTCCCGAGTGCTGGGATTAAAGGCGTGCGCCACCACGCCCGGCTTTCATGATGTTTTTAAGTTTACAGTTTCATGGGCCACATTCATAGCCATCCTGGGATCCATGTGGCCCACAGGCTAGGGTCAGACTTGCTTGGGGTGTCATCTCACATGGTAGTACAGCAGCTATAGAAAAGGAGCATGTGGGCTGGAGAGATGGCTCAGCGGGTAAAAGTACTGACTGCTCTTTCAAAGGTCCTGAGTGTAAATCCCAGCAACCACACGGTGGCTCACAACCATCTGTAATGAGATCTGACGCTCTCTTCTGGAGTGTCTAAAGACACCTACAGTGTACTTACATATAATAATAAATAAATTAAAAAAAAAAAAAAAAAGAAACATGCTTGTGTCCAAGTATGTGGAAGGGAGAGAGAGAGCAATCAATGTGTGGATAGACAGACCAACAGACAGAAGGAGAGGCTGAGATAGATGGAGTCTGTCTTAGTCACTGTTTTATGGCTATGAAGAGACACCATGACTAAGGTGATTTTTATAATAGTAAGCACTTAACTGTGGGGCGAGCTTCCAGTTTCAGAGGCTCAGTCTATTAGCATTGTGGCAGAGCATGGCTACAGGCAGGCAGGTGCTAGAGAAATAGTTGAGAGCTACATCCTGATCCACACGCAAAGGTAGAGCCTGGGCCTGGTTTAGGATTTTGAAACCCTAAGCCCACACCTCCCAGTGACAATCTTTCTCCAACAAGGCCATACCTCCCAATCCTTCTAATCTGTTTAAACAGTTCGACTCCCTGGCGACTAAGCATTCAAATATATGAGCCTGTGAGGCCATGTTATTCAAACCATCCCAGAGTCTGAACACTCTAAGACAGCAGTGTCATTCCTGTCCCAACACAAAGAGTGGCACCAAAGTGAACTGGCAGATAGGACTAATCACACCCCAGCTCTGAACTGCAACCGGGTTCATGTCCCTGAGCCTCAGTCTCGTCCTCTCCCTTTGTAAGACCCATGAATGTGGGTTCCGTTGGCGGCCCCATAGACCAGTGTCTGACCTTGGAGCGAGGTGAGGTATAGTTTAGCTCTGTTGAATTCTAGGTCTTGGAAGACCTGGCTGGAGAAACCAGGTCAGCAGCTGTTGCAGGGGTCAGGGAAGTTACAGAGCTACAGGTACAGAGGGGAACTGAGGCTTGGGTATTAGCATTCTGTCTAAACTCAACATACAACAGCCAGGTATGCTCCTCCCCACAGTTACCTGGCAATGGCCAGGTAGGCCTGGCCCACAATAGAAGAGGTTGCTTGCCCCCTCCTCTCTCTGGCTCTCTTGCCTTTCTCGTTCTCTTGCCTCTTGCTTTTTTCCTCGTGTTTCTTGCCCTCTTGGGCTCTTCCCTCCCCCACTTCCTCCTTTCCTCCCCACCCCCACTCTCTACTTGGCCATGGCCAGCCTCTACTTCTCTATTCTCTCCCTCTCTCTGCCTTTCTCTGCCTCTACTACCCTCTTAACTCCCTTCCCCAGGCCCTGAATAAACTCTACCTTTGTGTGGCTGGTCCCTCAGGGGGAAGGGATGCCTCAGCCTGGGCCTACTGAAACATTCCCTTACCCCATACCTCACCACACCCCCATAGAGCAAACCTCCTTTCTCTTTCTCTTTTTGTTTGTTTGTTTTTTTGTTTGTTTCGAGGCAGGGTTTCTCTGTATAGTCCTGACTGTCCTGGAACTCATTTTGTAGACCAGGCTGGCCTTGAACTCAGAAATCCATCTGTCTTTGCTTCCCAAGTGCTGGGATTAAAGGTGTGTGCCACCACTGCCCAGCTTCTCTTTGTCTTTTTATAAACACATCATTGGGTATGTGTGACATCTTGGTTAGGGAGGACCTGGAAGCCACCTGGTCAAACAATTGACAGTGACACGCACCATGAGGAAGTTTGAAAGAGAAAGGGGAGGAAGGGGAGGCCGAATGAGCTGTTCCTTGGGTCTGGAGGTAAGAGGCATCAGGCTACCCAGCAGGTGAGGCCTTTGAACCTACAGAGGTACAGTAAGGAACCCATTCCTTTGCTGAAGATGTGTCTTAGTCAGGGTTTCTATGCTATGAAAAGACACTGTGAGCAAGGCAACTCCTATAAAGGACAATACTTAATTGGGGCTGAATTACAGGTTCAGAGGTTCAGTCCATTAATGATCATCACGGTGGGAAGCCTGGGGGCCATTTTCATTCAATCCGTTACTGGATATAAAGGGACCCAGGTTGTTTCCCTTTTGTGTGTATCCCTGAGAAAAGGAGAGCCATCCTGGCTATGGAAGGGGTCACTTCTCTAGGCCCTACCTGGGTTGGGGGTGGGGTGGGGTGGGGGATGGTGCCTGGTAGCAGACTTTAAATGCCTTGGGTCTAAGACTCCAGCCCCACTGTTCTGTAAGGAAGGCTTAGAGAGGTCACATAGGCAGCTAGCTGCCTGCGGCTGCTGGGTATAGCAGAGTCTGAGAGCCTGTACATTAAAACTGACTTCCCAGCCTAGACAAATGGCTGGGCGTGGGGTTGGGAGTCTCTGTGTGGCTCAGTTTAGAGGTTCAGCAGGAGGTTAGCTTTAGAATTTGCTTTAATTACCAAACTGAGGGAAGAATAATAACTTGGGGGCTTCCTCTAGAGCTCTAGGTCCTAGAGTGGAGGGTGGGTGTGTGCGGGGGGGGGTGAGATGAAAGTGGGGGGGAGGTGGGGGGGAGGGGCTGCCTCATCACTTCACCACCCAGACACTGGGGGGCCTCCTTGAAATGTGACTTTCATTTTGTAACAAAGCAAATGTTTTAACGTTTTCTTTCCTTCAACAAATAAATACTGGCTCCAACACATGTCTGAGGAGACTACAATAATAAACCCAAATAGCGATGACAGACAGGAGGAAGTGGCCTTTACTCTCCCCAGAGGAAGGTCCCAGGGTAGAGCTAACAACTACCTAAGAAGTCACAGAACTCTGGCTCACTGTGGATCCCTGGAAAAACCAAAACATCCCTGTGAGGTTTCCTTGAGGTTGAGTTCTTTTCTCTGAGCCAGGAGACTTAGTGACATGGGGTCTGGGGTCTGATTCTCGGCTCTCAGTCCCAAGGCAGAGCTCTGGACAAAACAAGTGGCATGTGTTTTATCCATGCTTAAACAAACAAACAAACAAACAAACAAGCCAGGCAGTGTGGCACACGCCTTTGATTCCAGCACTTGGGAGGCAGAGGCAGGCAGATTTGCTAGCCTGGTCTACAGAGTAAGTTCCAGGACAGCCAGGGCTACACAGAGAAACCCTGTCTTGAAAAACAAAACAAAACAAAACAAAACAAAAACAAACAAACAAAAAAACAAAGCAAAACAAGACTGACCCCATGTGGTGCTACAAGTCTTTAATTTCAACACATGGGAGGCAGAGGCAAACAGATCTCTGTGAGTTCAAGGCCAGCCTGGTGTACAAGGCGAGTTCTGGGACAGCCAGGTCTACACAGGGAAACCAGGTCTCAAAAAACAAAACAAAACAACCCAAGACTGTCATACTGATTTCTCCCAATGTATCTGTGGCATCAGCCAATCCAGAGACACAGCATAGGGGTAAGGCAGGCTTTCGTCCCCATCACAGCTCTCTAGGATCCTTGTGTGGTAAAGAGTTGCCCCTTCACTTTATTATTATTATTATTATTATTATTATTATTATTATTATTATCATCATCATCATCATTATTATTTTCAAGACAAGGTTTCTCCGTGTAGCCCTGGCTGTCCTGGAACTCACTCTGTAGACCAGGCTTGCCCTCGAACTCAGAGATCCGCCTGCCTCTGCCTCTCAAGTGCTGGGATTAAAGGCGTGCGCCACCACTGCCCTGCCCAGCTCCCCTATACACTTGTATAGTCTATTACCGAGGTCCAAAAATTAAACTCACAAAAGGCAGATTGACGGGAAGAAGGGCATACAAATTTCACTTGAATTTTATGTACTTGGATGCTTTCTAGATAGAAAGTGGGGTGGGGTGGGGTGGGGGGGAACCTAAGGAAATCCAGATCCAAGGCCTTCAGGCCATCTTAACAGAAAGTGATGAATGGCATGGAAACCCTAAGCAAAGGAGAGGGAAGTTAGGCTCCTCCGAGCAGACAGTGGGCTGGGGGAGTGTGACTGGGGAAACGTGTGGTATAGAAGGCCCTTCAGTAAGGTCCTTCCTATTGCAGGGCTCATCACTTTCCCAGTCACATAAGGACACTGTGCCCTGATGTTCACAGAATGGGAGACCTGCCTTCTCCTGTGCCCACGAGGCTCAGTTTCCTCTCAGGAACCTGGAATCCTGTAGCTTGTTATCTTACATGGCTGTGGGAAGGGCCCAGGACAAAAGCCTGCATGTACTCGGGGTGTTTTCAATTAATGGGGTGCCCATCCTGTCTGACAACCAAGTGTCCTGTACTCATAACCTGTCGATCAACAATGAGCTCTCCCTTCCTCCCAATCAACTCGGCACCTTCCACTCCCTTCCTGTCTGTCAACTGGGTACACTCTGCTTAACAATCAGTCACCAGGTTAGCCCACTTCCTACCCAGTCAATACAGTTTGGCCAGTCTGCAGTTGACTCACGTAGCCACCTGCGGCCACACTAACTGGGTTCCTGAGTGGGAGGCCAGAGCTGTAAAGGAGAAAACAGAGAGAGAACAAAAGAGACCAAGACAAATTTTCTGATCATGGCCCAATGTTTACTAAGAGTCTGTGCTTATAAAGGGGGGAGCCCCCCCCCCCACGCCAGGCTTCTTGATGCTTTGTTGTGAAGTTGTTAGCACTAGTCTGTCAGAGCTGTTAGCATTGGGTCACCAGGTACACAGGTTGCCGGCTATCTCAGGAATATCTCAGAAAGACAGGTACTCAGGCAGCCTCCCCGCCCCCACCGGCCCACACAGTCACCAGGGTGCCCTCCCCTTCAGTCCACTCAGTGAATGGCACCACTCTCTCCATCACCACTCAGAGCCCTCCCTGCTGTCTAGCCTGGCACTTCCTGGACAGCTTTATCCAGCCTCATGGCTCCAAAGAGTACACCTTTGCCCAGCCCTGTGCCCTTGAATGTCACACTTAGTATGCCTGGTCTCAAAATGACTGTCTCAAAACAAGCTCCCAAGCATCTCCCTGTTGAGACACTAGGACCCCTGAACCAACGTTGTATGTGGGAAGCAGCCATGAGAGCTGAGCTCATCAAATCTGCCGTGGGCCCCCTGGGTGGCCTTCCTTGCAGCAAACAGTGCAAGGATACACCTTTTCCTTCTGCAGATGACAGGTGTGTACAGGGACACCTGTGTCCCACACAACCTCATTTTACACACCAACCTTACACATGTGTAACACACACACACATATCTCACTCTCTTACCGCACACACCTACTTCATAGGCACCCATCTTGAACACATATGTCACACACACCTACATCACACACACACACACCTACCTCATATACACACCTTGAATCCATACCCACTTCACAATACACCTAACACACATACCCACTTCACACACATACCTCACACATGCCTACTTCACGTACACTTAGCCCACACATACGTCACACACCTACTTCATACACACCTCTCTCATATACATACTTACCTCTTATACACACGTCTCACACCTGCCCACCTCACAGTTCACACATATATCACATACACTTCAATTATACATCTTTCTTGGCCCTCACCGCACACACACACACACACACACACACACACACACACGGTCCTCATACATACCTACCCATGTCCCTTCTACACATACCTCACACCTACCCACCCCACATACACTTAACACACACCTACGTCACAATGCACACTTACCTACCTCGAGTGCACACCCATGCTTGACAGACGTGTGGCATCCCCAGCCACTTCTTTGCCTTGAAGGAGACATACAGTGACCACACCAGCATCTGCCCTGTCAGGACTGAGTGCTCCCGTGACTCATGTGATCCCCAGACCTTCCCAGGCCAACAGCCGTGAGGCACTTCTTGGCCTTCTGCTGTTAACCAGTGATTCAAAAGCATCAAAATTGCTTCTTTGTAAAAGTCAAATTTGCCTCTAGGGAAGGGAATGGAAGCCAAGCAACTCACTGGTGGTACCAGGTCCCCGCAGATCATGAGCGTTGCTGATGCTTAAGGCTGAGCCAGGGCTCAGAGCCACGCCTGCTGTTGGGAAGTCTGCTTAAGTGATTTCCTTTTTCTCTCTCTTTCTTTCCTTCCAGTCTGCAGCTTGAGGATGGAAAAAGTATGGGAAAGAAAAAAAGCTGCTGTTGGGGTCTTCTGGTGTGGACTCCACACGCGGGCGAGACAACATGGCAGGAGGAGGGCATACAGACAGGAGGTGAAGCAGGGAGTGGAGGAGTGGAGAGTAAATCAGTCCCTGCTGGGGAAGAGATGGACCCACAGGCGTCATTCTGTCTGCTCTTTGCAGCAGAGTGCCCATCAGGAGCTATGTGGGCACTCGTGGGTAACACCTACCTCTTTCTACTCTGGGAAGACCCAAGGATTCATGGCGGCTTGTAGGGTGAGAAGAAGCCTTTAAATTCCCCCATGGCAGCCCTCTGAGTCCCCTTTCTACTTCAAGTGGCTGGACCTAATCCACTAATGGTGGGGCAGCCAGAAAGGGAACCCCACCGAGAGGAGAGTCTCAGCAGGAGGGTGAGAATCTCAGCGGGAGATGCTCAACAAGAGGGTAGGGTGCTAGCAGGAAGATAGAAGCTTGACCGTGGACCACCTGCTGAAGGGGGTGGAGCCAGATGAGGGAGCCTCATCAGGAGGATAATGACTTAATCCAGGGGACCTTCAAGGGAAGAGGGGCAGGAACTGACAACACCCTTGCCTGGGGAGAACCTGGGCCCTTCCCTGGTTACCTACTGAATCAAATGGCTTCTCTGACTTGGACATGAGCATCTTGTTATTCTGGAATGGCTTCTCCTCCTTAGCCCTTCATCCTTTAGAGAGATGCCCATGGGGAATGTCCACAGCAAAACCATCCCCGTGGACCAGTCTAGGTTACATAGGACAAGGAATACGGACCTGGAGGGGTTTGTAGGCAGCCATCACTCTCAAACCTTGGATTCTGACCCTCGGGTAAAATTCTCAGCAGCCCATACCCTCACAGATAGCCAGGGGGCAGTTCCTTCATGAGCGGAATCCCCAGGGCTTCTGCTGTCAATGTCTGTAAGAAAGGATGAGGCTGGACCCTAGCTTCCCTATGAAGTGGAATGCTATTAAACCTCACTTCCAAGGGAGGTTCTCTGGTGCTAAAGAACCAGAGTAATCCTGTTCCCATCAGAGCAGCAAGCCTCTGTGATTTCTGATGCCTGACCTGCAGTAGGTGGTAACCCCCCCACCCCCCCCCCCCCCCCCCCCCCCCCCCCGCCCAGTCAGTCCTCAATAGCAAGCTGGGTTTGTAGACAGAGGCTTACTACCCCAATCCCATCTCAGCGGGAGACTCCATTCCTCTCATTCACGCAGGCCAAGCTGCATGACTCTCTTTGTTGAAATGATGTCAGGTAGAATCTCCAGGCTTTGAGAAAGACCAGCAGCTCAGCTGTTCCCTCCCATACCTCTGCCACGACCATCAGACCATGCCCAGGCTAGTCTGAGGGAGGAGGAGAAGCCTGTGTGTGCCGCCATGTGAGTCACCAGCTAACCCGCTCTGAGTGTGAACGAGCCCAGACAAGACCCCCAACAAATATAAGGATGTGTCACACATCGGGAGCTGGCTGCCACAGACAGTCTCCAGCAGGAATGGACAGCTGCTTCCAAAGGAGGTGGGACTCATAGCTAGCTTTCACAAGAAGATGGCAAAACCAGATCTGGAGAAAGTACAGAAAGTTCCACATAGATGTTCGTAAGATTTTAAATAGTTAAATCCAACTGTTTATGTTACACGTTTACTCAAGAGTCACCATGGAGTCTTCACTAGGTTCACTCTATGGTATCACCAAACTGAAACGTTACATTTGGTACAAACTCATGATCAAATGACACAGTTGGAATCCCCCAGTCCTTTACCAGTATCCTCTACTCCAAGGTACCAGGTTGTATTTCTCAAGTGTCCCTCAATTCCTCAAACCTGGGACAGTTTCTCGGTCTCTGCTATCTTTCATGACCTTGATACTCTTGAAGAGCTCTCTTTGGGCAGACTCCTGAAAGCCCAAGTAGGCAGTCAGTGCCTCTCAGGGTTAGAACTTGAAGAGGTAAGTGTCTTTCCCATCACGCTGGAAGCGGTGCAGAGGTCACCATGAGTTATTATTGTAACACCGGTCTTGGCCCTCTTGGGTGAGGTGGCACCCTCCCAGTTTCTCCTGCACAAGTCACTGTTTCTCTTCTCATTCTGCTGATGGGAAGTGGGTCACTAGGTCACATCCACATTAAGGGGAAGGATGCTAAAAAAATTTGGTAGGAAATACTATTAATACTGAAGCCAGGCAAATATCATGCCTTCCTTGGAAAGTTCTACCCACTAACCTAAGCACTCATCCATGGGTCTTGACTACAACAGTGATTGAACGGAATAGACTTTAAAAAAAAAGTATTCATTTTGAGAATGTGAATACACTGTCATTCTCTTCAGATACACCCGAAGAGGGCATTGGATTGCCATTACAGATGGTTGTGAGCCACCGTGTGGTTGCTAGGAATTGAACTCAGGACCTCTGGAAGAGAAGTCAGTACTTTTAGCCACTGAGCCATCTCTCCAGCCCTAGAATAGACTAGGGCTTTACCCCTTTTAATGTTGTAATTCAAATTTTATTGTCATTAAGTTTCTCTTTCTCGGGGGCTGGAGAGATGGCTCAGCAGTTAAGAGCACTGACTGTTCTTATGAAGGTCCTGAGTTCAAATCCCAGCAACCACATGGTGGCTTCCAACCATCTGTAATGACATCTGACACCCTCTACTGGTGTGTCTAAAGACAGCAACAGTGTACTTACTTACATATAAATAATAAATAAATCTCTTTAAAAAAGTTTCTCTTTCTCCTCATTTATTCAGTAATTATGAAAATTGACTTTGCAGGTGCTTATTTGATTCCAAGGGCTGTAAGTCAACAGTATCTTTATGTCTTTAACTGTGTATCATCTGGTCACAAAAGAAACCATTTCTGAAAGAGGGCACTGAAGCTGTTCAGACAAACAAAAGCAGAAACAGTATGTTTCTTATAGAAAGCTAAAATATACCCCCAAGGCAGGAGAATCACACACCGTGAGAAACTTATCATTGCTGAAGAGATGGCTCTGTGGTTAAGATTTCTGCTCTTGCCAGGCACGCCTTTAATCCCAGCACTTGGGAGGCAGAGGCAGGTGGATTTCTGAGTTTGAGGCCAGCCTGGTCTACAGAGTGAGTTCCAGGATAGCCAGGGCTACACAGAGAAACCCTGCCTTGAAAAAACAAAACAAACAAACAAACAAAACAAAAATAAAAACAACCAAAAAAAAAAAGTTCTGTTCTTGCAGTGGACCTGAGTTCAGTTTCCAGCACCCACTTTGGGTGACCCCCCCATCCTCCTGTAACTCCAAGTCCAGGGGCTCAGGCGCCCTCTTCTGGCCTTCTCAGGCACTCACACACAATTGTGGCATTCACTCCACAAACATACATAAACAAACAAACAATAAAGTAGGAGGACAGGGAGTATGAGCACTAAGCAAGGTCACTGAAGATGCCTAGTGGGTAAACCAGTGTGGGTTAAAAGTTGTGACCTTGGGCCGGGGTTGGAGCTCAGGTGTTAAAGAGTTTGCCTAATGCACACAAAGTCCTGGATTCAGTCTCCAGCATGGCATAAAACAAGCATAGTACTATATAATCCAGTACTCGGGAGGTAGAGAATCAGAAGTTCAAGGTCATCCTTGGCTATATAGAAAGTTTGAGGCCAAGCTGGGCTTTTCGAGACCTTGTCTCAAACTAAGTTAAAGAGATGGCTTGCCGGGCGTGGTGGCACACGCCTTTAATCCCAGCACTTGGGAGGCAGAGGCAGGCGGATTTCTGAGTTTGAGGCCAGCCTGGTCTACAGAGTGAGTTCCAGGACAGCCAGGGCTACACAGAGAAAAAAAAAAAAAAAAAGAGATGGCTCAGTGGTTAAGAGCATTGACTGCTCTCCCAGAGGTTCTGAGTTCAATTCCCAGCAACCATTTGGTGGTTCACAACCATCTGTAATGGGATCCGATGCCCTCTTCTGGTGTGTCTGAAGACAGCTACAGTGTACTCATATAAATAAAGTAAATTTTTTAAAAAAAATTTGACTTCACAAACAGAACAAGTGGAAGGGGGGGGCTCTGGGTCTCCATTGCTGTGCCCGGTTAGTATGGTTAGTCCATGTGGGCTTCTGGGCCACACTACTTGAGGCCTCTTACAGCCATAGTCAGGACTCTATACAGCGTAGGTCTAGAGGTTCTGGGAGAGTCACCCCACAACTCTTTCAGGCCCCATCATCATGGTCCTTTATGGCTGTCAGCTGGCATTTGCTGGCCACCCTACTCTTCTCATCACAGTCTTCTCAACTCCAAGCCAGAAAGACCTACAGAACTTCCTCATGGTGGGATCTTCCAGTTCAAGATGAACAAATGCCCTGTATGTCTTAGGGTTTCTGTTGCTGTGATGAAACACTATGAGCAAAAAGCAAGTAGGGGAGGAAAGGGCTTATATGGCTTATACTTCCAGATCATAGTTCACTATTGAAGAAGTCAGGGCAGGAACTCAAGCGGGAACCTAGAGGCAGGAGCTGATGCAGGAGCCACGTAGGGGTGCTGCTTACTGACTTGCTTCCTGTGGCTTGCTCAGCCTGCTTTCTTATAGAAATCAGGACCACCAGCCCAGGGATGGCACCACCCACAATGGGCTGGGCCCTCCCCCATCAATCACTAATTAAGAAAATGTCTTACGGATGGATCTTATGGAACATTTTCTTAATTGAGTTCCTCTCCTATCAAATGACTCAAGTAGACATAAAGCTAGCCAGCATGTTGCCTTCAGGGCTCATGGGCTTGGGTGGGTCCTGGGTAAATTTTGTAGGCATCAAGGATCAGAATGAGGGCATAGGGCATCTATCGTTCTACTCACAACAGGAACAGAATAGAATTCAAAGTTCCTGGCATTGTCAGACAAGAAAGTAGTAATTCTTAAAAGTTAGCCTCTTTAAAGTCAAGGGAAGCCTGTCATGTCTAAGCAACTGTTAATAGAACAATGAGAGGCAGTTAGCAAGCAGACTGTGTGGGAATGTGGAATAATGACAAAGTTGGGAAAAAAAACTTTAAAGAGGATCATAAAAGAAAGGAAGGAGAACTGGGAGACAAGAAACCAGCAGTTACCTCAATGCTGGGAATTACATCAGACGAATGATACAGTATACATCAAAGATTGATGGCTAGAGTTTCAAACAGGAAACAAAAGTGAATGCCAACATTCAGAAAGGAGGAAATGACAGGGTTGTAAAGGTGTGCCTGATGGTGTGTGTGTGTGTTTATGTATGTGTGTGGTGCGGTTGCTAGGCAACATGTAAGGAAGGCAGGGGGCTATAAGACATCACAGTGGCCAGTTGGCTGACTGCGTAGTAAGTAGATTGAACATCTGTAGGGAAACTATGAACCTGAGCATTACCTCCTTCTTTTCCAGCTGGACCACTCTGAAGGCAAAGGGTGAAACAAAAAGTTTACAATGTAACAGAGGAACTAACCTGATGTCTCAGTGGACAGAGGGACAGGTGCAATCTGCAGCAGACCCACTCAGCCAAGAGAGAGAACAGACTCCTGAATTTATCAGACCTCCACACGTGTGTCATGCATGGCGTGTGCACATGTGCATGTACACACCTATATATACAATATATAAATGTAAACAATTTTTCCTCCTTCCCTTCTCCTGCCCCCCCCCCCTTGCTCTGTCCGGGTCCTGCTTCCAGCCCTGCAAATGTAAACAATTTTTTTTTTTTTTTTTGGTTTTTCGAGACAGGGTTTCTCTGTATAGCCCTGGCTGTCCTGGAACACACTTTGTAGACCAGGCTGGCCT